>NC_072430.2:75392500-75725000 GCF_028878055.3 Symphalangus syndactylus
CAGTGGCACAGTCATCACTCACTGCAGCCTTGACCTCCCAGCCTCAAGCGATCCTCTTGCCTCAGCCTCCCGAGTAGTTGGGACTCCAGGCACTCACCACCATGCTAATAGCAGAGGACTCTTAATCGCTATGCTATATATATGATTTTAAGAGCTGTTATTGTTGTTATTGTTATCACAGAAGTAGCATCATTATCTTCTACTGTTGTTATGACTAACATTTGTGAATACTTAAAATAATAACTAATACATAATAATAAATTATTTCAGGCCATGTTTAAGTGCTTTATGTGAATAAACTCAATAAGTGATGATGAAATAATTACCCACAATCTTATCTTTCCTTGTCTTAATTCTCTATTTGGGCATTTAATCTTTCTTTTGTGGTTTATATATATGGCTATTTGAATATTTAGCTATTTTCTTTGGACATTGATTACTGCAGATTGTTCATGGCAAAGCAGTTTCATTTTTATATCTCATTTTTTTTTTAGGGAGATATACTTCCCAATTCATCAGATTATAAGTCCTCACTCATAGCACTGACTGCTCATAATTGGCTACTTCGTATATCAGCAACTACGGGAAAAATCCTTGAGAAAATATATCTTGCACCTTATTGCAAATTCAGGTATTTACTGTGAGTTTATTATTCAAGATTTTATTTTAAAAATTTGAAACCTGTGGCCCAGGAAATTTCAAGCCTTTTTGCCCCGTCACTTTTCTAATCCATAACCAGATCTCAATTAATAAACCTATTTTCTTTTTCTCCCCTCATGACTACATTTAGAGGTCTGAGTGTAGAGACCCTCTATCATTTGTCTTTTTTTTTTTTTTTTTCTTTTTTGAGACAAGGTCTTGCTCTGTCTCCCAGGCTGGAGTGCAGTGGCGTGATCTCTGCTTACTGCAACCTCCACCTACCAGGTTCAAGCGATTCTCCTGCCTCAGCCTTCCAAGTAGCTGGGATTTTGGGTGTGCACCACCATGCTCAGCTACTTTTTGTATTTTTGATAGAGCTGAGGTTTCCCTATGTTGGCCAGGGTGGTCTCAAACTCCTGACCTCAAGTGATCTGCCCACCTCAGCCTCCTAAAGTTCTGGGATTACAGGCGTGAGCCATCGTGCCCAGCTGTCATTTATCTTTGTGTCCCTAATAAGTAACTAACCTGTAGTAGTTTAAATAAACTTAAAAAAAAAATTCCCTGTATTCTACAAATAGTATTTTCTATGTAAGATGCTCTTTATGGTAGATTTTCCTGAAGGCTAGTCTGTTTCAGTTAAATTGTCTGCTATGTACAATCCAAGAACTGTTATTTTAACTATTAGTTTTATAAATTAGATGTAAATGTTTGGAGGGAATATGTTCATGGAATGTGTGAAAGTAACATTTTTAGTGCTTTTTATACTTCCATTTTAAAGTAGAAATGATTATTTTGTTTTCTAAGTTTTGAATACTCTTAGATCAAAAACAATTTTTATTCACCAATGCTCTAGAAAGATTAAAATTATGTATATATTTAAATAGGGATATGTCCATATAGGGATATAGAGGAAATTTTTTAGCTATTTATTTTTTAAAATAGATCACTTTGCTTTTACAATTTAAATAACTAAAAAATAGTTTACTTATAAAATATAATATTTTGGTTTTAAGTATAAGGAAACTGACCCAAATAAATAAACTTCTCTTCATTCTTTTAAAAGATACTTGAGCTGGGACACTCCTCAAGAAGTCATTGCGGTTAAGTCAGCTCAGAACAGAAGCTCAGCAGTGGCCCGGCAGGTATACATATTTAAACATTTTAGAAAATGAAGAATTTTTTTCATAGGAATTTGTCTGCAGATTTGTTATGAAAAATCTAATGATCTTTTATTTCTGAAGCATGCTATAAAAGATAGGATTCACGGCAACCTGGATGGAATCGGAGACCATTATTCTAAGTGAAGTAATTAAGAAATGGAAAACCAGACATTGTATTTTCTCACTCATAAGTGAGAGCTAAGCTATGAGGATGCAAAGGCATAAGAATGATACAATTTACTTTGGAGACTCGGGCGAAAGGGTGGGAGGTGGGTGAGGGATGAAACACTACACATTGGGTATAGTGTATACCACTCAGGTGATATGTCCACCTAAATCTGAGAAATCACCACTAAAGAACTTACTTATGTGACCCAACACCACCTGTTCCTCAAAAACCTATTGAAATAATAATAAAAATATTTTAAAAAAGAAAAGTTGATAGGTAGATTTTTTTTTCTGAAGCGTGCTATTTAAAAAGATTTTTCTCTCTTTCTCAAAGAATTACCCAGGATTTACTAGATTTTATAAAGTCTGGAAATTTATATCAAGAAACTTTTTGTTTCTGTTGGTGACTTATGGGGAAATACTATGGAAAGCATTTATTGAGCACTTAAAAAATAGATATAGACTGCTTTTAGAGGTTTTCTGTTTCTTTATACACCAGGACACCTAGAAAAAACAAATACTTATTTTGTGTCTCCCCTTGGCAGTCTGTTGTAGTTCTTTCTCATTTTTAATTTGAACTACTTCAGCTTTTTCTCACTAGTGTCCTTGATTGCAAAACAGGCAGGCACTGATCTGAGTTCCTTACCTGTATTTACTAATTTAATATTCAGCACACTCCTTTCAGTAGATACTTTCATCATCCCATTTTACAGATGAGGATTCTGAGCCCCAGAGAGGCTAAGTAACTTATCCAACATCGTAGTGTTGGTAAGTGGTAGAACCTAGGCTCAAACTCAGGCAGTTTAGCTCTAGAGTCCCTGCTCTTATGCACTGCAGCATGCTGCCCCTTCTTGAAATTTCTGTAATATGGACTGGCAGGTGAAGTTTATATAGAACTCTAGCATTAAAAAAAAAAAGTAGTTCCTCTAATTTTACCTTGTTTAGATAACTACATCAAGCATTTCCTTGTCAACCCTCCAGTGTACTCCCATACACGCTGGGTCTATGAACTCTGCTTTTCATTCCTCTCTCATCTCTCTTGTCTACTTTTTCTGTATCCCCCTGAAGCCAAGCAAGCTATTTGTTGGCTACTTCTACTTACTTTTTATCATGGTTATCTAAATGTTTTCCTACCCTTTACTAATCCTGCCCAGTCACATTAATAACTTAACTGCATGCCTTTTATTGGAATCTCCTTACCCTTTTCCTGATTTATTTAGTATGACATCTAAGAAAGAGAGATGCTGTCTCTCTCTTAGTAATAATTCTCTTTTTATACTCTTACTACCTTGCTTTTACTTTGGTAAAGGAAAATTCAGAAAGAAGTGGGATAGTATAAAAAAGTAACAAAACATTTTGCTACTTTGAGAATTCTAAAGTGTCTTGTCTGATGTACCTTTTTAATAATTTAAATTGCTAAAGAGCAAGAATTTTTGTTTTGTTTTGAGACGGAGTCTTGCTTTGTTGCCAGGCTACAGTGTAGTGGTGAAATCTCAGCTCACTGCATCCTCTGCCTCCCAGGTTCAAGCAAATCCCCTGCCTCAGCCTCCTGAGTAGCTGGGACTACAGGCGTGCACCAGCACGCCCAGCTAATTTTTGTGTTTTTAGTAGAGGCGGGGTTTCGCCATGTTGGCCAGGATGGTCTCGATCTCTTGACCTCATGATCTGCCCGCCTTAGCCTCCCAAAGTGCTGGGACTTACAGGCGTGAGTCACCATGCCCAGCCAATAATTGTTTTAAGTTTAATTCTATACGTTATCATATATTAATGTTTTACATTTACCATCACCTTATAATGTTAATAAAATCTTGTATTTCTATATTCTGGACTGTTTTCCTACAGTCTCCAGCCAACAAGTAGTAGCTCTTAGTTGGGGTATATAAACTGTACTTTTCCTTTGGGTTTAAGGAACACAGAAGGAGTCTGATTTACCTTGAAGATATTACTTCAATAAAAATTTATCCCTTTCAAAGGGAGAATCTTTTGGGCTTTAAGCATTACAATCTTTTTTTTTTTTTTTTTTTTGCCATTTATTTGTTTTCTAACTTTTAGTTATAGCAGTTTTGATTGATGGTTCCAGCCTTAAAAGTTCTGTTGAAGCAGAGACTGGCTGTGATGGGGCAGACAGCCTTGTCTAACACAAATTTAGGAAATTCCCTTCAAAACTGTATTGGAGAAGTACAACAGATTGTTTTACATTTCATAGTGGCAAGAAATTGGACCTTGTTCTTCAAAGTAAGGAGGCTATCCTTTTCAAGCAGAAAAGTCACTCAAGCTTTCATTGATGATATTATTTCTAATTTCCTGTAAAGGAGTCAGCACAACACTACTTTCATTATGTATTTATTTATTTAGAGACAGCATGTCTGATGCCCAGGCTGGAGTGCAATGGCTTGATCAGAGTTCACTGCAGCTTCAAACTCCTGGGCTGAAGTGCTCCTCTCACGTCAGCCTCCTGAGTAGCTGGGACTACAGGTGTGTGCCACCATGTCCAGCTAATTTTTTTATTTTTTGTAGAAACGAGGTCTCACTGTTCCTACAGTGAGTGGCCAGGCTGGTCTCAAACTCCTAG
Source organism: Symphalangus syndactylus (assembly GCF_028878055.3). NCBI lineage: Eukaryota > Metazoa > Chordata > Mammalia > Primates > Hylobatidae > Symphalangus > Symphalangus syndactylus. The sequence continues at coordinate 75,397,040 of NC_072430.2, forward strand.
CCTCAAGTGATCCTCCTGCCTTAGCCTCCCAAAGGGCTGGGATTATAGGCGTGAGCTACCTGATCCAGCAACTTTCAAATGATATGAGCATGATAACTACGTATCTTTTTATTAGGCTCTTTATTGTTCAAACTCCAAAATATAAATGCATGGTATTTTATTGCTAAGAAATGTTTACTTTTATGGATTTTTGTCTGTATATATGCACGTGTGTGTCTGAAGGGCTTTAGTGGACATGTTTTGAATATGTTGCGTTCCTGTTTAAGTAACTTTGCAATCTAGATAGATGGATGTTTTCATAATATGAAAACGTCTGCATAACTGCATGCTAGAACAGATGGATTTTTTCAACTAATGAAAACAGTGTGTTTCCGAAGTACTTTTGAGAGCTGCGTGTAATTTTAGTCTTTCCTTCTAGGCAGGCATTCAACAACATGTTTTGCTGTACCTTGCAGTGTTCCGAGTTCTACCTTTTTCACTTGTAGGGATTCTAGAGATCAACAAAAAGGTAAGAACTCATTTCTTATTTAATTGCAATATTTTATTGTCAATAAGTTGTAATGTCATTATTTAATTATTTATGAGATATTTGATTGGAAATGCTCCCCTCACTATAAAAAGTTCACTAACTTGGTTTATTTTGTAACAAAACACATGAGAACATTTGCCTAATATCCCTTCATCTTTCTGCATGTTTTTATGCCTCTCAAGTGGATCATATTGGATACCTGTGGTCATTAACAAACTACTATGTTATGAAATTACAAAATGAGTAAGGTTTTTTTTTTTCAGAAGGAACATTCCAAAGCTTGTTAAAAAGATCATTAAAGGAAGGTGAGAAGTTGCAACAAAATATTTCATTTTAATTGCAAGGTATAGATCTAAAACTTGCTTTATGATCTATAACAAGCCTTATATTTAAATGTGTAAATTTTCCAATTCATTCAATTTTGGGTTTTATTGTTGTTCCCATTTGTTCTTGACTTGTGGATCAGTTACATGGGAGGAAAGAAGGAGCAAATTTCCTTTGAGTAAAAGAATGAATAGGATTCTACTTTAAAAAAAAAAGTTACTTACTCTTGGTGAATAGTTATTTATCGAGCTCTTCTACTGGTCTTTAATTCAGCACCTGAAGTATTGTAGAGGACAGTATCTTGAGGATCTACTGATCTTTATAAGCAACAAGATGAATGTATTAAAATTTTACATTATGTAAGCATTATATACTAAACTGCCTAATGGCTAAAGAGAAATATTAGTTACCGTTCATTGCTTATTTTGTGCCATGCACTTTGAATATTTTACAACACTGTAACGTATATATTAAGAAGTTAAGCAGCAGTCCCAGCTACTCAGAAGGCTGAGGCAGGAGAATGGTTTGAGCTCAGGAATTCAAGGCTTTGATGAATTATGATTGCACCACTACACTCCAGCCTGGGTGACAGAGTGAGACTCTGTCTCTAAAAAAATTAAAATAAAAAAAGCAGCTACCTAAATCCTAAAGGTGGCAAGTAGAGGAGCTAGAATTAAAATAGATTGGCTACTTTATTATAGCAGTCATTATTATTATTATTATTATTTATTATTATTATTTTGAGACAGAGTCTTGCTCTGTCACCCAGGCTGCAGTGCAGTGGTGCGATCTCTGCCCACTGCAATCTCTGCCTCCCGGATTCAAGCAATTCTCCTGCCTCAGCCTCCTGAGTAGCTGGGACTACAGGCGCCTGCCACCATACCCGGCTAATTTTTTGTATTTTTAGTAGAGACAGAGTTTCACCGTGTTAGCCAGGATGGTCTCGATCTCCTGACTTCGTGATCTGCTCACCTCAGCCTCCCAAAGTGCTGGGATTACAGGCATAAGCCACCGCGCCTGGCCAGCACTCATTATTTTAAAATATCTTTGAATTGGCCTGGTGCAGTGGCTCACACCTGTAATTTCAGCACTTTGGGAGGCTGAGGCAGGCCGGTCACTTGAGGTTAGGAGATCGATACCAGCCTGGCCAACACGGTGAAGCCCCGTCTCTACTAAAAATATAAAAATTAGCCAGGGGTGGTAGTGCACGTCTGTAGTCCCAGCTACTCGGGAGGCTGAGGTGGGAGAATCGCTTGAACCTAGGAGGTAGATGTTGCAGTGAGCCGGGATTGCACCACAGCAACAGAGCAAAACTCCATCTCAAAAAAAAAAAAAGTTTGAATTACACAAGTCCTCTTTTTCTTCTTCTACTTTTTCTTTCTTTTTAAAAGCTTTTCATCATATTTTTTCTTTTTTTTTTTTACTTCTAAGTTCAGGGGTACATGTGCATTATGTGCAGGTTTGTTATATAGATAAACATGTGTCATGGGGGTTTGTTGTACAGATTATTTCATTTCTCAGGTTTAAGTCTAATATCCATTAGTTATTTTTCCTGATCCTCTCCCTCCTCCCACCCTCCACCCTCCACCCTCCGATAGGCCCGAGTGTGTGTTCTTCCCCTCTATGTGTCCATGTGTTCTCATCATTCCATGTGTTCTCATCATTTAGCTCCCACTTACAAGCGAGAACATGGAGTATTTGGTTTTCTGTTCCTGTGTTAGTTTGCTAAGGTTAATGGCCTCTGGCTCCATCCATGTCCCTGCAAAGGACATGATCTTGTTCCTTTTGTGGCTGCATAGTATTCCCTGGTGTATATACACAACATTTTCGTTACCCAGTCTATCACTCATGGACATTTAGGTTGGTTCCATGTCTTTGCTCTTGTGAATAGTGCTGCAGTGAACATATATGTGCATGTGTCTTTTATATTTATAATAGAAGGATTTATATCCCTTTGGGTATATACCCAGTAATGGGATTGCTGAGTTAAATGGTATTTCTGTCTTTAGGTCTTTGAGGAACCACCACACTGTCTTCCATAATGGTCAGACTAATTTCCATTGTCACAAACAGTGTGTAAGTGTTTCTTTTTCTCCACAACCTTGCCAGCATCTGTTATTTTTTGACTTTTTAATAATATCCATTCTGACTGGTGTGAGATGGTACCTCTTTGTGGTTTTGATTTGCATTTCTCTAATGATCAGTGATGTTGAGCTTTTTTTCATGTGCCTGTTGGCCACATGTGTGCCGTCTTTTGAGAAGTATCTGTTCATGTCCTTTGCCCACTTTTTAATGGGGTTGTTTTTTTTTTTCTTGTAAATTTGTTGAAGTTCCTTTTAGATTCTGGATATTAGACCTTTGTCAGATGTATGGATTGTAGAAATGTTCTTCCATACTGTAGGATGTCTGTTGACTCTATTGTTGATGGTTTCTTTTGCTGTGCAGAAGCTCTTTAGTTTAAGTAGATCCTATTTGTCAATTTTTGCTTTTGTTGCAATTGCTTTTGGTGTTTTCATCATGAAGTCTTTGCCCATGCCTATGTCCAGAATGATATTGCCTAGGTTATCTTCCAGGGTTTGTATAGTTTTGGGTTTTACATTTAAGTCTTTAATCCATCTTGAGTTAATTTTTGTATATGGTGTAAGGAAGGGGTCCAGTTTTGATTTTCTGCATATGGCTAGCCAGTTATCCCAGCACCACAGGGAATCCTTTCCCTATTGCTTGTTTTTGTCAAGTTTGTCAAAGATCAGATAGTTATAGGTGTGCAGTCTTACTAATATTTCTGGGTTCTCTATGCTGTTCCATTGGTTTATGTTTCTGTTCTTGTACCAGTACCATGCTGTTTTGGTTACTGTAGCCCTGTAGTATAGTTTGAAGTTGGATAGCATGATGTCTCCAGCTTTGTTCTTTTTGCTTAGGATTGCCTTGACTAATTCAGCCTCCGTTTTGGTTCCATATGAATTCTAAAATAGTTTTTTCTAGTTCTGTGAAGAACATCAATGGTAGTTTAATGGGAATAGCATTAAATATATAAATTGCTTTGGGCAATATGGCCATTTTAATGCTATTGATTCTTCCTAACCATGAGCATGGAGTGTTTTTCCATTAGTTTGTGTCATCTTTGTAGATCTCCTTGTAGAGATCTTTTACTTCCTCTGTTAGCTGTATTCCTAGGTATTTTATTCTTTTTAGGGCAACTGTGAATGAGAGTTTGTTCATTATTTAACTCTCGGCTTGACTGTTGTTGTTGTATAGGAATGCTAGCAATTTTTGCACATTGATTTTGTATCCTGAGACTTTGCTGATGTTGCTTATCAGTTTAAGAAGCTTTTGGATGAGACAATGGGGTTTTCTAGATACAGGATCATGTCGTTTGAAAAGAAGAATAGTTTGACTTCCTTTCTTCCTATTTGAATGCCTTTTATTTGTTTCTCTTGCCTGATGGCTCTGGCCAGAATTTCCAACACACTGTTGAATAGGAATGGTGAGAGTGGACATCCTTGTCTTGTGCTGGTTTTCAAGGGGAGTGACAAGTTGTCTTTTTTCAAAGTGGGAAACTAGGATCAGTGAATTAAAAAGTCATGAACTAGTCAATGTCAGAGTAAACAATACTTATCTTTCTAAGAGATGACAAAAAATACAACTCATGATTTAATTGTTCTCTCTGTGCCTGTAGGTTAAGTAATTATGTGTGCTTATTACAGTCTATAACAGAAATGAACATGTGGCAAAGTAATAAACTGTTTCTATTTATTCCTGTATGTCCAAGGTAATTGGACATCTTCCTCTATTCCTGTATTTCCAAGGTAATTGGACAAGGACATCTTCATTTAAGTAGTTTGTTTTTGATTAAGCTGGTGAATTGTATAAAAATAAGAATAATAGAAAAATATGCAATTAGAGAGATTTGGTTTTAAATATTGTTATTTGGGATTGAAGAACATCTTTCGCTTACCATGCATGAAAGACTATCCAGGGGCTGGGCACCTCTAATTAACTAAAAATTTGTCTCTATTTTATAAAGAACATTTTAGCATAAAGAATGGATCCTTGGAAGAGTATGAATAGTAGATTAAATATTCATTTAGAACGACATGGCCTTGGTGTGTGCCAGTGTCTATGAGGAATGGAATTTGTTATTAATAGATATTGACAATGCTATGAAGCAAATGAATGCTGGTGCATTATTCTGAGGGATATGTGCCGCACTTCCATTAGTGCTCCAGTATGAGAATCCAGTGGCTTACTGCTCACTCCTAATAATACCCTAGCCTCAAGGTGATAAATTATAATGAGGTTTTAATGCTAGGCAGCAGTGTTATCATAGTGACATGAATATTAAGCAAGAGTGCAAACCACTGTGAACATTCAGAGGATTGGACTTCCAGTCTTTTCTCAGGTGATATCTGTCTTTCCCCCCGCCAGATTTTTGGGAACGTTACAGATGCTACCTTGTCTCATGGAATACTGATTGTGATGTACAGCTCAGGACTGGTCAGACTCTATAGCTTCCAAACCATCGCTGAACAGGTAGAGAAAACTGAAATTTGTCATGTTACTATTAGCATGAGGTTTCGACTAAAGTATGATTTTTTTTTTTAGTGAGATGCTTTTAGAGTAAGGCACTTGTGTAGATTTCGGCTCTAAAAAACTGTAGAAATGTGGAACACAAGTAACCTTTAAAGCAGTGGTGGGGAAGATAAACAGAAAGGCCATTGGAAAAAGACATTTTCTTTGTCATATACATGTGAATTTTATTTTTGTTCTCTCCAGATATCAAATAAATAGGTGCTAAAGCCACCATTTTTGTTTTGTTTTGTTTTTAGTTCATGCAACAGAAACTTGACTTAGGGTGTGCATGCAGATGGGGTGGGACTACTGGAACTGTAGGAGAGGCTCCTTTTGGCATTCCTTGTAATATTAAAATCACAGGTATGGCTACTCTATAGTATTTTTTCACCTTAAAAAAATAAGTGGTCATATAAATAGTTATTAATTATAGTCATCCAAATGTTTTTCTCATTTATTTAAAAAACTCAATTCATTTTACTCCTATACATCATGTACCTTGCTACTTAATAATGAATAAGCGTCAAGGAAAATCTATCAGTTATTCATTGAACCAAAGGCCTGGGGATGCTGAGCCTTGCTTGGCCACAGACCTTTAGCAATTCACTTTACTTTTCTGATCCTTGATTTCCTTATCTGCAAAATGAGTTGCAGCAAATGATACCATCTTAGCTCTCTTATAACTTAGTATTTTACAATTCGATGAAATTTACCCCCTCTCTAAGAAAGGTGTTTTCCAAGAAAAAATTATTACCATGCCATCTGAACATAGAGCTTAGACACAGACAGAACTTCCCAGTATACTTAAAGAGTGCCAAAGCACAAAAAAGAGAATTATATACAATTCTATAAATATAGTAAAAATGTTCTATAATTAGCTTATCAAATTCAGTTGTTAGAAAAGAAATCAACTGGCCGGGTGTGGTGGCTCACGCCTGTAATCCCAGCACTTTGGGAGGCTGAGGCGGGCAGATCACCTGAGGTTGGGAGTTCGACACCAGCCTGACCAATGTGGAGAAACCCCATCTCTACTAAAAATACAAATTAGCCAGGCGTGGTGGCACATGCCTGTAATCCCACCTACTCGCAAGGGAGGCTGAGGCAGGAGAATCACTTAGACCTAGGAGGCAGAGGTTGTGGTGAGCCGAGATCATGCCATTGCACTCCAGCCTGGGCAACAAGAGTGAAACTCCATCTCAAAAAAAAAAGAAAAGAAATCAGCTGTTACTCAAATTCAGTAGTAGTACGTTAAAAGAAATAAACCATGACTGTTCCGAGTTCATTTCAGGAATCCAAGGATGGTTTAATGTTTACAAATTTAGTAGCTATAAAGATCACATGAGTAAACTAAGAGAGAAAATTTTTTTTATTATGCTAATATCTGTTTATTTTAATTCTTGTTCATTAAGAGTCATTCCTTATCATGTTGAAGACATTCCTCTTATTTATAACCAACCAATAAGCATTATATTTTTAGGTGAAACGCCAAAGGATTTTCTAATATATGCAGAATAAGATAAGAATTTTTTCTATCATTTTTCCTTAATATTGTATTAGTAATAGACTAAGAAACAGAAATGAAAGATGTCATTGTTCAAAAGGAAAAAAATATTATTTTTGGTAGTAAATGACAAATTATAAAAACTACTGGGAGTTAAAGTAAGTTATTCATGAAGTTCAAAATAAATATTTTAAAAATTACTTAAGTTTTTAGATGCCTTGGACAAACTGAATTAGGCGGTTGTATGAAAATTCAGCCCTAGCAATACCTCCTGTATTCAATACAAATACATTAAAAGGAATCTATTAAGAATTTTAAAACTGTAGGCTGCAGTGGTAACCGGGTTATTTTGAAATGGGTTATTTCAGACAGAGTTTTTCCAAATGGTAGCATTATTCTTGTTGAAATGCAAATAAAAAGTAAGTAAAGGCTGGGCACGGTGGCTCAAGCCTGTAATTCCAGCACTTTGAGAGGGTGAGGCAGGTGGATCACAAGGTCAGGAGTTTGAGACCAGCCTGGCCAACATGGTGAAACCCCATCTTTACTAAAAATACAAAAATTAGCTAGGCACGGTGGCGGGCACCTGTAATCCCAGCTACTCAGGAGGCTGAGGCAGGAGAATTGTTTGAACCCAGGAGACGGAGGTTGCAGTGAGCCAAGATCGTGCCACTGTACTCTAGCCTGAGCGATAGAGCAAGATCTGTCTCAAAAAAAAAAAAAAAAGTGAGTAAAACAAAAGAACAAAGATGATAAAGTACATAGAGCCTGAAGAATTGTCCTGGAGTTTTATCCCTTTTTTTAGAAAGAAGACTGGATTTGGGATCAGAATCTTAGTCTTTTGACTAGTAAGGGTGACACTCTGCTACTAATTGGTGGTATGATAGTGGGCAAATTATTATTATTATTATTATTATTATTATTATTATTTTGAGACAGGGTCTCACTCTGTTGCCCAGACTGCAGTGCAGTGGAGAGATCACAGGTCACTGCCACCTCCACCTCTTGGGCTCAAGTGATCGTCCTACATTAGCCTCCCAAGTAGCTGGGACTACAGGTGCATGCCACCACACCCAGCTAATTTTTGTATTTTTTGTTTGGTAGAGATGATGTTTCACTGTGTTGCTCAATTTGGCCTTGAACTCCTGGGCTCAAGCAATCTGCCTACCTCATCCTCCCAAAGTGCTGGGATTACAGGCATGAGCCACTGTGCCCAGCTGATAGTGGGCAAATTATTTAACCTCTCTGGGCCTCAGATTTTGAAACTTTGAAATAATAATATTTGAAAATGTGATCTATGAAAACATTCATCATTGTAAAAAAAAATAATTCAATGATTTTTGTATGTTTGACTAAGAAAATTAGCACATTATATTGGAAGCTTTCAGTGTTTATTTCATACTGTAGAGACTTAAATCCTATTCATTTCTCCAAATTTGTTTTTCAATCTTAAGGTCTATACAAATAGTATTTATTTTAACTTTAAATAATTTTTTTTCTTAGTGCAAAAGCAGTTCCTTTGCATTATTTAAAAAATCGGGAAATTGGCCAGGTGTGATGCCTCATGCCTGTAATCCCAGCACTTTAGGAGGCTGAGGCGGGCAGATCACTTGAGGTCAGGAGTGCAAGACCAGCCTGGCCAACACAGTGAAACCCGTTCTCTACCAAAAATGCAAAAAATTAGCCTGTAATCTCAGCTACTCAGGAGGCTAAGGCAGGAGAACTGCTTGAACCCAGGAGGTGGAGGATGCAGTGAGCCGAGATCGTGCCACTGCATTCCAGCCTGGGCGACAGAGCAAGACTGTCTCAAAAGGAAAGAAAAAAAGAAAAAATAAAATAAAATTTAAAAATTGGGAAATAAAGATAAGCAAAAGAGAAAATGTAAAACATTATAGTCCTCTTACATGGGGTTAACTGTCATCTCCTTGATGTGTTATTTTCTAATCTTATAATGTATATATTTCTGTATGTTTAAAACCCGGAAAAGAATCATACCATAAGTGCTCTTTTATAACTCACTTGTTAAGAAATCAACTCTATTGAGGTATAATTTACATGTAGTTAAAATGCACCCATTTTAACTGTACAATTTGAGTTTTGTCAAATGTATACATCCATGAAATCACCACTACAGTCAAGATTTAGAATCTTTTCATCATCCCAAAAAGTTCCCGTGTGCCCTTCCCAGTAAATTCCTCTCTTAACCCAGCCCTAGGCAACCAATGATCTGCTTTTTTTTCACAGTAGATTAAATTTATATTTTCTGGAGTTTTATATTAATGAAATCACATGGCATGTATTTTTTGGTTTGGCTTCTTTCACTCAGGATATTATATTTGAGATTTGTTTCATGTTGTTGCATGTATCTATAGCCTAACCCACTTTTTGATGTTAATATATTATGAATATTTCCATCTAGATTATTTAATAGGTGGCCTTGTGAAAACAACAAAGTTGTAATCCCATCTCACTCTTTACACCAAAATAAATAATAGATGGATCAAAGACTTAAAAGTTTTAGAAGAAAACTTGGGAGAATCTTTTTATCTCAGTGTGGGGAAGACCTTTCTAAGTATGGCACAAAACCCAAAGCCATAAACGAAGAGATTGATAAATTTGATTATATAAAAATAAAGTTCTGCTTGGCAAAAAATCCCCAGAAATATACAACATAAACCAACACAAATAACAACAGGAGACATAGTTACAAATCATACTGTAATGGGGCAATTTCTTTAATATGTGAAGGGTTCTATAGATCAATAAGAAAAAAAGCGATAACACAATTACAAAATTATCAAAGGATGTTGTTTAAAAGAAACAGAAATATAAATGACTTTTAATTAGGGGAGTGCAAAGCTCAATGTCACTGATAAGAGAAATGTAAATTAAAATTATTATAAGATAACATCTCTTCAGATTCTTAAATATCAAAAAGTTAGAACTTTTGATACAATATGGTTGGTAAAAGTTTAGGCACTTTCATTTATTTTCTACCCTTTATGGCCCCAACAATTTGTCAATATGACAGTTTGTTAATATGTATCAAAATTTTAAATGCATGTACTCCTTGAGCCCAGCAACTCCAGTACTAGGAATTTATCCCAGATATATTCACTTATACAGAAAGTGATAAATGTACAGTTAAAACATTGTTTCTAATAGCAAAAGATTGGAAACAATCTATTCATTGGTAAGTGATATTAGTATTATTATATCATTGTATAGCTGTATCATAAATTTAATTGCTAAATTGTTAAAAAGAAGGAGGAGTTTTAACTAGGCATAGTGGCTCATGCCTGTAATCTGAGCACTTTGGGAAGCGGAGGCAGGTGGATCACTTGAGGTCAGGAGTTCGAGACCAGCCTAGCCAACATGGCGAAACCCTGTCTCTACTAATAATACAAAAATTAGCCAGGTGTGGTGGCGGGCACCTGTGATCCCAGCTACTCAGGAGGCTGAGGCACGAGAATCACTTGAACCCAGGAGACAGAGGTTGCAGTGAGTGAGATTGCGCCACTGCACTCCAGCCTGGGTGACGGAGCGAGGTTAAAAACAAACACAAACAAACAAACAAACAAAACAGAAAGAAGAATTCTTTTTGCACTGGTATAGGATAATTTCCAAGATGTGTACTATTAAGTAAAAAAAAAAAAAAAAAAAAATCGGTGCAAAACTGTGTATATAAAAATCTTGATTTGTGTAAAGTTGTATAAAGTATTCATACTCATGTATTAAAGGAATATATCTATGGTGATGTGCTTTTGGATTTGCTTGGAATATCTGAAAGGACACATAAAAACTTCATAAATCGGAAGAGATACAGATCAAAGGAAGACTTAGCTTTCATTATATCTTCTGATACTTTTAAAATGTAGTGCTTGTATTAACTATGAGAAAAAGTGGTTCTCTGTGTGTGTGCATCTCCTTGAGATGTTAAGAACTTGACGTATATGCCATTTTACAAATGAACCATAATTTACTTAACCAGTTCCCTACTTTGGACATTTAGTTTGTTTCTAATTTTGTGATTACAAATAGCATATTTCTGTAACTATTAGTGATCCTTGCCTGTATCAATTATGTCATGTGATTTGCAGAATGGCAGTTTTTATTTTAATTTATTTATTTATTTTATTTTATTTTATTTTATTTTTTTTTGAGACAGAGTCTCGCTCTGTCGCCCAGGCTGGAGTGCAGTAGCGCAATCTCAGCTCACTGCAACCTCCGCCTCCCGGGTTCACGCCATTCTTCTGCCTCAGCCTCTCCGAGTAGCTGGGACTACAGGCGCCTGCCACCACGCCTGGCTAATTTTTTTGTATTTTTAGTAGAGACGGGGTTTCACCGTGGTCTCCATCTCCTGACGACTTCGTGATCCACCTGCCTCGGCCTCCCAAAGTGCTGGGATTACAAGCGTGAGCCACCGCGCCTGGCCTAGAATGGCAGTTTTTAAAATTCTGTTACTCCTTTTACCTTCAATAGCTGGTATTTTTCTAGAAATAAAAGCTTTAACTCATCAACTAGAGATAAACTGTAATTCCTTCCAAAAGGCAAGTTAAAGATTTATTTCTTCCCTTTAATTATCAATATTCAGAGCAAGGAGTTGGTATAATAGTCACTTTTGATGCCAGCAAAATGTTTTACAGATAAACACACATATATAAACACAATAGACTGATGGATTTTTTATTTGTCCAATATTATATAGTAATAGTTATTATTCTTAATGATGTTCAAATTGTCCTGAATTTGGCCAACAGAAACTCCATTTTGACACACTCCAGTAATCTTAGAGAATTTCCTTGCTTTCTAGAACAATAATGTGTCCCAGGCTTACCTTTTAACTTTCCTATTTCTGATAGGTGGCCATTTTAGTAGAGAACGTCATTAGAGACTATCAGTTTCCTAGAGAGCAACACTAAAAACTGGGCAGCTTTAAACAATGGAAATTTATTCTCTCACAGTTCTGGAGGCTAGAAATTCAGAATTAAGGTGTTGGCAGAGGTAGCCTCCCTCTGAAGGCTCTAGGAAAGAATCCTTTCTTACCCCTTCTAGCTTCTGGTGGTTGCTCACAATCTTTGGTGTTTCTTGTCTTGTGGCAGCATAACTCCAAATTCTGCCTCTCGCTTTTCCATGGCTTTTCTCCCTCTGTGTCTTCAAATCTCTTTCTCCTTATAAGGACACCAGTCAGTGAATTTAGGTCCTATCCTTATCCAGTATGATCTTAACTTGATTATATCTATAAAGATCCAATTTGCAAATAAAGTCACATTTACCAGTACTGGGGGTTAGGACTTTAACATATCTTTTGAGGGAACACAAGTCAACTCACAACAGAGACCCAGATCTAGTTGTGTTCATTGCAGTTGGATATCTTTACTTTTAGGTCCTTTTGATGAACAGAGCTGAGAAATACATTAAAACAAAAATTCATTAGCTCATTTTCATATTTCCAAATTTAGCCATTCTTTTTTGATTATATTTGTATTTCTCTTAACTCATACTGAGCTTCTTGATTTCTGATAAAACTTTATCCTGCAATATATATATGATAGTCTTAAAATTACAGTACCAGTGTTACTACTAAGAACTAAAGTATGGGCCAGGTGTGGTGGCTCACATCTGTAATCCCAGCACTTTGGGAGGCCAAGGCAGGTGGATCACTTGAGGTCAGGAGTTCAAGACTAGCCTGGCCAACATGGTGAAACCCTGTCTCTACTAAAAATAGAAAAAATTTAGCCAGGCGTGGTGGTGTGCACTTGTAATCCCAGCTACTCGGGAGGCCGAGGCAGCAGAATCACATGAACCCGGGAGGTGGAGGTTGCAGTGAGCCGAGATTGCGCCACTGCTCTCCAGCCTGGGTGACAGAGTGAAACTCTGTCTCAAAAAGGAAAAAAAAAAAAAAGTATGGAGTGAAGGTTAAGATTTCCCTGCAGTTTCTTCTCTCCTTAGTGTACAGCCCAGTAAGTATACACATGGAGTAATGTGTTCAAAGGCAATTTGAAATCATTTTTCTATAGGATTAAGCTACCAGCATGACCTAATTAGATTCATTTGTTTCATTTTGTTTTCGATTTTGGGGTTTGCTGTTTTCCTTTTGAGTTTATTCTTGAAATTGTGAAATGTGTATATAGTTGAAAGGTTGAAACCGTATAAAAAGATACACTCTTGGAAATTTCTTTTCTTTTTGTTTTGAGAGAGTCTTGCTCTGTCACCCAGGCTGGAGTGCAGTGGCGCAATCTCAGCTGACTGCAACCTCCACCTCCTTGGTTCAACCAATTCTCCTGCCTCAGCCTCCTGGGTAGTAGAGGTGGGGTTTTGCCACCTTGGCCAGGCTGGTCTTGAACACCTGACCTCAGGCAATCTACCTGCCTTGACCTCCCAAGGTGCTGGGATTACAGACATGGGCCACTGTGCCCAGCCCCATTTTCTATTTCATTGCTTTCTGTTTTTATTTTTTATTGTTTCCTTTAATCCTGTTACCCTCATCAATAACCATTGTTTTTAGATTCGGGTTTATCTTACTATTGTTTCTTTTTGCAAAAAAAAGCAAATGTATGTTTGCATACTTTAAATATTTAATCTTCTTTCTTACATCAAATGCAGTATATTATATCCTCTGTTCTATACCTTATAATTTTACTTAACATATATCTAAATTAAAAAAAAATTTTTTTATTTTTAGTAGAGGTGAGATTTTGCCATGTTGCCCAGGCTGGTCTCGAACTCCTGGGCTCAAGCAATCCACCCACCTTGGCTTCCCACAGTGTTGGGATTACAGGCGTGAGCCACCACACCTGGGCAAATTTTCTAAGTAAACATTTATTCAGTAGAAGAAATATATCAAGTTAATTATCCCCTACATTTAAAAATTCTAGAAAAAATCATATTGTATTACAGGTGTAGCCCTTCTTCGTTGATAAATAATAAAGTTATTTTGTATGCTTTATGTTAAAATTGTCTTTTAAGGTATTATTTGACCTTTCACAGATTCAAAGTATTTTAATTAATCATAATATTTGTTTTCTTTTTAAGGCCCCTTTTTTTCACAGTGTAGGAAGTGGAAGCCCTTTTGCTGGCTCTCCTACTCTTTTAACACTACCCTCTGATATCCTTGTAAACATCCTTGCTTTCTCGAAACAACAGATTGTCCACACCCATCATAAAATTTTCTTACCACAAGACATGGAATCAGCTACTCTGAGAACTTTTAGGCCTTTTTCATTGAGAATAATATTAGAGATCATTGGGGCTCTTGGGTTCGCAGGGCACATTAGAGTTGTGGGCAGAGTAATAGTGCTACTTTTGGGTCATTTTTTGCATTTACTGGAAAAAGTATTTCTTTTTAAGTACCTCTGTTTGTACTGATTTTTTTTCTATTTTGAATTCCTATATCCTCTATATTGAATTTCATATTCGTTACATATTAAATTTCACATTCTCTATAACATACCTAGTTGATTTCGACCCCAAATTCAAACTCTAATTTTATGTTTTTCTTTTAATAATTTTTCTCTTCTTCATCTGCCGTATCATCACATACAATGTGTGTATTTCTCTTATAATTTGCCAACTCATGCCTTTTGTCCCTTTTTCTATTGGGGTTTTATATTTTTTATTGCTTAAAAAAACCTTTATATATTAAAGATATTACCCTTTTCTTAAAAGGTTAAAAAAATGAGCACTTGACATATATTTGATATGTTTATGCCTGTCTCTTCTTTTTCCTCAAGATTTTTTGTGAACCACTTTTTATGAAAGTTGACCCTTAACACAGGTTTGAACTGCACAAGTCCACTTATACACAGATTTTTTTCAATAAATACAGGAAAAGTTTTTGGAGGTTTGCCTCAATTTGAAAAAAAAATCACAGATGAACCACATAGCCTAGAAATATGGAAAAAGTTAAGAAAAAGTTAGGTACATGATGAGTGCATCAAACATATGTAGATACTAGTTTATGTGTTAATTGACTATTTGTGTTATTAGTAAGGCTTCTGGTCAACAGTAGGCTATTAGTAGTTAAGTTTTGGGGAAGTCAAAAGTTTGACTGGGCACAGCGGCTCACCTGTAATCCAAGCACTTTGGGAGGCTGAGGCAGGCAGATCGCTTGTGGCTAGGAGCTTGAGACCAGTCTGGCCAACGTAGTGAAACCCTGTCTCTACTAAAAAGACAAAAATTAGCTGAGTGTGATGGCATACACCCATAATTCCAGGTGTAATACTTAGGAAGTTGTAATACTTAGGAAGCTGTGTAATACTTACACTGAGGCATGAGAATTGCTTGAACCCAGGAGGGGGTTGCAGTGAGCCATGATTGTGCTATTGCACTCCAGCCTAGGTGACAGAGTGAGACTGTCTCAAAAAAAAAAAAGAAAAGAAAAGTTATACGTGGATTTTTGACTACACAGGGGATTGGTGCCCCTAACCCTCATGTTGTTTAAGGGTGAACCATTTGTTTTCTTTCCCATATATAGCTCTAAGTAGTACATTGTCCTTATGAAGATGCTTAATATTAAGTATGCACTTCTATATATAACATGTGACTCTTACACGAATGATCTTCCTAAGACAAGCCCCTTTACTAATAGTAGTGGCCTCATAAACTAAAAATTAAATTCTCAAGTTAGAGGGTAAATAAGGGAGTCATAGGTTAGCCACCTGCCCAAACAGACCATGTGGTGTTTCCTAAAGGCTGCTTGAAATGAATTCAGGTCTTCTAAAATTGCTATACCTTCTATTTATGCATCTAAGAATAGATCTATTATGCCCTACTTAAAGTTGTGATAAAAGAAGATGACTAAAAATTTCTCTTGGTGCTAAAAAGCACCAAGAGAAATTTATTTTACAGCGTCAGTCTTCAAAAGAAACCGACTGGATATATCTGAACTACCTTAAAGTTAACTTGTCTGATGATAATAGTGGTAGTAGTGACTATCCTGTAATAAAGCTTTCATTGTGACAGGCCCTTTCCTAAGTGGTTACATTCATTGGGTCTAATAGTCCTCTGTACTGGAAATCTTAAGCAAGATAGATGTATACCTGAGTATACCTGTTAGTCCAGGATGTGGAAGCTCTCTTCCTCACATTTGAAGGCATTATTAGACCTAATTACCTTGTAGGATTATTATGAGAGTTGGAAATAGTATCTAACCCAGAGTCTTTTACATAGTAGATGCCCAATAAATGGCCACTACTTTTATTAAATGTACTTTGTCATTTCTTACCATCATAAACACCTTTAGCCCAGTTTTAATCTCTGCTCACCTGCGGACCACATATACCTCCTGAAAACAGATACCTAGAAAGTTGATTCAGCCTAATTTAGGTTCTGACTGGCTGTTTCTTTTCTTACAATAAACTCCTTACCTGATTGTATTTTATTTCCTTGAACATAGTAATTTTTCATTAATAGAAATTTATAGATGTTGCATGCAAAGAAAGGTTGAATTCAGTTAATGAATAATCCAGAGCCCCCAGAACAGTGCAGCTAATGAGTTCCTTTTCCTGTCTCTACAGACATGCCACCACTGCTCTTTGAGGTGTCATCCCTGGAGAATGCTTTTCAGATTGGAGGCCATCCTTGGCACTACATCATCACACCTAATAAGAAGAAACAGAAAGGAGTTTTCCATATTTGTGCCCTAAAAGACAATTCCCTGGTAAATGAGTGATCAGACTTTTTATTAGCAAATTTATATCAAATTCTTTATTTTCTACCTCTCAAATAGGTCCACATTCCTAAGAATTACTTTTTTATGCATTTGTTTTAACAATTTGCAAACAATTTAAAATACAGAAGAATACAGACAATATAGAAAACATTTGTGTGTATCACCCATAATTTTAAAACATTAACATTTGAAAATTCTTATAGCAACAAGAATTTTATAGTTTTTTTAATCTCACCAATCTCCCAGCAAGGAATCTCATGTAAAACCTCTCCACAGTGGGAATCACCAATGGAATATGTTCACATTGCTTCTGAAATTGCTGGTGGAATGTGTTGTTGGTTCTGCTTCTCCATGGTTTGTTGCTCTTTGCCTTCCAGAGCAGAACCAGATGGAACTCTGGTGGTCACAGTGTAGGTAAATTGAAGCACTTTGAATTTTTAAGGATATTCTTAACTTATTTATGGCAGAGTAGGTAGAAATGGTACGTGGCAAAACAATGGAAATTTCTACCCTTCGAATTCGTTTTTATTTTCTTTTTTAAAATGGCTTAGGCATTGATTTGTCATTTAATAAACATTTATTGAGGGCCTACCATGTGCCAGACATGACTAAGGACACAGTCTCTTCCCTCAAGTTATACTCTCAAAGGAAACATGTAGAAAAATAAGATGCAATGTATTAAGTACAGTGATTGTGATAAGTGCAAAAAGTGAGTTAAGGGGGGAGTTCCATTTTTATTTTGTATTGCTGATTATGTTTTTTGTTGGTTAGTTTGTTTTTTTGAGACAGGATCTCACTGTGTCATCCAGGCTGGAGTACAGTGGCACAATCACAGCTCACTGTAGCCTCAACCTCCTAAGGCTCAAGTGATCCTCCTGCCACAACCTCCTGAATAGCTAGCACTGTAGAAAAATCACTCAAGCTTTAATTGTTGATATTTTTTCTCATTTCATATGGACATGTCAGTGCAACACTACTTTTATTTTATATTTATTTATTTAGAGACAGAGTCTCACTCTTCTCACTCTGTTGCCCAGCCTGGAGTGCAGTAGCACAGTCAGAGCTCACTGCAGCCTCAACCTCCTGGGCTCAAGTGATCCTCCCACCTCAGCCTCCTGAGTATCTGCGACTATAGGAGTGCACCACCATGCCTGGCTACTTTTTTATTTTTTGTGGAGATGGGGCCTCGCTATGTTTCCCAGGCTAGTCTCAAACTCCTGGCCTCAAGTGATCCTCCCTCTTGATATATCAGAAGAATTTGCCTTTTTTTTTTTTGAGGCAGGTTCACCTTATGCTGACCTTGCTCAATCAGTCACTGTTGGCTCCAGTGGCTTTTAGAGTCACAGATCACCTTTCACCACGCATGTTACAGATCACCTTTTACCATGTTGCAGATCAGCATAGCGTTGAGTCCATTTATCCACTTCCCTTGATGTCATGGCCATCAGGGGACAATGTGTCTTCTAGTTTTCTTTTGTAGGAGCATTGTTCCCTTCCATTTCCCCAAATACTTATCACATGGCAGCT
The DNA here is from genome assembly GCF_028878055.3 of Symphalangus syndactylus. Lineage (NCBI taxonomy): Eukaryota > Metazoa > Chordata > Mammalia > Primates > Hylobatidae > Symphalangus > Symphalangus syndactylus. The sequence continues at coordinate 75,415,160 of NC_072430.2, forward strand.
CCTATTTGGCCCAGCCCAGTGACATTCTCTTTTATAAAGGACTCTCTAAGGGCTGTTTTCCACTGTGACAAGTCTTGGTTTGATTGGTCACCTCCCAGCGAGTGGACATCATTCAGCCACCAGGACCTGTCACATCTCTTTTTCACTTAACTTTGGATCTAGTGAAATCCTGCACAGTTTACATTCTGGACATTTAACATGTATTCTTTTTTATAAGAACTGATAGTACCTATTATTTTATACACAAACACACACACGTACAGATACAGCCAGCCCTCTATATCCATGGGTTCCACATCTGTGGATTCAACCAACTATGGATTGGAAATATTCAGAAAAAAAAAAAAAAGGATGGTATAAGGGATGATGTGCATAGATGCATAGATTATATGCAAATACTGCACCATTTTATATAAGGTACTTGAGCATCCATGGGTTTTGGTATTTGTGAGGGGTCCTGGAAGCAATCCCCTGTGGTTTCCAAGGAATTACTTTAAATAGTGGCCTTCAACATGTATATCAAGCATGCTTGTCACATACTCTCCTTCTATAATAACTGATTATAACATTTATTCCAATCTATATTTCAGCATACTCTTAAAGAGCTGCCAAATTCAGGGGAAGTTTTTAGTCCTTTTATCACAGTTCTATCACTGTGACATTGCCTTAATGATTTGTATACCTAATAACTCCCCACCTGTTAGTCAGAAGAGTAGATAACTAAAAAAACATGTAAGCAGCCGAACTTAAGATTTCAGAAAATGTTTCATAGCTTTCTCTATTAAACTGAGCTTTGAGATCTAACATTTGAGCAAATAAAAACAATAGAAGCTGATAATAAGCTGCCTAGTATTTCACACAGAAATCTTTTTTTGCATGTTTTAATTAGATATTACAATAAAGAGAACAATCTCCTAAAAAAAAGATATGTATAGTATGTGCATATTTTGTATTAAAGGAGCATCTGGAGCTAATACCATCATGGACACATTAATTTCAGTGGTTACATTCAATCAACATATTTAATTACATTAATTTTCTTTTATGTAACATGTAATAATACCACTATTTCTATTAGATATAATTAGGATTCTTGTAGAAATTCTTGAAAAATTGAAACTCTTTCATTGATTTGATACATAAAATGTATTATGTTCCAAAAAATTTAAAAATCATGAGGCCAGGCACGGTGGCTCACGCCAGCACTTTGGGAGGCCTAGGCAGGCAGATCGCTTGAGCCCAGGAGTTCAAGACCAGCCTGGGCAACATGGTGAAACCCTGCCTCCACAAAAAATACAAAAATTAGCCAAGTGTGGTGGTGTGCACCTGTGGTCCCAGCTACTTGGGAGGCTGAGGTGAGAGGATTGAGGCCAAGAGGTCAAGGCTCCACTGAGCCGAGATCACACCACTGCACTCCAGCCTGTGCAACAGAGTGAGACCCTGTCTCAAAAAATAAAAAATAAAAATAAATCATGGCATACAAAGCACTTACAATATAACCCCAACCTACCTCTCCAGTCTCATGGCTGGATACTATACTTTTCAGTTTAATTTTATCTGCTACTCATGTTTATATGCATACTATATGGATTAACACTTCTATACTTTTGGGTTTTTTCGTTTGTTTTGTTTTCAGACAGGGTTTCACTCTGTTGCCCAGGCTGGAGTGCAGTGGCACGATCTCGGCTTACTGCAAGCTCCGCCTCCTGGGTTCAAGCCATTCTCCTGCCTCAGCCTCCTGAGTAGCTGGGATTACAGGCACACACTACCATGCCCACTAATTTTTCTATTTTTAGTAGAGACAGAGTTTCATCTTGTTGGCCAGGCTAGTCTCAAACTCCTGACCTCAAGTGATCCACCTGCCTCGGCCTCCCAAAGTGCTAGGATTACAGGCGTAAGCCACTGCCCCTGGCCGATTAACACTTCTGTACTTTTGATTTTACTGTGTCTTATTTGTAGCTATTTTCTACTTATCCTTTAAGGCTCATTTCAACCTTTTTTTAACTCCCAAAATTCTGTTCACTTGGATATCTGGTGCGTGGGTCAATCACTTTTTGGAGTACAGTGGCACAATCATAGCTCACAATAACTGCCTTATTCTTTTTTGTTTATGTTTCTGCCTCCCCCTAGACTATAAGCTTCTTGATGACAAAGATTATGTTTAATTGATGTGAGGTATGAATGCCTGGTCTGATACCTAGAACATAGTAGCTTATCAATATATGCTAACGGAATTTAAAAGCTTTAGTGTTTCAAAACTCATGAATATCTAGTAGGAAATATGGCATCATTTTATTTTACATTAGAGAAATTAAATTAAATGACTTCTGTGAAGCCAGTGAAGTTAATATATCCAAGCTGGTATTCGTTCCTAGTGCTCCTGGATATAAGGTAAAACATTTGTGTACACGTGATAACATATCAGATGGTTTTTTTCTTTATTTTAATATCTAAATATACTACAGTGAAATCTCTTCTTGCCTTAAAAGCTAAGCAGTATTAGATCATTTCCTCAGATATTAGAGTTCAACATTTGACTTATCCAAGATTCTGTGACCCATGTCTGAGGCTTTAGGTTTGTTTACATGTTCACTTTTTGTTATCTGCTCTTCTGATTGAAAGATAGTTGGGGATAGGGAAGAGAGGAAGAAGTTGTGGAGAACTGCATGCGCATGATTATGGCAGAGTTATATAATGGAAAGTCCATGGATTTTAGAGTCAGATCTGCTGTTTAGTAGGTTCAAAATATTGGACAAGGTCAGGTGCAGTGGCTCACGCATGTAGTCCTAGCACTTTAAGAGGCTAAGGTGAGAGGATCACTTGAGGCCAGGAGTTTGATACCAGCCTGGGCAACATAGCGAGACTCTATCTCTATTTTAAAAAAAAAAAACACACACACACACACACACACACCAAAAAAAATTGGGCAAATGATTTATTCTCTTTGTGTGTCAGTTTTCAATACTTCCTTTGAGTGTTATTAAGATTAAACGAAACAATGCCTATAAAGCATCAAATGCAGTTCCTGACACAAAGTAGATGCTTGAGATATGGTATCTCTTGTGTTATTACTCCTGTTTGTGAGATACAGGGTATGTTACAGAACAAATCCATGACATTTCTGAATTTAAATGTTCAGAATTTCTCAAATTTTCATGTCCTCATTTGGCCTTCAAATATATTCCACTTTAACTGCTTAATATTTTTTCTTCCATGTACCTTTGACCTACTGATCTATCACTTGGGTTAGATTTGTAAAATCATTTGATTTTCCCTTAATCTTTGTCTTTAATACTTTTTTCCAACTTCAGGCAAAAAATGGGATCCAAGAAATGGATTGTTGTTCTCTAGAATCTGACTGGATCTATTTCCATCCTGATGCTTCTGGTAGAATAATACATGTTGGTCCAAATCAAGTCAAGTGAGTAATCTCATTAGCACTTGAAAGTTAAGAGCAGCTTTTGGTAGCATTTATTGGCATCTTTATTTTTGCCAGCGAACTAGTGAGCCAATTAATGGAAATAATTAGCTTGTTGTTGGGTGCTTCCTCAGAGACTGGCATATAGAAAACCTGAACTTATAATTTCAGACTCAACATTACTGTTTGTAAATATTAAATTTGAAAACGTTATTTGATGGATGATATGCGAGTAAAAGGGAATTACAGACTGGCCCTTTCTCATCAGGTCTTAGTTAATTCTCTAGGGTTAATAAGAAAGAAGAGTATTTGTCTTTGTTCTAAAAGACAGCCTAGACACAGGAAAGGAAGTGGATTGTTTGAAGTAAATCTTGTTTTATTTTGATTGGTTTCAGGGCACACACGTCTCCCACAAACTGACCTCTCCTTCCCTTAAACACTTTGCATTTGGCATCCCTGACACCACAGTTCTGAATATTTTCCTATTTCATCTATCTTTTTTAGTTTGCTTTTATGCTCTTCCTTCTCTACCCAGACTTTAATTGTTGAATGTCCATAGTTGGGTCATAGGCCCTCTTCTTTTCTCACTATTTCCATTCTGCATGATTCTATTTATTCCTTTGGCTTCAAGATCATGTATACATGAGAACTCCAAAATGTATATACTAGCCTCAACATCTCCTCTAAGTTCATTCCAGAAATCTTGAATCATTCCTGATGCCTTCTTACCAATTTGTCTTTCATCGATATACATACATTTAAACACTTACAGGCATTCTCTTTCTCTGATACATATATACCATATATCCTCTCAATCCAGTCTATTTTGCTACGAAATATTTCTTAAATCTGCTTATTTCTGCCCTTGGCCACTGTCATCGTCTTGGTCAGGTCACTGTCATCACTAGCCTAGCCTACAGTAATAGCCCATTCCAGGGCTCCAGGATCCACTCTTGTGCTGTCTGTTTTCTTCTCAGCAGCTAGCATGATTTTTAAGAACATGGAGAAATATAAAAACCTATGCAAGTGAATTCAAATGCTTTAACCTTTTTATGGCTTTTTATTGCTCTTAGGATAAAAACCAACATAGTTAGCATGGTCCAAAAGACCCTCCTCCAACTCAGTTTACTCTAGTCATGTTGTCTTTTCAGAAAACTGAGGGCCTGTTCCTTCTGTTTGGAGTCTGTTTCCCCTACCTGTTCTCCTGCCTAATTTCTATTCATATTTTATGGCCCAGCTTCAATGTCACTTTTCTACAGACCTTCCCTGATGCGCCTTGTTAGATTTGCTTGCTCATCATATTTTCATTGCACCCACTGGGTCATCTTCCTTTGTAGAACTTAGGGCAACTTAAATAAGTTATTTTTGTGATCTTCTGCTTAAATACCTTATTTGGTATCATAAACTCTATGATGACAGGGAAAGAGTCTGTTTTGCTGACACCTATAACTCCAGCACTAAGCATAGTCCTTGGCACAGAGTAGATGCTCAGTATTTGTTGAATAAGAAGAGAAGGGGCTGGGCTTGATGGTTTATGCCTATAATCCCGCACTTTGGGAGGCCGAAGCAGGAGGATCGCCTGAAACCAGCAGTTTGACACCAGCCTGGGCAACATAGTGAGACTTTGTCTCTACAAAAAATAAAAATAAAAAATAGCCAAGCATGATGGTGGGCACCTGTGGTCTTAGCTCCTCAGGAGTCTGGGGCAGGAGGATCAGCTGAGCTCAGGAGTTCGAGGCTGCAGTGAGCTATGATTGTAGCACTGTACTCCAGCCTGGGTAATGGAGTAAGACCCTGTGTCTAAAAAAATAAAAAAATAACAAAGGGAAGCATCTGCCTTTATTTTTTATGCTTCATGGTAATCAGTCTACTTCTCTGGATCTATTATTAATATAAGGAGATGAAAGGATTTAATGAAATAAGATTATTTTTACACATCTTAAACTGTGGTTCCGCTTCAGTAAGCCTTACTTTTAATGTTTGTTACCACCCACATTAATTTTATGTTTGCTTTCTTAAGTTTGAACTTAAGAAAACAAGGCCCACAAAGAGTGTATGGCCTTTTGCCAGGTTTTACAATATAAGCATTTAAAAATATTGCCACTAAAAAAGCTAAGTGAATAATTTAAATTATTATTTGATCTCTTGGTCTTTGGGAACTCTGAGGTTTCCAGCACTCTCTGGACACATAGCTGCTTCTCTCTGCTGTTCTTTTTTTTTGCATTTGAGACTTTGAGCTTGTAAAACATTGTGCTTTTGAAGCTTGTTAACAATGTAAACAGATTTCTGTGGGTGGTGAGCAAATTATTTTATTTTCTCTTAATAGGCTTGATCCATGAAGCCATTTGCACTCAAGAACCCCAAATCTTTAAATATAACCAATCCTAAGAAAAAAGAATAGTATTTTCAGTTGTAGTTTTTGAATATTATTCTATCATGAAAACTCTTAGTTTCTATTTAGGTATAGATTTCATTGCTGATTGAATTTCTTTGTAGTTAACCCTAAGTGTTGCTCATAGATATCTCATCCTACTTCAGAAAGAAAAATGCAAATATCTGCTATAATTGTTAGAGCTGAAATGTTAGAGACCCGTTACAGCATAGCAGAGATAAGGTTCTTCAGAGTAACTTTCATTAAGCCAGTTTGGAAAATAGCTTAGGCCTGACCAAGCTGATCATTACCTACTTCATTGGCACCTGTTGTCACAGTTCCCACGTTTTTCTGTTTAACAGAATCTCCGAATTTGAAGGAGTTCATGGACATTTAGTGATCACTTATTAGTGTCGCAGACTAATCAAGAGAACTACCTCAGTGTTGTTACTATAATTTTTATTTGTTGAGTTTTATTTCAGTACTTAAACTTTGGCACTTTGATGGTGTTTTAAAGTCTTAGATTCTCAGAATCCTTTTTCCCTTCTCAGAGTTTTGAAGCTAACTGAAATAGAAAATAATAGTTCTCAGCATCAGATCTCTGAAGATTTTGTCATTTTGGCCAACAGGGAGAACAATAAAGTAAGTCAAGAGTACTTTAAAATCCTTTATATATCATTGTCTTTCTATATAAGACCTTAATATGCTAATATATTTGCCTTTGAGTGTAGCAGAAAACAACAGCACAGCCCCTATAAAAGTCTGTACATTTTGTCTACATGGGTAGCCAGTTTTAGCCCCATGTACATTTGAGATTTAAAGAAAGTTGACTATATTGAGTTTGTCTTTTGCTGATTTCTGTTTCTTTTCTGAGTTTCCTTTTAAGTTTTTATTGATGAATTATCAACCTTTGGGTCTAATTAATTGTGCAAACTTAAATTTATTTGGGGTAATATATAAGTCTTTAAAAATCACATACCATACTTTAACTCCAGATGGTACTTTTCTTTTAGTGTATAAATTAAGACCACAAAGAAAATTATGGGGAGGGAAATTTCTAAAACAGATCCACTTTTTATTTGCTGTACTATATGCTAAGGCAAAAGTCAGGTGAATGAGGCAGCTAATCCATAATCTTTTAAATAATTTTTTTTTTTGCCCATTCTGGCATTTTAGCCATTAAAAACTTTAATAAAGTATTTTTGAGCCGGGCATGGTGGCTCACACCTGTAATCCCAGCACTTTGGAAGGCCAAGGCAGACAGATTGCTTGAGTTCGGGAGTTCGAGACCACCCTGGGTGACATGGTGAAACCCTGTCTCTACAAAAAGTAGAAAATTAGCCAGGCATGGTGGTGTATGCCTATAGTCCCAGCTACTGGGAAGGCTGAGCTGGGAGGATCACTTGAGCCTGGGAGGCAGAGGATGCAGTAAGCCAAGATTGTGCAACTACAGTGAGGCAAGATCGTACCACTGCACTCCAGCCTAGGTGACAGAATGAGACCCTGTCTCAAAATATGAAACGGAGGATCAGAAATCTGATTCAGAATTTCCTCAGTTGAGGAAAGAATTGTGGATGTGGGAGAAGGGTTGGTAAGTTTTACCAAATTTGTTAATACAGTTTTACCTTTGACTGCATGTAATAGAACTTGTCATATCTTTTTATTTCTTTCCATATGATAGAATGAAAATGTACTCACTGTTACAGCTTCTGGACGGGTGGTAAAAAAAAGTTTTAACCTTCTGGATGATGACCCAGAACAAGAGGTATTGCTTTGGCCAGAGATGACAAACCAAACTAGTGTGTCCTTGCATTGTGAATTTCATATTAATACTTCCCCATACCCTGGGGTGGGGGTTGGGGTTGAGGGATTCCAGGCTGGCCAGTTGGGTGGGCTTGTGCATGCTATTTCAACCAGTGCAACCCCACCATCCTCTCTTTTCATATTGTAATTATTCTTAAAGTTTTATTTGCAGAAAAGTTCATAGGCAAAATAATTTGAAAACATGATTAGCTTATTGTTTTGTTTTGTTTTGTTGATGTGTATATTTTCTAGGGGAATCTGTTAAGGGAAAATTCTTGAGTTATATCCTGATGACTTTATGGTTTTTGCCTCATTTTTTACTTGCTAGACTTGAATATGTTTGTTAATGTCCATAGGCCAGAGGAAGAGGATGTGAGGGCATGATAAATCAGTTCAGCTCTTATCTTCAAGTTGGTTTTATGAGTCACTGAGCTAATACATTTTAATCCCCTTCCTTTAAAAAGGCATTGGAAGTATTTATGAAATCAACTGATAGTGATCATGCTTTAAATATATAAACCATTGTGTAAATTCTAAATCCATTTAGACTATCTAATTATATTATTTGTATGACCATTTTTAAGTAGAAACATTAGAGTGGCTTTCTAAGGACAGTTTTTGAACTTCTTTTAAAATAGGTTAGAGGTGGCCCAGTATGTAGCTGTTCTCAAAAAAAACACACAAAAAATTATTATTTTGGACCATACAAACCTATTGAGAAAAAAGAAGAAAGCAACATACTCTGCATATAAAACTGTATTCCGGAGAGATGTACTAAAATTTCCAAAAGGTAGCATAATTCATTAAGGGGGGAGAGGTGGTAGCAAAATAAGAGATGCTCTATATCATGAGATTAAAAAACAAAATCTTTTAGCCTGTAAAGGAAAAGTTTGAAGAAATAGTGACTAAAATCTATAAAATCACTGACACCAGGGCAAGAAGTCACCCTTTGAAGTTTGACCATTGTAAGGTGAAGGCAAAAAGGAAATAACGTAAAAGTACATTTTAATAATCAAAGGTAATAAATCCATATAAATTTTTATGTCTTAAGGTGGTAACGGCAGAAAATGTCAGTGGATTAGAGAGCAGTTTGACCAAACATAGGTGAAGAATTAGTGCATAGTGATTGAGGGAAACATGCTATGCCTGTCTTTAAAGTTAATGCCAGGCATTCAGCCAAGATGTACCTTCCCGTGGTCCAATCCTGGATGCTTGGGCACTGATCTGCTTTCCATGCAAGGTTTTTGGAGTCTCGGGTTTTCTTCCTTGAGATACAGTTCTGGGATTTTTCTCTCTTTACCATAGCTAACCCTCTTGTCCCAGTCCTGTTCTGTGGGTTGGATTTTATTTCCTAATATTCTCCCTGAAGTATAAGCAGCCATTTTTGCTTTATTTAAAAAGCCAAAAGGATTTTTTTAAAAAGGTGGTAAAAAGTCATAAATAGTATATGATGGGTTATCCATCCTTCTAGAAATGACTATGTTTTTCTGGTGTGAGAACTTTCAGAGCTCAGTGAGCAGTCTTCAGGTTTCAGAACCGAGCTTCATGTGTTTAGTCCTGTCCAGGAATCGGCAAACACACGTGTGAGAGGCAGCAGTTGAATACTCTTTTAAATTTAGAGAATCTCCGATTTGCTGTCACTGTAGAGGATTTCAGTTATACTTTGAGATCTACATAGACTTGGTTTTGTTTATCAAATATGTAGGATACTGCTTAACTTTTGAAAATCTTGGAGCTGATGTTTTACTAGGCATATAAACAGATACATTTCTACCTATTATTCTTCCCATTCATTCATTCTTCTCCCATATTTTTGTAAGTAATAGAATACTTAAACTGTAAATGCAGAAATAAGCCTGCCTGAATAACTGGATTTTGCCCCTTTCCCTCTATTTTATCTATCCCAAAGACTTTCAAAATTGTGGACTATGAAGATGAGTTAGATTTGCTTTCTGTGGTAGCTGTTACTCAAATAGATGCTGAAGGAAAAGCTCACCTGGATTTCCACTGTAATGAATATGGAACTTTACTTAAAAGCATTCCACTAGTGGAGTCATGGGATGTGGTAAGTAGAGTCCATGGGATACAAAGTTGTAAACCTTTTCTTTATAGGTGCCATTTATTAGAACAGATGTTACTGTGTTCGTGTCAGTCCAGACTCACCTATGCCAATGACCACGTGAAAGAGGTTATTGTCCTATATACAGGACAAAAGAGTACTTCTTAAGCCTTCCTCCCCTGGGCACTAGGGGATTCTTACCAGTGGCCTTAAAGATAAAACTTCATGTGTTTTCCTGAGACATGTCTCTTTCCTTACCTTAGTCTTTGATTGTCTTTCAATTATAAATTTGGAAAAATTTTTTTAAATAAGAGAATACGGTAATAAATCCCCACAATTATTTAATAGAGATCATATCTAAGCATGCAGGATTCCCAGGTGCTCTTGTATACATTTGTCTGATATTTCAACTATTATAGAATGTCAACGTTATAAGGAACAATAGACATCATTTTATCCAGGTCTTGTTTTATCAGTGGAGAACCTGGGAAGTTTGGCCACTCGTACATGATCACACAATGAGATAGATAATAGCAGCGTTGGCAACAGAATCTGGGTATTTAGACTCCTGGGTCCAGAGTTCTTTTTATGCTCTATATTTTGTAGAATGCCTTTTTTGTTAATAATCTGCATATCCACAAATAATGAAAAATAAACCTCTTTCTAGCAACTGTTTTCTTCTAAGTGTATATTTGAAGATCCCTAGCATAGGTACTGTGACATTTTAGTAACACAGTAGTGAATATGGTTGTATGAAAAGGAGACTCCATATGATTGTGTTTTTGTTACAGACATATAGCCATGAAGTCTACTTTGACAGAGACTTGGTGCTACACATAGAGCAGAAACCCAACAGAGTCTTCAGCTGCTATGTTTACCAGATGGTATGTGACACTGGGGAAGAAGAAGAAACCATAAACAGAAGCTGTTAAAAAGAGTGAGGTAATTGTAACCTAAGAGACTTTTAGCCAAACACCCCAGCAGCTGCGTCCAATCCATTTTATTATCTGCATGGCACATTCTCCAGTATTTTCCAAAAAAGTCTTGTGTTGACTTCAGATGACTATGACTTCTTTTTTAAACTCTTGTTGTAAAAGATGGTGAGGACTTCATTTTTTGTGAAGGGTTTTTAGAATACTGTTCTAAGAAGTTTAGTGTTTTGCAGCTTTGAGCTAGGTGGTAAATGCAAACATAAAATGCTGGGAACAGAAAAGGACAGGTTAATTCCAATTGTTGAGGAGTAAGTCATTGATGGGATGGGTCATTGATGGGGTAGGTCATTTGATGGGTTCTTAAAGGATGGTATGGAATTTTGTTTGTTAAGGCTAGGAGAGACAGGGAGAGACAAAAGTAAACATGCAGAAAGAAATCTTATATCCTCTATACCAAACTTTGCTTAAGGATGAGAAATGAGATGTGTTATGTGAGAACATTATTTTGAGCCCAAAATGTGTCATCACAGTTTTTAAAAATCTTATATATGTATTTATATGTGTTTCGTATTTGTATATAGTATCAGGAATTGGTTCTAGTTCCCAAATTATCTTTTCTTCCTTGGTTTTGTTCTCCTGGCTTGATGTTCACATTGAATATTTGTGTTTCTATATAGACTAATGTAAAAGATTCCAAGCAAACCTTAAGTGAAATTGTTTTCTGATTTGCATCCTGTTTAGCTCTTAATGTATCTAAGGATGTTCTCATCTCACCATTCTATTCATTTAGTGAGTTTTCTGACCTTGTTTAGGCAATTTTTTCATACTTATGCAATAGGATAAAGGTACCCTTGCCTGCACTAGTTCTGTTTCCTGTAGAAGAGTAGATAAAGAGTCCCAGAAGAAGTTCTTACTAGCTTGGGAGTTGCCTGATTAACCAGAGAAAATTTTTAGCTTACTTATGAAACAAGCATTATTTCTTCTTTGTTAGGAAAGATCTCAATATGATCCTTGAACTTTAATAATCATTCTTTAGAATGTTAAATAAAGGCAACCCAAGTAAAGGGAGAAAATGTTTCTTTATGCTTCCTGTTTGAGAAATTCAGTTGCTTCCATTTCGCATGTTCTGCACATTTATCCGATGTAACCTCAAAAGAATAACTAGTAATAAGGGAAGGAAACAGCAGCAACAATCATTGCTGATTCAAGTTTAAGGTTAAAATATGGAATTTTTAGCTTGGATGATTTATATTAAAATATTTCCATTTTTTTCTTCAGTTTTGGCTTGATGCCATGTGAAGAATGATGTGAATTCTTCCCAGTTCTGCCCTGGTGCTAGACATTGCCCCATACTTTCAATTAGACACTAGCTGTATCTAAATAGTCCCACTCAGTAAACTTACATCTTGAAAAACAAGACTGGTAAGAGGACAGTGAAAGTACTAAAGAAAGAAACCAATGTTGTGTGAGTTTCAAAGCAGATGCAATGCTGTGTAAAAGTAGAATGTTTATTCTCCATTTCCAAGAGTGTTTCAGAATAGGATGTCTTAAGATTTCAGTCATGTCAGAGATTTTTTTTTTAGGTGATTATTGAGTTTCTCCTTCTCCTTTAAGTCATCACCTTCCTTTTATGAAATGATAGTAAGGAACTCATCTATTCTGAAAGGTATTTGAGAAATATCTGAATTCCTGGCTGCTTTTTTGCTGGGGGTAGAGGGTGGAATACTTCTGGTCTAGATATAACTTACCACTAAGAAACCCCCAATATGTCACCACTGCCTAAATCTAACTAGACCAGGGTCCAAATGCCATCCAGGCCAGGCAAGAAATATACCTCATGTGAATGACAGTAAGGAGTTGTGGGCAGTGTAACAAACAGGAGAGCTATGCCCTAACTAAAAGGAGCAGCTGCTACTGCTTAGTTTCAGCCAGTTGCAACAGTATGTGGGAATGTAGGCTGCATGATTGTTAACAAGATAGGTGGTAAAAAGATGCCAAAAGATACAGAAGATAGCAAAGAATGTGGGGAATTTGGATACCACACATAGCGAGAGACAATGAAGCATGCTTCCCAGCTCACCAGTGTCACACAGCTGCTCATTCTGCCACCTGCCAGACATTAATGTCTTCCTGCCCTACCTAAACCCCCTCTTTACCTGGTATTTTAATTCGAGACTCTAGCTACATGCCCACCTACTTAACAGGTACTAGTGACAGGTACAAAACATTATGGGTAACAATTCTGAGTGTTTAATGCAAGCCCAGGTGAAGCAGGGTGGCTTCCATCAGCAGGTACAGACGTTAAGCTGAAAAGAGGTGCATTCTGCATTGTACTCCTGGATCTAAGTTTCTGTATTCTCAGAGCATCAATGCAGCAAGCTTATTGTTCCTTAATTTTTTACAATATTTATCACAACTCTGGGAGAAAACAAAACAAATCCTATCCTATTTACTATTTGTGCTACCTAGTGAGGAGATATTGCTGTTTAGACAAATTAAGGCACTTCACATTCTTCCACCAATTGAAAATTTTGTGTCTTACAGTTCTTTTTTTAAATAATACAGTTATTGAGCACTTTCTATCTACTAGTCACTGTGATACAGTATAAGTAAAATGGGTTGTCTCATTTAATATTCAAAATAACCACATGAAGTATGAACTGCCATTGTCTTTCCCCTTTGTACAAATGAGGAAAGTGAGGCTTACGGAAGTTAATTGGCCCAGGGTCCCACAACTAGTAAGTGCAGAGGTGGGAAACATAACCAGATTTGTTCGGCATAAACTTGTGCCAAATTTCCTCCAAAGCTCTCAAAAGGCAATGCATGTTATTTTATCCCATATATAGCATACCAACAACTATAATACTAGGTATGTAGGAAAGTGCTTAATAATTGTTTTTTACTGATGATTCAGTGTCTAAATTTTGAACAAATTTGGGTAAGATACAAGTGACACATAAATTGACAGAAAATGTAGTTCTTCATTCAATGGTTAGCCGTCATTAAAAGGTACTTTCCCTTTGTTTGTGGTGATAATAAAATCAGTATTAGTAGTTTTCATATTATTTGGCTTCCATATTAATAATTTTTATATTTTCTTCTCCTTCTTACCATGTTTACTTATATCATCCCTCTTTTAGAATCCCAGGGAGCTAATTTCTGGTCCCTGTGTTGCTATCAAATCTGTATCTTGCAGAAAGAATAATTTATTTCAAACAAGGGACATACAATAGAAAGATAAGACCTACTGAGGTCTTTTTCCCATCATTTTATTATGAAAAATTTTCAAACATACAGTAAAGTTGAAAGAATTTTATTGTAAATACTGACCACAGGGATTCTACATCTTACTCTACTTGTTTTATTATTTTCCTATCCAGCGTACTTTTTGATGGATTTCAAAATAAATTGCAGTTGCTGATATACTTCCCCCTAGTACTTCAACTGCATATTATTTAACTAGAGTTTAGTATTTATTTAGTTTTTTAAATTTTTTTGATATAAGATTTACCTGCAATAAAATGCACAAATCTTAAGTATAAATTTGCTGAGTTCTTGCAGACATATACACCTGTGTAACCCAAACCCTTTCCAAAATTTAGAACATTGCAATCATCTTCAGAAAGTTTCCTAAATCCCTCTCCTGGTCTATCCCCTCCCAACCCCTCAGGTATAACTACTGTTTTCATTCTTTTATATCAAAGGTTAAATTTACCTGTTCTAAACTTCATATAAGTGAAATTATAGAAAATGTAATGCTTCTTTCACTTAGCATAATGTTTTTGAGATTTGTTCATGTTGTTGCATGTGTCAGGGATTCATTTCTTTTTATTGCTGAGTATTCGTTTGTATGAATATGTCACAGTTTTTTTTTATCTTTCTGTTGATGGACACTGTGCTCTTTCTGCTTGTTTTTTACTGTTATGAATAAAGCTGCTATGAACATTCTTAGACAATTCTTTTGTGAACACGTGTCTTTATTTCTCTTGGGTAAATATCTGGGGATGGAATTTTCGGGTCCTTGGGTAGGTGTATATTTAGTTTAATAAGAAACTGCCAGACCTTTTCCCGAAAGGATTCTACGATTTTACATGCCTGCAGCAATGTAGGAGACTTCCACTTGCTCCACACATTCTCCAACATTTGTGGTTGTTAGTCTTCTTTATCTTAGTATTTATGCTGGGTGTGTAATCATTTCTAGTTGATACTCAGATTGTTTCCACTTGTGGTTAGCAACCCTCTTGTCAACTTGACCTCCTTCCTTCCCCAGGAACTGCTGAAAACATTCTTTGTGATAATAGTTAAGATACCCCAAAACTCAGCTTGAATTACTCTTTCTCAAACATGGGATACATTGCTCATCAAAGAACCCTGATTCCTTTAATGGAGATTATAGTTGGGAACAACCTGGGTTCTAAGGGCACGTGTTCCACCGTTTCACGTGACTACTGCAGCTGGACAAAATGGCACTGGAGAAGAGGTCACAACAATCATTGTAATAAAAGCAGAAAGGTGACTTTTTTCTTCAAAAGTTATGAGTTTGTGTTATCATGAACATGATAACAGGTGAAATCAGGTGAACTTTTTTTCTCTAATATGAGAGCATATTAAACAAGCTGTATCCTTTTCTCACTAACTGTAGTATTCTGGGCTGGATATGTTGTGATAGCAAATTAGTATATTCAAATTTTAGAGGTGCACAAAATTTCAGAAGTATTTATTTATTTATACTCTTTTTGACTCAATTCAAGTGTCTTAGAATTTGTGCCAAAGTTTGCAGGTTCAGTTCCTTTCCTCATTATAACCTGAGTCCTATGGAAGGGTGAAGGTGGAAAGGAGGGGGACTCTCAGCCTCCTATATAGGCACATTAGAAAACACCATGCCGTGAACACTAGGCTCTCAGATAGAACCCACTGAGA
This sequence comes from Symphalangus syndactylus, assembly GCF_028878055.3. Classification (NCBI taxonomy): domain Eukaryota; kingdom Metazoa; phylum Chordata; class Mammalia; order Primates; family Hylobatidae; genus Symphalangus; species Symphalangus syndactylus. Next base: position 75,430,663 of record NC_072430.2, read on the forward strand.
TTAACAGACAATAGCAAGGAAAGGGAGGATTGAGATCAGCAATAGCATGTAATATTTGTCTGATACTCTCCTTTAATTCTTTGTTTTCATGAATGCAAGTGTTATTCCTGATTAGAGGCAACATTGAATTTGAGTTTCATAAAGAATTTTTGCTACACTTTTTTTTCTCAGAATAACCAACTTTGCAAAGGTGGTAAATCTGATAAAAAGATGTCAGCAAATAAAATCAAATTATTACTTAGAATTATCAGAGATCTTTAAATTTTCTTTATAGATTTATTAAAGTATAATTGATGTGTAGTAAACACTTCTTTTTTTGAGACAGAATCTCGCTTTGTCACCCAGGCTGGAGTGCAGCAGCACGATCTTGGCTCACTGCAACCTCTGCCTCTCGGGTTCAAATGATCTTCCCACCTCAGCCTCCAGAGTAGCTGGGAGTATAGGCGCCACCACACCCAGCTTATTTTTGTATTTTTAGTAGAGATGTGGTTTCACCATGTTGGCAAGGCTGGTCTCGAACTCCTGACCTCAACTGATCTGCCTGCCTGGGCCTTCCAAAGTAAACTGCACATATTTAAAGTATACAATTTGATAAGTTTTGCAACGAAACTATCCCACAATCAAGATAAAGGACATACCCATTACCAGAAAAGTTTTTTTCCTGCACCTTTGTGATCCCTCCCTCCTGCCCCTCTGTCCCCACTTCCCAAGACAACCTCGGATCTGTTTCTGTAACTTCAGGTTAGTTTGTGTTTTCTAGAATTTTATATAAATGAAAACAGTATTTTTATTTGCTGGCTGCTTTCATTCAGTACAGTTATTTGGAGATTCATCTGTATTGCATGTATCAATAGTTCATTCCTTTTTATTGTGGAGTAATCTCCATTGTATGGATATGTCTACAGTTTGTTTATACTCTTGCCTTTCGATGGACATTTCAGTTGTTTCCAGTTTGGGCTACTACAAATGAAGCTACAAGGTATAATTCTTTGTATGGACATACGCTTTATGTTGGGTAAATACTGAGGAGGGAATGGCTGGCTCCTATGTTAGGTGTATGCTTAACTTTTTAAGAAGTTTCCAAACTGGTTTTCCAAAATGGCTGTGCCACTTCATATTCCCATTATCAGTATATGAGAGTTCTAGTTGCTCCATATCTTTGCCAGCACTTGATATGGCCAATCTTTGTAATTGTGTATGGGTGTGTATGTATATATATATATATATATGAAATTGTTTTTATGATCTCAGGACCCTGGGTTTTTTTTTTTAATTTTAGACATTCTAATAGGTAGTAGCATCTCAGTGTGGTTTAAATTTACATTTCCCTTTTGACCAATAATGATAAGCACATTTTCATATGTTTATTTGTTGTGCGTATATCTTCTTGATGACATAGTGAAATCTTCTGTACTTATTTTTCTTTATTTATTTTGAGACAGAGTCTCGTTTTGTCACCCAGGCTGGAGTACAGTGGCTCAATCTCAGCTCATTCCAGCCTCCGCCTCCCGGATTCAAGAGATTCTCATGCCTCAGCCTCCCAAGTAGCTGGGATGACAGGTGTGCACCATCATGCCCAGCTAATTTTGTATTTCTAGTAGAGATGGGGTTTCACCATGTTGGCCAAGCTGGTCTCAAACTCCTGACCTCAAGTGATCCACCCACCTTGGCCTCCCAAAGTGCTGGGATTACAAGTGCCTCGCCAAAATCTTCTGCACTTAAAATAGAGAGAGAGAGAGAGAGAGAGACTTACTATGTTATGTTGCCCAGGCTGTTCTCAGACTCCTGGGCTCAAGCAATTCTCCCACCTCAGTCTCCTGAAGTGCTGAGATTACAGGCGTGAGCCATCACACCCGGCCAAAGGCACAAATACTAACAGACTTAAATTATTTTCTTCCCAGGACTTAGAACCTTGGAGAAGCTCTGGGCATGTTGCCAGCCTCTCCCAATCTTATCTCAGTTCAGAAGGATCATATACTGAATAAAATTATATCAAAAGTACTTCAAATCTAAAGTAGTATATCTAAATTATGTCCAAAGTTAGTTAATAACTGCTCTGACCTAGTTAATGCCTTGAACCTATTTTAGTTCAGTGTACTTTGAAACCTTGGATCACCGTGGAAGTGATGAAACTTCTAGTTAACAAAATTCATAAAAGTAACAGTTGGTGAAAGTGAAATTCATACTCAGGACACTCTACTTGCCAAGATAATATGCATCTATAAATTGACCTCTTAAATGAAATTTTCAAAAGAAAATTACCAATAATTTAGCAATTTTTTTTGCCGTGTAGCATTTACCAGCAAATGCTCTGTAACAATAAATGTTTTATGGCTCAATTAAGTATTTTTTTATTTTCTCTTAAAAGGGTATGTGCTCAAGTAGACAACCATTTTTGAATCCTATTCTAAACACCACTTGGGTTTTTGAAAAGCACAAGCTCCAAAGGCACAGCTTTTCAAGTTTTACCTGTTAGAGCAACAAGACTAGTTAAAGCATGTTAAAAGAATTACACTTTAGAAGCCATTATAACACTTAATTTTCCTGTCTCTAATCTGTCTGCCTCTCTTTAAAGAGCAAAACCAGTGAGAAGTAAGGGAATTCCCAACCCCTACCTCATCTAAAACCTCAGCTGTTACACAATGTCTACTTGAAGATGTGCTGAATCCAGTGTAGACTTGACGAGGTCCTTCGGCCTCACTGCCACACCTAACAGAACATCCCAAATGTCTCATTCCCAGAGTTTGTCTTGGTCTGCCCTACCAGCTGGACTCATGATCCAGTAGTTTCGTTTCAATTTCTATAGAAAGTCTTGAGTGCCTCTGCCCCTCTGGAGTGATCATATAATTTATTGTCCAAACCCAGACACTTTTGAAAGTGAAAGGAGATACCAATAATCATTATGTCTGGACAAGAGGCACAAACCAAGCCTGTTCTGAGCAAAAGGGGACATATGGTCACCCTAGCTAGAGCTAATAAAAGTAACCAGGAAATCATAAATCTGCCCATTTACAGATTATTATTTCTTTTCAATCTGGTATGCCAGACTTCCCATAATCAATCAAGGGGGTAATGGACATAGTCCATTGAAACAATTTTCCATTTTTATCTGCAAACCATTTACAGTCCCCTCTGCCAAGGGTGGTCCTATTGCTACCCTGGTATTCCAGGATCATATTTTCTCCTGCAGTTTATCTATGTCTCCCTCAAATTAACCTAGTCATTAAGGTCTGGGGTCTTTGTATTAGTCTCACTTCTGACACCAATTTGTATTGTCAAACAGGAAAGTGATATAAAGCAATATAAAAACACTAACAGAGGATGGGAAACATTTCTGTAATAGAAAAGTATATGAAATGTACAGAGATGATCCCAAAAATTATGGAACAACACAGCATGCTGGAGGCACAGGGTTTACAAATTCTCACAAGGATATGTAGCTGATGATGTTACCCATTATGCAGAGTGATGTTCATCCAGGCATGGGCTACTCAATTTTGCTCTGTTATAGGGAATTTTATACTTTCCTGGTTTTAGAGACTCTAAGTGCCACCTGTTCGCCAGGTACAACTAGTACAAAGCAATCTCAGCACATGCCTCAGTTTTTACTGTGAGACTACATAAGATGAAGTATAATTTCCTAATTTGTTTTTTTTTTGAAACAGAGTCTCACTCTGTTGCCCAGGCTGGAGTGCGGTGGCGTGATCTTTGCTCACTGCAAGCTCCACCTCCTGGGTTCATGCCATTCTCCTGCCTCAGCCTCCCAAGTAGCTGGGATTACAGGTGCCCGCCACCACGCCCAGCTAATTTTTTGTATTTTTAGTAGAGACAGGGTTTCACTGTGTTAGCCAGGGTGGCCTCGATCTCCTGACCTCGTGATCCGCCCACCTCGGCCTCCCAAAGTGCTGGGATTACAGGTGTGAGCCGCTGCGCCCGGCCCTAATTTCCTAGTTTTAATATCCCTTAGCAGGCCTAGACTTCCCCATACCTGTCTGGAGTCTATTTCATAAACCTTGATTTATGTTAAATGTTCCAATTTTTAAATGATAGCCCTTAATTAGAATCTTAAAATATTGCACAAGCCAAACAAAATTAATCTGCAAGCTCATGACTTCTCTTTAACATACTCATGGGCTGTATCCCTAGCAAGGGCCAAGTATGTTTATTTCTAAACCTCTTTTTGCCAGTTATGTGTGTTATTATAATTATGTATTTATGACTTTAACCAATGAAATGTGATTAAAAATTTGCTTTTTCTTTTAAAAAATTGAGTACTTTGGAAAGACTCACTAAAATCAGGTCACTAGAAATTGCTGTCAGATGCAGTGTGTTCAAAATAGTTGTAAAAGATTGAGAGATGTCTTAGCTTGGGTTCCCCCAAAAGGAGAGCCTGAGGCAAAACCTTATATGCTACCTCCTTGGTAAGGAGTGAAATCTCAGAGAGCAAAAATGGAGGGTAAGCAGAGTGAAGCAGATCCAGAAGGAAACCCAATATGAGGATGTGATGTCAAGCTGGCCACCAATAAGTGCAATGAAATGCTTAATCTCATGGTCACACCTCTGAGAAACCACATAAACCACACCTCCAAACAGTATGTGTGAGATGGGTTGGGAAGAATTTATGATTCCTCAGCTCATATCTGCCACTCCTCAAAGATCCACCCCAGAACATAATCTCTTCTGAATTTTCAGATTGCCCAAGGCAGAATTCACCTTGATATCAGTGGACAGGAAGCAAGGAGGACTCAGAGCAACATGACATACATGAAGTACTGTTGGCTTGGCAGGTTGTGCCAGCAGGGAGTTCAGAGTCCACACAGAACAGTCTTGGTAGCAGTGGCTGGAACAAGAGAATAGTGAGGCCAAGAAGATCGGTATTAATGCAACCTGTTTGATAAAAGAGGTAAATGAAAAAAAACTTGGATCCTGGGCTCAGATTTCTTCACCTGTGTCTTTGAGTTCTGATCCACCGTAAAAATAACAATTCTTGAGGCCAGGCACGGTGGCTCACGCCTGTAATCCCAACACTTTGGGAGGCCAAGGTGGGAGGATCACGAGGTCAGGAGTTCGAGACCAGCCTAGCCAACATAGTGAAACCCTGTCTCTACTAAAAATACAAAAATTAACCAGGCGTGGTGGCGCGTGCCTGTAGTCCCAGCTACCCAGGAGGCTGAGGCAGGAGAATCGCCTGAACTTGGGAGGTGGAGGTTGCAGTGAGCCGAGATCACGCCACTGTACTCCAGCTTGGGCAACAGAGTGAGACTTCATCTCAGAAAAAAAAAAAAAAAGAAAAAAAGAAGTCACTGAATGTGTAACATGCGATAATGAGAGAAGGCCTCTAGCAGCACTGCAATCCACTGTCTCTCCCAGGAGGGCATAATACGGGTGAGGAACACCACAGATGCAGCTGGAATTGTGCTGAAAAAGGTTCTTTGGGTGTTTTTCACCTCCTGGTGGCCGTGGATGGAATCAATGCCCTTTGCTGAAGGACCTCTCTGAAAAGAGAAGATAAATGCCCGATTGCCCCGGAGGAATTAGCAGTTGTTTCACAACCTGAGGAAAATGATGAAAAATGATTGGCATAGAGGTGCCATTGTGTTGACTTTGAGCCAGACTGGGCCTCTCTTTAAGCCCCGGAAAGCCTATCTGCTCCAGGAGTTGCTGGTAAAGGAAGGATTTGATGCCCTGGATCCCTTTATTCTCATCCTGGTTTCCAACTATAACCCTGAAAGTCGTATTCAGTATTGTTTGGAAAACAATTGGCTTCAACATGAGAAAGCTCATACAGAAGAAGAGAAAAAAGAGCTGCTGTTCTTAAGTAACGCAAACCCCTCACTGCTGGAGCGGTGCTGTGCCTACCTCTAAGCCACAATCACAACATGCAAGGAAGACAGTGGACATCTGCTTTAGGCTGCAGCCAATGAGATGAGGAAGTCCAGCAGTACACAGGAAGAGGAGCCAGGCCCTTGTACCTACGGGGGATTGGACAGGACTGCAGTTGGCGCTGGACCTGCATTAAAATGGATTTCACTGTGAACACGTGACAAGATATTCCCTTGTTCCAGAAACTTATATCAGTTTATTGGATGTGGTTTTTCACATTTAAGATAATTATGGCTCTTTTCCTAAAAAATAAAGTATCTTTCTAAAAAAAAAAAAAATTCTGCTGAGGCAAGCAGATCACGAGGTCAGGAGTTTGAGACCCACCTGCCCAGTATGGTGGAAACCATGTCTCTACTAAAAATACAAAAATTAGCCAGGCGTGGTGGCACGCCTGTAGTCCCAGCTACTCAGGAGGCTAAGGCAGGAGAATCACTTGAACCCAGAAGGCGGAGGTTGCAGTGATCTGAGATCGCACCACTGCACTCCAGCCTGGGCAACAGAGTGAGATTCTATCTCAAAAAAAAAAAAAAAAAGATGGGGCGCGGTGGCTCACGCCTGTAATCCCAGCACTTTGAGAGGCCGAGGTGGGCGGGTCACAAGGTTAGGAGTTTAAGACCAGCCTGGCCAATATGGTGAAACCCCCGTCTCTACTAAAAAAATACAAAAATTAGCCGGGTGTGGTGGTGGGCGCCTATAGTCCCAGCTACTCAGGAGACTGAGGCAAGAGAATCGCTTGAACCTGGGAGGCGGAGGTTGCGGTGAGCCCAGATCCAGCCACTGCACTCCAGCCTGAGCGACAGAGCGAGACTCTGCCTTACTGCTTTTTTATAACACAATACCGTTATTGAGCTCTGATTCCTATACCATAAAATTCACCCTTTCAAAGTGTACAATTTACGGAGGAAGTGGGGCTACTTGGAGTTGGCACAAATTCTCTGCTCCTACCAGCTCCACCATGTCAAAGCTTTCCTTTAAGATCACTCTGACGTCCGACCTGTGGCTGCTGTACAAAGTACTCAGTATTCCTGAAAGTACACCTTTCACAGCATCCTGCTGCAACAAGTGCAATTACTGCCAGTGATGGAATATAAATAAATTCTGCACAGACTGCTGGAAATGCTTTTCTAAAACATGTTTCAGAACTACAAAGTATGCCTAGAGATTATATTGGAAGGTAATATCTGTTACTTGAAAGTACAATTACTTTTCAGAATAAATATTGCTAATTTTTTTAAAAAGTATAGAATTCAGTGGTTTTTACTATATTCACAAAGATGTGCAACCGTCATCACTATATAATTCCAGAACATTTTATAGCCCCAAAAGAAACCCTGTACACATTAGCAGTCACTCTCATGCCCCTCTCCCCACAACTTCTGGCAACCACTAATCTACTTTCTGTCTCCATGGATTTGCCTATTCTTGACATTTCATATAAATGAAATCACACAAAATGTGACCTGTTGTGTCTGGCTTCTGTCACTTAGCATAATGTGTTCAAAATATCATCCATGCTGTAGCGTGTATCAGAGTTTCATTTTTTTCTGTCCAAATGATATTCTACTTTATGAATATATCACATTTTGTGTGTATGTATCATATCTGTTCATCTGTTGATGGATATTGGATAATTTTTATATTTTAGCTATTATCAATAATGCTGCTTAGGCCAGACACAGTGGCTTATACCTGTAATATCAGCACTTTGAGAGGCCAAGGCAGGAGGATCACTTGAGGCCAGGAGTTCAAGACCAGACTGGACAACACAGCAACACCCTGTTTCTAAATAAAATAATAATACCACTGCTGTAAACATTTATATACAAGTTTGTGTGTAGACGTATGTTTTCAATTCCCCTGGGTAAATACTTAGAGTGAAATTAATGGCCATGTGGTAATTATGTTTAACTTTTTGAGCAACTGCCAAACTGTTATACCATTTTATATTCCCAGCAGCAAGGTATGAAAGTTTCAGTTCCTCCAAATCCTTGCCAACACTTGTTATTTTCCTTTTTTTTTTTTTTTTTTGAGACAGCGTCTCGCTCTGTCGCCCAGGCTGGAGTGCAGTGGCGCAATCTCGGCTCACTGCAAGCTCCGCCTCCCGGGTTCACGCCATTCTCCTGCCTCAGCCTCTCCGAGTAGCTGGGACTACAGGTGCCCGCCACCACGCCTGGCTAATTTTTTTTTTTTTTGTATTTTTAGTAGAGACGGGGTTTCATCATGGTCTCGATCTCCTGACCTCGTGATCCACCCGCCTCGGCCTCCCAAAGTGCTGGGATTACAAGCGTGAGCCACCGCGCCCGGCCTATTTTCCATTTTTTGATTATAGCTATCGTAGTTGGTATGAAGTGGTATTTCATTATGGTTTTGATTTGTATTTCCCTAATGGCTATGGATTTTGAGCATCTTCTCATGTGTTTATTGGCTATTTGTATATCTTCTTTGGAGAAATATCTGCTCAAATCTGTGGACAATTTTTAATGGGATGATCTTTCTGTTGTTGAGTTGTAACAATTTTTTAATATACTCTGGATACAAACCTCTTATCAGATATGTAATTTGCAAATATTTTCTCTCGTTTTGTTGGTTGTCTTTTTCTCGATGGTGTTCTTTGAAGCACAAAAAGTTTTAATTTGGTAAAGTCTGATTCATTTTTTAAATTTTGTTACTTATTTTTTCATGTTGTATTTAAGAGACAACTGTCTAATCTCAGTTCACAAAGACTTACTCCTATGTGTTCTTCTAAGAGGTTTCAGTTAGCTCTTCCATTTACATTATTTTAATCTATAATCTTGGAACGAATGGAATTTAATGTTAACACTATTTACTTTCTTACTCCCTCCTTCTATTACGCAGGAAACAAATGGCAGTTTGATTCTAAGTGTATTCACTAATACAAGGCTGGGGACTGCCCCATGAGGGGTGAGCATGAGGGCCATAAGAGATTTTGCTGGGAGCCCAATTTGAAACAGGAGTTGGTGACAGAAGCAAGCCCCAGCCACTGGCCTCACTTAGAGCTGGAGGAACAAGATTTTATCCAGTCCTAAGAGGAAGTATGGGAGAAACACAAAGATACTGCCAACACAGCAGTACAGGCTCACTGAGAGGGGCTATCTATTCTATAATACTTACGTAAACTTCCCCAACCTTCAGGTGGATATGGTTTTCATATGTTCCTACAGTAAGTGACTACACATTGTATGATGCTACGAAATTAATACCTGTTATTTTATAAATGTTGACACTACTAGGTGACAGCAACATAGTGACTATGTTATTAGCTTGTATGCATTTCTGAGCAATTGTTAACCTATTCTGCCTTTGAACCTATCAGAATTTTGTCCATGTGCTGCGATAAATATTTGTTATCATTTTGAACTTAATAGACTACATACAAGTGTTTAAGAAGGCTTTTGAGTCATCACAGAGTAATAACTACATCACAGAGTAATAACTACTATAATAATAACTACATTACAAAATAATAACTGCTATATTTAGACACAATGACCTGTGTGGCTATTTCGTGACTTTGATCACTGAACTCAGTAGGTGCTCTATCAGTGAAAAAAAAGAAAAAAGAAAAAACCAGCAGTCAATTGTGCTTTTAATGATGTAGGAATAAAACAAAATGCATTTTAATAACTATTGATACCTGCTAGAAGATATGTATATTAGATAGGGAGATGTAGCTAGAAAGTAGAATTTCCACATCAAAGAATACTATGATTATATACAGATTGATGAAGCAAAATTATTTTCATCTGTGCTGATGTTACTTTAAAATTCTGTTAAATAAGAAATCCCATATTTGGGTGTGTTCGGAAGTGCATAGTCCCTGACAGTCATTCCGAGAATGTCATTTGGGTTATGGTACTGCAGTTAATGTGTTTAAATACCTAGAACACGTAATACTCATCTTTGAAGTCTTGAAAAATATATTGGCGATTCAAAGAGAATCCACAGATTTATCAGGAAGAAGCAGAATTGGCACATAGTTCTTTTTAGCAGAACTGCCCAGACTCATGAAGGACTATGAATGAACTACACTGCAGGATAGGGAAATGTCTCAATGCGGCAGCTACCCAAGATGTTCAAAGCAGCTGGAAATGCCCCACTTGGGACTGGACTGTTTCAGGATATAACTGAGGACAGGAAACCTGGGGATCACAGTTCGGTGGAGCTCCTTGGCCTCACGATCAGCATCGCAAAGGAAGGAACCTGATTTGAAATGGTTTCTGACAGCATAATTCCTAAAGTTGGGCCTGTATCTCAGGAAAGAGGTCTAGATCTCTTCAAAGAACCTGGACAGGCCCAGTGGCTCATGCCTGTAATCCCAGCAATGTGGGAGTCTGAGGTGGGTGGATCACTTGAGGTCAGGGAACCAACCAGGCCACAATGGTGACACCCCGTCTCTACTAAAAATACAAAAAAATTAGCCTGGCGTGGTGGCACACACCTCTAATCTCAGCTACTCGGGAGGCCGAGGCAGAAGAATTGCTTGAACCTGGGAGGCAGAGGTTGCAGTGAGCTGAGATAGTGCCACTGCACTCCAGCGTGGGCAATGGAGCGAGACTCTGTCTCAAAAAAACAAAACAAAACAAAAAAACAAAGACTCAAGAATTACTGTGAACCACCTTGTCCCAGTGTCACTTAGATGTACTGTGGCAGGGTACCTCAAAGTTAATTTGCGGTATGGTCACTGGCAAAGAAAATACACACACACACACACACACACACACACACACAAGTTCATTTGCAATTACAAAATTCAAAATGTTCAAAAATGAAAAGCAAATCACCCTTTCGCCTTCTTTCTCGGTCTGTTTCTGAACTCTCTAGGTTTGTTCTTGCATTACTATAAAGAAATATCTGAGGCTGGGTAATTTATAAAGAAAAAAGGTTTAATGGCTCATGGTTCTGCAGGCTGTACAAGCATGGTGCCAGCATTGCTCAGCTTCTAGTGAGGCCTCAGGAAGCTTCCAATCATGGCAGAAAGTGAAGAAGGAGCAGGCACATCACAGGGTAAGAAGGGAGTAAGAGTGGAGGGAGAGGTGCCACATGCTTTTAAACAACCAGATCTTGTGTGAATTAACTGAGCAAGAACTCACTTATCACCAAGGGGATGGTGCAAAACCATTCATGAGGGATGGGCCCCCATGATCTAATGGCCTTTCACCAGGCTTCACCTCCAACACTGGGAATCACATTTCAACATGAGATTTGGAGGGGACAAACACCCAAACCATATTATCTCTCTTCCTTAGCCTTATCTTTTACATTTAGAGCTACAATCCACCTAGAATTGTTTTCATCTATAATGTGAAATGGGGGCTAACTCTTCCTTGCCTTCATAAAAAATTTCCATTAGGCTAGGCGTGGTGACTCATGCCTGTAGTCGCAGTACTTTGGGAGGCCAAGGCGGGAGGATCACTTGAGCCCAGGAGTTCAAGACCAGCCTGGGCAACATAGTGAAACTCCGTTTCAAAAAAAAATAGTTTATTAGTCCAGCATCATGCACACCACCTTTGTCATAAATCAGTTCTCTACATGTGGATTCTGTTCTATTGGTTTATTTGTCCATATCTGTACCAGTATCACACTGTCTCAATTACTGTAGATTTATAACATGTCTTAATATCTAGTAGAGTATGTCCTTGCACATTCTTCTTTCTTTTTTTTTTTAAACAAATAATCAACATTTTATTTATTTATTTTTTTGAGACAGGGTCTCTACCTGCCCAGGCTGGAGGCACGATCTCAGCTCTCTGCAACCTCTGCCTCCTAGGCTCAAGCAATCCTACTACCTCAGGCTGCAGAGTAGCTGGGACTACAGACATGTGCCACTATGCCTGGCTAATTTTTAAATTTTCTGTAGAGACAGAGTTTCACTATGTTGCCCAGGCTGGTCCTGAACTGTTAAGCTCATGTGATCCACCCACCTCAGCCTCCCAACATGCTGGGATTACAGGCGTGAGCCACCATGCCCAGCCCAGCATTTTTCTTTTTTTATTATACTTTAAGTTTTAGAGTACATGTGCACAAGCACATTCTTCTTTCTCAGGAGTGTCATGATTATTCTCAACCATAAAAAATATACATTTTAGAATCCACTTGTCAATTCCACAAAAATTAACTCGTTGCAATTTTGATTGGAACTTCATTGACTCTATTGACAAACTTAAGGAGAAATGACATCTTTACTATTTTAGGTCTTGCAATACGTCAACAAAGCACATGCCTCTATTTATTTAGGTCATTTTCCATTTCTTTAAAAATATTTATAGGTTTTCTGTAGAGAGGTTGTCACACACATCTGTGTGAAGAGAGTCCACCAACAGGCTTTGTGTGAGCAACAAGACTGTTTATTTCACCTGGGTGTAGGTAGGCTGAGTCCAAAAAGAGAGTCAGCAAAGGGTGGTGGGATTATCATTGGTTCTTATAGGTTTCGGATAGGTGGTGGAGTTAGGAGCAATTTTTTGCAAGCAGGGGCTGGATCTCACAAAGTACATTCTCAAAGGCAGTGAGAATATTACGAAGTACCTTCTTAAGGGTGAGGGAGGATATTACAAAGTACCTTCTCGAGGGTGGGGAGGGTGTATTGTACAAAGTACATTCACAAGGGCAGGGGAATATCACAAAGAATATCGCAAGGGCAGGGAGGGTGTATTGTGACAAAGTCAATTGATCAGTTAGGGTGGGGCAGGAACAGATCATAATGGTGGAGTGTCATCTTTTTTTTTTTTTTTTTTGAGACAGAGTCTTGCTATGTCGCCTAGGCTGGAGTGCGGTGGCACAATCTCAGCTCACTGCAACCTCCACCTCCTGGATTCACACCATTCTCCTGCCTCAGCCTCCCGAGTAGCTGGGACTACAGGTGCCTGCCACCACGCCTGGCTAATTTTTTGTATTTTTTAGTAGAGACAGGGTTTCACTGTGTTAGCCAGGATGGTCTCAATCTCCTGACCTCGTGATCTGCCCGCCTTGGCCTCCCAAAGTGCTGGGATTATAGGCGTGAGCCACCGTGCCTGGCTGGAATGTCATCTTTTGTGGTTCTTCAGTTGCTTCAGGCCATCTGGATGTATACATGCAGGTCACAGGGGATATGATGGCTTAGCTTGGGCTCAGAGGCCTGACAGAGGTATTACACACCTTTTTTTAGATTTGTTACTAGGTATTTGATATGTTTTGATGCTATGGTAAAGAGAATCTCTCTTAAATTTCATTTTTTAATCATTTGATGCTTAACTAGGAATGCAAAGAATTCAGTTTTATTTCTTCCTCTATCCTTAATTCTGTTTTGTAGTTGTTGTTGTTGTTGTTGTTGTTGGTGTACTGGTTGGGACCTCCAGTATAATTAGTACTCTAATTGTTTAGAGTAAACAGTTTCAACCATTAAGTACAATGTTTTCTGTAGTGTTAAAAAATAGGGCCAGGAGCGGTGGCTCACACCTGTAATCCCAGCACTTTGGGAGGCCGAGGTGGGCGGATCACGAGGGCAGGAGATCAAGACCATCCTGGCTGACATGGTGAAACCCTGTCTCTATTAAAAATACAAAAAATTAGCTGGGCGTGGTGGCAGGCGCCTGTAGTCCCAGCTACTTGGGAGGCTGACACAGAACAATGGCGTGAACCCGGGAGGTGGAGCTTGCGGTGAGCCAAGATCACGCCACTGCACTCCAGCCTGGGCAACAGAGCGAGACTTTGTCTCAAAAAAAAAAAAAAAAAAGAAACTAGAAGAACCCAAATGCAAGGCTAGTTTCCCGTGTGAGACATTTTCTGAGTTTTAGGGTGATCTGTGAGGCTGGGAGCTGGCCCAAAAAAGCAAACTGAACTCTCCCATTGTCTTGTTCTGCTTAGGGAAAAAAATTCTACGAAGGGAAAGGAGTCTTTCACAAATTCACAACTAGTCTGTCACTCATGCTGGTGACATGCTTGTTCAGCCTGAAGAATTGTGAGCCAAATAAACTTTTCTTTATAAATTACCCAGCCTCAGGTGTTCCTTTATAGCAACCAACAAAAAAATGGACTAACACAGTATTAGTTTGCTAGGAATGCCGTAACAAAGTACCACAGACTACAAAGCTTAAAAGACAGAAATTTATATTCTCACATTTCTGGAGGCCAGAAGCTGGAGATCAAGATGTCAATTAGTCTTCTCCCAATGGACCAATGAGGGGAGAAAAAGATGTCAATTGGGTTGTTTTTTCTGAGGCCTCTTTCTCTGGCTTGTAGATAACACTATCCTCCCTGTGTCCTCACATGGTCTTTCCTCTTTTTGTGTGTCTATGTCCCAATCTCCTCTTCTTATAAGGACATAGTCACATTACCCATCACCCACCCTAATGAACCCCCTGCCTTTTAATTTTTTTTATTTTATTATCTTTTTTTGAGATGAAGTCTCACTCTGTGGCCCAGGCTGGAGTGCAGTGGTGTGATCTCAGCTCACTGCAACTTCCACCTCCCAGGTTCAAGCAATTTTCCTGTCTCAGCCTCCTGAGTAGCTGCGACTATAGGCACCCGCCACCACATCCAGCTAATGTCTGTATTTTTAATGGAGACAGGGTTTCACCAGGCTGGTCTCAAACTCTTGACCTCAAGTGATCCACCTGCCTTGGCTTCCCAAAGTGCTGAGATTACAGGGTGAGCCACCACGCCCGGCCTAATGAGCCCAGTTAAACTTAATTACCTCTTTAAAGACCCCATCTCCAAATATAATCACATTGTGAGGTATTGGGGGTTAGGACCTCAACATATGAGTTTGTGAGGGACACAATTCAGCCCGTAACAACAGAGGCCAAAGAGCTAAGCTCACACCTCTAAAGGACAGGACTTCATGTTTTCAGGGCTGAGGACTCAATTAGGACTTGTAAAATTAGGACTTTACAAACTCTCAATTAAAAGCCCTGACCCAACTCAATCACTGATTGGAGTGTACTGTCCTTCAGTCTATCTGTCTAACTGAGGAAAGGAGGAATATCCACTAGTAGGAGATGTCAGTTGGAGCCTTCATCTCTTATACACAAAGTCTGTCATATAATAAAAGACATGTAGAGAAGCAGAAAATCTGTCCAGGCATGGTGGCTCACGCCTATAATCCCAGCACTTTGGGAGGCTAAGGCAGGCAGATTACTTGAGCCCAGGAGTTTAAGACCAGCCTGGGCAACATAGTGAAACCTCATCTCCACAAAAAATACAAAAATTACCTGGGCATGGTAGTACATGCCTGTAGTCCCAACTACTTGGAGGCTAAGGTGGGAGGACTGCTTGAGCCTGGGTGGTCAAGGCTGCAGTGAGTCCTGGCCATGCCACTGCACTCCAGTGGCTGGACAACAGAGTGAGACCCTGTCTCAAAAAAAGAAAGAAAAGAAAAGAAAAAAAGAGCAGAAAAATATGACCAATGACCAAGAGAATATTAACAATAGAAGTAGACCCATGGAGGATCCAGATATTGGAAATAGCAAAGACTTTAACTGTTATAAATATGTTAAATTAGAGGAAAACATAGAAAAGATGGATGAAAACATGGATAATTTCAACATGGAATTGAAATATATTTTAAAAAACAGGATGAACATTCTAGAACTGAAACACATAATCTGTGAAATTAAGAACTCACTGGATGGCTTTAACAGCAGACTGGAAACAGCAGGATTGGATTAGTGAATGAAAGACAGGCTATTAGAAAACATTAAACTACAAGGAGGAAAAAGATTGTAAAGAAACAGAAAATTATGTGCTTATTGGCCACTCATATCTTGGCCACTCGTATCTTTTTTGGTAAAGTATCTGTTCAAATCTCTGGGCCATTTTTTTAAAAATGTGTTGTTTGTGCTTATATTATTGAGTTGCAGATATTCCTTTTATACCCTGAATACCAGAACTTTCTCAAGTATATAGAAATTTTTTCTCAAATATTCAAATTTTTAAAAATTTGAGGTGAGGCTGGGTGCAGTGGCTCATGCCTATAATACAAACACTTTAGGAGGCCAAGGCAGGAGAATCAGTTTAGCCCAGGAGTTCGAGACCAGCCTGGGCAACATAGTGAGACTCTGTCCCTATAAAAAGTTGTAAAAAATTAGTAAGGCATGGTGGCACATGCCTGTAGTCCCAGCTACTCTGGCGGCTGAGGCAGGAGGATTGCTTGAGCCCGAGAGTTCAAGGCTGCAGTGAAATAGTATCATACCACCGCACTCCAGTCTGGGCAACAGAGCAAGATCCTATCTGAATCAATCAGTCAGTCAATCAATCAATAAAAATTAAAACTGAGGTAAATATACATAACATAAAATTAACCATTAAAAGTGAACAATGCTGTGGCATTTAGTATATTCATGATATTGTACAACCAACATCTCTATCTAGTTCCAAAACATTTTTATTACTCCAAAAGGAAACTTTATAGTCATTAAACAGTTACTCTCCAGTCTCCCTTCCCCACAGCCCTTGGCAACCACTAATCTGTATTCTGTCTCTATGAATGTGCCTAATCTAGATATTTCATATAAATGAATTCATATAATATGTGACTTTTTGTGTTTGGCTTCTTTCACTGAGTATAACATTTTCAAAGTTCATTCGTGTTGTAACATGTGTCGCTATTTCATTCCTTTTCAGGGCTGATTAATATTCCATGGTATGTGTATTCCACAATATGTTTATCCATCAATTGATGGGCATCTGGGTTGTCTCCACCTTTAAAGTATTGTGAATAGTGCTTCTATGAACATGCATGTACATGTATGTCTTTGGGTACCTGTTTTCAATTACTTGGGGTATATTCCTAGATGTGGAATTGGTGGGTCATATTCTATGTTTAACTTTTTGAGAAACTGTCACACCCTTTTCCACAGCATCCATACCATTTTACATTTCCATAAGCAACGTATGAGGATTTCTATTTCTTCAAATCCTTAGCAAAGCTTATTATTTTCCCTTTAAAAAAAGTTATAGCCATTCTATTTCTTCAGATCTTTACCAAAGCTTATTATTTTCCCCTTTAAAAAAATTATAGCTATTCTGGTTGGTATGAAGTGATATCTCATTGTGGTTTTGATTTGCATTTCCCTAAAGACTAATGACGTTGATCATCTTTTCATGTGCTTCTGGGCCATTTTTTATGTTTGAGAAATATCTTTTCAAGTCCTTTCCCCATTTTTAAATTGGATTGTTTGTATTTTTGTTATTGATTAAGAGTTCTTTTTCGGGATGTTAGACCTTTATCAGATGTATGATTTGCAAATATTTTCTCCCTTCTCCTATTCTGTAAGTTGTCTTTTTACTGTTCTTGATAGTGTTCTTTGATGTACAGAAGTTTTTAATTTGGATAAAGTCCAATTTATTTTATTTTTATTTATTTATTTTTCAGACAGAGTCTCACTTTGTCACCCATGCTGGAGTGTAGTAGGGCCATTTCAGCTCACCACAACCTCTGCCTCCTGGGCTCCAGCAATCTTCCCACCTTAGCCTCCCACACAGCTGGGACTACAGGCAGGCGCCACCATACCTGGCTAATTTTCATATCTTTTTTGGTAGAGTCAGAGTTTAGACATGTTGCCCAGGCTGGTCTCGAACTCCTGGACTCAATCGATCCACCCACCTTAGCCTCCCAAAGTGCTAGGATTACAGGCATGAGCCACTGTGCCCAGCCTTTAATTTATTTTTGTTGTTGTTGTTTCTCTTGCTTTGGTGTCATATCTAAGACTCCATTGCCAAATCCAAGGTAATAAAGATTTCCTTCTATGTTTTCTCCCAAGAATTTTATGGTTTTAGTTCTTCTATTTAGGTTCTTGTCTTAGCCTGTTGGGGCTGCTATAACAGAATACCATAGACTGGGTGGCTTATACACAACAGAAATTCATTTTTTATGGTTCTGGAGGTTAGGAAGTTCAAGATCAAGGTGCCAACAGATTTGCTGTCTGGTGAGGGCTTCTTGGTTCATAGAGGCTACCTTCTTGTTGTGTCTTCACATGCTGGAAGAAGCAAGAGAGGTCTCTGGAGATTCTTTTATAACTGCAATTATTTTTGCACTAGCCTAATAGAAGGACATTAATCTCATTCATGAGGGCTCTGTCTTCATGGCCTAATCACCTACCAAAAGCCCTACCACCTAACACTACCATATTGGGAGTCAGGTTTTCAATGTATGAATTTTAGGGTGACACAAGCATTCAGTCAATAACAGTTGCTGATCTATTTTGAGTTAATTTTGTATATGGGTCGGGTGCGGTGGCTCACGCTTGTAATCCCAGCACTTCGGGAGGCCGAGGCGGGCGGATCACGAGGTCAGGAGATTAAGACCACGGTGAAACCCCATCTCTACTAAAAATACAAAAAAATTAGCCAGGTGTTGTGGCGGGCACCTGTAGTCCCAGCTACTCAGAGAGGCTGAGGCAGGAGAATGGCGTGAACCCGGGAGGCGGAGCTTGCAGTGAGCCAAGATCGCGCCACTGCACCCCAGCCTGGGCGACAGAGCGAGACTCCGTCTCAAAAAAAAAAAAAAAAAAAAAAAAAATTTGTATATGATGTGAGTAGAGGTTCAATTTCATTCTTATGCATGTGGATATTTAGTTGTCATGCACTATTCTTTGAAAAGACTATTCTTTCCCCCCTAGAATGGTCTTACCTACCAACCTTGTTAAAAATCAACTTGCCATAGATGGATGAGTTTAGTTCTGGACTTTCAATTCTATTTAATAGGTTTATGTGTCTATCCTTATGCCAGTACCACACTCTTTTAATTACTGTAGTTTTGTAGTAAGTTTTGAAATCAGAGAGTGTAAGTCTTCCAACATTTTTCTTCTTTTATATTATTGGATCGATTTTTCCATTTTGGCAAAAAGAAAGTTATTGGCATTTTGATAGGGATTCCATCAAATCTACAGATTGCTTAGATAGTATTGCCATCTTAACAACATTGTTTTCCAATCCATGAACACAGATTATTCTTTAATTTCTTTCAGCAATGTCTTATACTTTTCAGTGCCCAAGCTTTACCTCTGTGGAGGCCAAAGCAACTCCATCTTGGCTGCTAATCCACCACATGGGCTTCTGATTAATCCAAGTTCTGGAAATGCCTCTAAGATTTCTAGTTTACTTATTGTTCCTTGTTTAATAGCAGGTACTAACCATAAATCCTGCGCTTGTGTCAAACGACCTTGATGTTATTGTACTTCAATTGTCCTACACATCCCTTCTGAATCACTCTTTCCCTGTGGTAGATAAGCCCTGGGTCTGAGGGATAATGGTGCAGGGATCCACCATCTTGTCTCATCACCACCCAAGACACGGACATGACTTCGGTTCTTAAGTTCCTATTAAATGTTTCTTTCCAAGAAATTAGATTTATCAGTCTCTTTCTTCACCCTCTCAGCTTCCTCAGACTTTGGGGCAGATTTGCATAGATCTGCCCACTGCAGAACAACCTCCTTGGATAAATCTATTCCTAGGTATTTTATTCTTTTGGACATTATTGTAAATGGAATTGTTTTCTTAATTTTCTTTTGAATTTGCTCATTACTGATGTATAGAAACACTGCTGGCCAGGCGCAGTGGCACACATCTGTAATCTCAGCACTTTGGGAGGCTGAGGCAGGTGGATCACCTGAGGTCAGGAGTTCAAGACCAGCCTGACCAAAATGGTGAAACCCCATCTCTACTAAAAATACAAACAATTACCTGGACTTGGTGGCAGGCGCCTGTAATCCCAGCTACTCTGGAGGCTGAGGCAGGAGAATTCCTTGAACCCAGGAGGCGTATGTTGCAGTGAGCCGGGGTTGCGCCATTGCACTCCAGCCTGGGCGACAGAGCGAGACTCCGTCTCAAAAAAAAAAAAAAAAAAAAGAAAGAAAAAAGGAAACCCTACTGACTTTTGTGTGTTGATTTT
The DNA here is from genome assembly GCF_028878055.3 of Symphalangus syndactylus. Classification (NCBI taxonomy): domain Eukaryota; kingdom Metazoa; phylum Chordata; class Mammalia; order Primates; family Hylobatidae; genus Symphalangus; species Symphalangus syndactylus. Next base: position 75,450,431 of record NC_072430.2, read on the forward strand.
GTACTCTGCAAATTTGCTGAATTTATTAGCTCTAGTGGTTTTGTTGTTAGTTGTGATGGTGGTATTTTGTATTTTGTGTGCGTGTGTGTATTCTTTGGGATTTTCTATATATAGGATCATGTCATCTGCAAATAAAGATAGTTTTATTTCTTCTTTTCTGATTTGGATGCCTTTTCTTTTTCTTGCCTGATTACTCTCACTGGAATTTCCAGTACAATGTTGAACCACAGCAATGAAAGCAAGCATCCCAATCTTTTTCTTGATCTTAAAGGGAAAGCTTTCAGTCTTTCCCCAGTGTGTGTGATGTTAACTGAGGGCTTTGTGTATGTTGGAGGGAAGTGTCATAAATGCCCTTTATCATGTTGAGGAAGTTCTCTTTTTATTCCTGGTTCTCTGAGTGTTCCTTATCATGAATGGGTGTTGGATTTTGTCAAATGCTTTTTCTTCATCAATTGAAATATCATCTGCCTTTTTTTTCCTTCATTCCATTAATGTGGTACACAACATTGATTGATTTTCTTATGTTAAACTGCCCTCAGGTATACATTTTGGAAATATCCTTTCACAGTCTGTGGTTTGCTATGTTTCTTTTTATTCATTTATTTATTATTTTATTTTATTATTTTGAAGACAGGGTCTTTCCCTGTTGCCCAGGCTGGAGTGCAATGGTACGATGTTGGCTCACTGCAACCTCCGCCTCCTAGGTTTAAGTGATACTCCTGCTTCTGCCTCCCAAGTTGCTGGGACTACTAGCGTGAGCCACCACGCCCAGCTAGTTTTCATCTTTTTTGTAGAGACGGGGGTTTCACCATGTTGGCCAGGCTAGTCTCAAACTCCTGAGCTCAAGCAATCCATCTGCCTCGGCCTCCCAAACTGCTGGAATTACAGGCATGAGCCACCACATCCAGAGCTATATTTCTTTTCAATTGTGTCTTTTGGTGAGCCAAAGTTTTTAATTTTGATGAAGTTTATCATCTTTTCTTATACGGCAATGGCTTTCTGTGTCTTATCTAAGGATCTTTACCTATCTCTGAATATGAAGATATTCAATTTCCTCTAAAAGTTTTATGGTTTTAGCTTTTATATTTAAGTTCATAATCTATCACAAATTAAGTTTTGTATGGTGTAAGGGAATTAAAAAGTTCAAGAGGAGGATAAAATAAGCTCTTTTGCTTAGAGATGCATACACAGATAGTAAATTTATAAAGTAGAGCAGGATAACTAGTATAGTAGAAGTCAGGATACTGATTATATCTTGGAGGAGAGATAGAATTATTATCAGAAAGGCATACGCATGTAGCTCGTAGGGTGCAATGATAATCTATTTTTTAACTTGGGGAATGAGTTATGTGGTTATTTGCTTTGTTACAGGTCATGGCCTTAGAATAGTAACGAATGTATGAAAAAAGATCCAAACTATAACAACCATAAAATAAAAGACTGATAAATTCAACCACATTAAAATTAAGAACATCTATTCCTCAAAAGATTCCATTGTTGTTAGATATTATTACACATTCTTTTCTAGGAGCATTATTTTGCTTTTCTTAGCTAGGTCTTTCGTATCTCTGGAACTGATTTTTGTGTTTTTAAAAAACTTTCTGAAACATTTTATTTATAGCTTTTTTATATTTTGTTTATTGTTTATGCAGATGCTCACTAATGGTGGCTTGCTTTGCCTTCTCACGAACTTGATCATCTTTGATTGTAAGCTTGATCTGAATCTGTGGGTCCCATAGCTCCAAAGTGGAAAGCTCTCTTCCAGAGAGGATTTGTTCCTGCTTCTGTTTGTAGCCAAAGGTGCTAGGTTGGTGCAAAAGTAATTGCAGTTTTTGCAATTACTTTTAATGGCAAAACCACAATTTCTTTATTTTTTTATTTTTTATTTTTTGAAATGTAGTCTCGCTTTTGTTGCCCAGGCTGGAGTTCAATGGCACGATCTCGGCTCACTGCAACCTCCACCTCCCAGTTTCAAGCGATTCTCCTGCCTCAGCCTCCTGAGTGGCTGGGATTACAGGTGCATGCCACCACGCCTGGTTAATTTTTGTATTTTTAGTAGAGATGGGGTTTCACAATGTTGGCCAGGCTGGTCTCCTGACCTCAGGTGATCCACCTGCCTCGGCCTCCCAAAGTGCTGGGATTACGGTCGTGAACCACCACACACGGCCAAAACCACAATTTCTTTTGCACCAACCTAATACCATTTCAGGACCACTTCAGCATCTTGGCTTAATTCATCCTTCCCAACCGTGTGTTGGCCAAAACTTTAGTATCTTAATAGCAGTGCTACTACTATCAGCATTTTGCTCAGGACAACTCTGGTTTTGTTTTCTTTTTTGGAGGGGGAGTTTCTTTAGAGACCTTCCCTACCTCTTAAGAGACTAACAATATCTCAGAGAAATGAGTCTATCCAGGGTCTAATTATTCCATAGCAGAAGGGTGCTTCAGCAAACCTAGTCAGCCTTTATAGGATATTTGAAAGTCCCTAATAATATATTTTGCACAGTGCTCCAGATGATTACATATAGAGCTTCTTCATTTTATAAGGCTGCATAGCCATCTGTTGTATGGGATCTATTTAGCCAGTTTCCCAATTATTGATCTGTAGATTCCATCCAATTGTTTGCTATCACAAGCAATGTTGCAGTGTCATTTCACACCTGTGTGAGTATATCTGTATTATAAATTCCTAGAAATAGAATTACTGGGTCACATTTCCCCTATAGAGGTTGTATCAATTTATCATTTTATATTGTTTATACATGCTGACATTTACATGGAATAGTTGCTTTATGTAATTTAAAAGAAATATATCACATTACTTTTTGACAAAGAATCAATGCAGTGTTACAATTTGGATATTTCATTGAACTCATTAAGAAGGAGATTTTATGAGATTTGAAGGAAAAAGTAAAACTTTCCAAGTACACATGGAATACTAAGCAAAATTGATCAAATGCAAGTTCATTGCTTCATGAGCTTCAAGTGTCTCAAATGCTATTCTTCACATGTAGAAGAATATCTTATTTTTCTTTCCCTATCAAGAACCAATCTTTACAAAGATTTATTACTGTCAAGCTTTTAATCTAGTCAATAAATTTGTGAATCATTTATTTGAAAGTAGTTTAAATGAGCATGCAAGTCTGAAGTCTCATAACAGATTAGATGTCATGGAATTAAAGGTATGACGCTAAAATGAGTAACAGATTCTTGTATGTTTCTTCCTTTGCACACAGAAGTTAATAGCACCTTCCCATGATATTTTTATGATAGAAAACTAGCCCTGCCTCTTAAGCATTCATAAAAAATAAATCTAAATGATAAGAATATAAATAATCATTAACTTAGTACATTACTAATTGAACTGAAGTCCATTTCTTGCTTTAAGATTATAGTTGTAAGGTTTTGGAAGCAAATAAAGAAAAACGACGTTCATGTCTTCCAAGTTTTCCAGTTTAGAACACCAGGATATCTAATGCAGAATATCTTCAGAGTAAAGCAAGTTAAGGCTCACATTACTTGATGTCTTCAAGGACCAAATAGCTTATGTGTATTTTACTAGCAGAATATATTCTTATACTTTCTTTGCTTGAGCCACTGATTAAGTTATATTTGATTAAATAGTAAAGAAAGCCTCTATGATGTTACAGAAGGAAAGCCGGGAGGTTACTAACACCTTTTTAGTACTTTAGAGCTAAGTAATCATCTTGACACACCTCAAATGTAAATGTGTTACCTACGAGACAGGAAGGTGGGCTTGGAGGAATTTCTAGAAGCTGGGTTTGTCATAGCTTGGAACATGGCTGGACCTGGACTTGGTTTGGTTAATGGCTATGATCTGGGTTGTGCTGCTTTCTATAGTTTCTTTTTTTTTTTTTTTTTTTTTTTTTTTGAGACAGAGTCTCGCTCTGCCGCCCAGGCTGGAGTGCAGTGGCGCGATCTCGGCTCACTGTAAGCTCTGCCTCCCGGGTTCACGCCATTCTCCTGCCTCAGCCTCTCCGAGTAGCTGGGACTACAGGCGCCCGCCACCACGCCCGGCTAATTTTTTGTATTTTTTTTTTAGTAGAGACGGAGTTTCACCGTGGTCTCGATCTCCTGACCTCGTGATTCGCCCGCCTCGGCCTCCCAAAGTGCTGGGATTACAAGCGTGAGCCACCGCGCCCGGCCTGCTTTCTATAGTTTCTGATTTCAGAATTAATTGGCCTACCAGGTTGAAGAAGACCCTGAAGGGACAGACCCAGCTAATGATGACCATGAGTGGATGTCCAGCCCAGCAGTCAGAACATGGTATCCAAAAGCTATGGCCATAAACAACAGTTAGAAAGGCCAAGTCAATAACAGGAAAATGCAACCTAAGGTATCGTAAAACTGATCCAGGCTCCCACATATGGTTGTCCAGATCATGCACTGCACAATCCTAGATGATGCTATTTACATAGATGGTGTGTCCTAACAAATAGACCAAGCATAGATTGGGAATGCAGGAATGATAAACAGATAGTTGTCCAAATAGGAAATATATACAGTTGGAACAGAGAAAGCCTACTAATAGTCAAAGATTCAGAGGTAGGGATCCAGACTAAGAAGATGGACCCAAAAGGAAATACTTCCGTCTTTAACAGAAAACAGAATCGTAAAGGTTTTGGCAGCTCGGGGCATCATCAAGGAGTGATTCAGTAAGTGTCACCTTGAATTTCACCTCCTCTGGATTCTTGCTATTGCCATGGGCACTGTGGCTCAGTGGTGCACTACTCTGCCATTAAAGTTCTGGCACAAGTGGGCAAAAATACCTTCTTTTAATTCTTGATAGAATAGAAATAAACTGGAATTTTTCTTAAAAAAAGATATTACTAAATACAAAAAATGAACAAACAATAAATATTTAGGGTAATATAAAATTGAACTAACTATCTTTACTCAGCTTTTGCATGTCTAGGAATTTATCCAAAGGAAATAATTATGAATGTCAATTAAGGTTTGATCAGAGAAGCAAAACAACTATGAGTGATCCAGAGGGATTTGTGCAGCAGACAGACCTTACACATTAAGTCAATATAGGAGCTGGTTGCGCAGTCTTTGTACGACTGTGGTCCTTTGTGTGGTACTGAGCCTGAAGTCAGCAGGGCCTGTAGTTAGGAAGGGAAGACACATGTGAACTGGGAGTGAGCAAGGACAAACGGGGATTCACAGGCTGAGCTAAAACTGATACAGTGAAACTAAAATTTGCTTCTGCCTCTCATTGCTTCCAAACATCCAACTTCAATGATGTGGAAGACTTCGAGATGATCTAATGCATTCCACCATGGAGCTGCACATGTACAAGGTCCAAAATCTGGAGAAGTTGAAAGCTGGATCTGTTGGGCCCAGATATTACCCAATGCAGATAGAGCTGGAATTGCTACTGGCCTGGTTGCTGGCTCCTTTAACAAGGTGAGGCAGCATGACAATATACATGAGCTGCAATGGTGCCTGCCCCTGCAACAATCTTCCAAGCCTAAGCATGATTGCTGCTACTATTCCACCATCCAAATCTCATGCAATTTTTTTATGGTTCTCATTAGCTCAGAAGCATGCAGGGAGGCGGGGTCTGGGAAATGTAAAGTCCAGTTTACTTGACACCACAGAAAGTCACTGTGTAATGCGTGTCACAAATTAACTAGAGAGATTTTTATTGCAGTATTACTTATAATAATAAAGAATAGGATACAACCTAACTTCCAACAATACAGAAATGGTTAAAAATGTATGAAACATCCACACATTAGAACATAATATATTACAAATGGGGCTGGATGTGGTGGCTCACGCCCAAAATCTCCAACTTTGGGAGGCCAAGGCAGGTGGATCATTTGAGCCCAGGAGTTCAAGACCAGCCTGACCAACATGGTGAAACCCCCGTTTTTACCAAAAATATAAAATTGGCTGGGCGTGGTGGCACACACCTGTAATTCCAGCTACTCAGCAGGCTGAGGCTTGAGAATCTTTTGAACCTGGGAGGTGGAGGTTGCAGTGAGCTGAGATTGTGCCACTGCACTCCAGCCTGGGCGACAGAGTGAGACTCTGTCTCAAAAACAAATTAAAATTAAAATTAAAATATAATATATTATAAAGGACGTAAAAGGATGTTTAAGCCCACGAATGTATGTTCACAATACATTATTATTGTACCTGGTTGTGTAAATACGAAATGTTGTTGAGTCGCTATGGCAAACAGACTAACAGCATCCCAAAGATGGCCACTTCCTAATCCCAGAACTTGTGAATATGTTAGCTTACATATGTTAGCAGAGGAGAATTAAAGTTACAGATAGAATTATTAAGGTTGATAATCAGCTGACTTTAAAGTAGAGATTACTTTGAATTATCTAGGTGGAATATTTAAGAGTGGATAAAAGTGGAAGAGGGCAGGAGAAGAGGGTCAGAGAAAGAGATGTGATGATGGAAGAAAGGCTCAGAGAGATGCAGGTATTGCTTGCTTTGAAGTGGAGGAGGGGGCCATGAGCTAAGGAATGTCAGTGGCCTATAGAAGCTGGGAAGGCGGATAAATGGATTCTCCCCTACAAGCTTCAGACAGGAGCTCAGCAGCCCTGTGAACCCTTAATTTTGGCCCAGTGAGACCCATGTCAGACTTATATGCTCCACAACTGTAAGATAATACATTTGTGTTAGCTAAGCTGCCATGTGGTCATTTGTTGCAGCAGCAATGGAAAACTAATACTTCACCGTAACATAATAAATGGTCAAGGCCACCATGCATGCCACAATACCAAGTGGGAATTTCCAAGTGGATGGCCTAGAACATATGATGCAGCTCTCAAACTCAAAGGAAGATATAGAAAGATGGCAAAAGCAGAGATGGATTACTTTGTGAGGTTTTCTTTGGGCAGAGCTGTGACTTTGCACTACCCCTCCCAGCAGGAGAGGGAGACAGAGGGTAACTTCCCCTTCCCTTCACTAATTAGAGGAGCTTTAAGAACTTAGTCTGTATCCCCTTGAGTTTGGGGCCACAAAGGACTGAGTCTAATTGCTGCTCAGGAAACCTAAAGGGCAAGAAAGATGAGCTGGTGATCTGCTTTGGTTTCAGAGGATGAAGGTCTGCAGCTGCATTTGGCTCAGCCTGTCTCTCCCAGAGTTTGTCAGGACAGAGTAAATAGGTCATTTCTGTGGAACAGGTGTTTTTGCTCCTGTCTGAGGGAAGAGGAAGCGGATGATGAAGCTGGAATAGGAAGAGTCTGAATGAAAAACCCAGAGCTGAGCGGGTAACAGTAGCCGAGGAATAGGCTGTACGGCAGTGACAGGGGAATTATAGCTAGAGGGGCTCAGCAGGGGAGCCCCCAAAGAACCCATGGATGTTTTTCCATAAGAGGGATTCAGCTTTGCATGTGTGCCAGCCTATGACAGTAAATCAAGTAAGAACTTCCCCCTCCTCCCTCTCTACAAAGTAACTAGGATTACTTTGAAGAAGTGCTGGGTATAATTGATAAATTGAGATATCTGCAAAAATTCTGATGCAACATGAAATTATCAGTGATTTATATTGGTGACAAGGTCACAGGTCCTATGAATACTAGTGGGGTTTGTTGTCTGCATTCATAATAAAGAGATTGCTAAATTTTAGTTAGGAGTTACTGAAAATAAAGATGCAATTTCCCCTCATCCATGTTCTGTCCACATATACCAGGTTAAGAACACTAATCTAGTCCCAAAGTGTCCTGTCACGGATTAGCAAACTGCAGCCCAGTTTTTGACCCCTGTGAATTGTTTGATGACAAAGTAAACTAGTAGCAGATTGAAGGCCTAGAACAATATCTATTCCCTTATTCCAAACTGCTTCATGTTGGCTAGAATCTCAAGGATTCAGCATTGGCTTTAGCAACACGCAAATGACAGAGGTCAAGCTAAATTATTTTGCAACAAAGGTAAAATGTTGACTTATACCATTTGATTTCTCTTTTAAAAAAAGCTTTATCTGCTAACAGAAATGTAGTCAAGCCTTCCTAAGATCCACTGAAGTGTAAGATAAAGTTTGTAGGCAAAATTTATCTAGCCAAACACTTGACCTATTAAGAGGGCCTCTCTGGTCTACATTCAGAGTTCATTTTGGACTTGCATGATTCCTTCATACTTCAATAAGGCCCTCAGATCTATGAGCCAAATTCTGAGACACTGCCAGTGCGTTCCTTCAAAAAATGCATGTGATAGAGATTATAATTAGAACATTTATTCCTGTTATTACAAAGCCAAACAAGAAAGCATCCAATAAAAGTTCTCCAGGGCCAGGCGTGGTGGCTCAGGCCTGTAATCCTAGCACTTTGGGAGGCTGAAGTGGGCGGATCATGAGGTCGGGAGATCAAGACCATCCTGGCTAACACAGTAAAACCCTGTCTCTACGAAAAATACAAAAAAATTAGCTGAATGTGGTGGCACACACCTGTAGTCCTAGCTACTCGGGAGGCTAAGGCAGGAGAATCGCTTGAACCCGGGAGGCAGAGGTTGCAGTGAGCCAAGATTGCGCCACTGCGCTGCAGCCTGGGCAACAGAGCGAGACTCCGTCCCAAAAAAAAAAAAAAAAAAAGTTCTCCAAAGGTAAAACAATGTTTCTGGCTACTCTATAATAACAGTATAACCCAGTTCTCACATACTAAAATGTGCCATCCAAACAGTCCAATGTCATAAAATTTGGTTATAAGAAAAATGTGCCAGGGCATTTCTTTCCTTGCTAATTCTCTGTCTTAGGCTCTCTAAACTTCTCGTCAGTCTGTCAGCCAGTCAGTGCACGAATGTGGTTTTAACGGCCTCTTCTCTGTTGCCAACTGTTCTAGGCTATATTAACTATTTGTCTGTATTCTTCGATCTCTGGCAAGTGGAGCCTTGTGGACCTGGGGAACCACTCCTCCCAGAGTTAACTAATTCCTAGAGATAACAATTTGCCTGCCGGCACATCTTTGATATGCAAACCAACCAATTAGGGTTCCACGCCCCAACCTACCTCCTTTTATCAGATCACCACAGGGCCTGCTGAAATTATTCAAACTGTTAAATCATAAGGCTGTTCTGCTCGCTTACTTCGCTTTCCCCTTTCCTCTTTTGGAAAGCCACAATAAAGGCTTCTGCCCCTTCTGCCTGCTCATCTGGCTTCGGTGCTTCCCTATGTGGCCCCGCCTGCCATGCCTTGCCTCCTGTTTCTAGGGGACTGTGAACATAAAAAACCTCCTTCCTTCATGGCATTTTCTGTCTGTGTGTTGTACTATATCTGCTCAAAACAATTTCCCCGTACATTTTTAGACAATAGGCTGGAAGAACAGCAGCAAGTAAGACACACCAAATCTGTCTTTGAAAAGCTGAAGATCCTTGAAGGAGCTGATATTTTAGCCTAGGGTGGATAAATTTGCATGAGTGTGGGCTCTAAAATAAATAGAACCTAGATGTGACCAAGCACCATTCTTTTCTTCCCAACCTGGGTATCTTCTGCTAACATATGGGGTAAAGGTGGTAGATGAGAATTGAGGAATCAAGGATTTAATCCTAATTCTCTTTTGCCTGGATAAAGACCAGTCTCTGCCTAGAGCACACTCCACCTACTAATGCCTAGGCTGGGGAGAAAGGACCAGGATGGGGTCCTTTTAATTTTATCTTGCCACATGATTAGGAAGATGCAAGATGATTAGAAGAGGTGTGGTGACTCACACCTCTAATCCCAGCACTTTGGGAGGCTGAAGCAGGAGGATCCCTTGAGTCCAGGAGTTGAAAGGTCAGCCTGGGCAATATAGGGAAACTGTCTCTATAAAAAATTTTAAAAATTAGCTGGGTGTGGTGGCACACACCTGTACTCCCAGTTACTGTAGAGACTGAGGTGGGAGGATTGCTTGAGCCCGGGAGTTTGAGGCTGGAGTGAGCTGTGATCATGCCACTGCATTTCAGCCTGGGTGACAGTGGGAGAGCCTGTCTCAAAAGAAAAAAAAAAAAAAAAAAAAAGGAGGGGGAGGGAGATGATTAGGAAGACTTACCAATGTCTTTCCTGAGTGCTTCCTGCCTTACCAGTTTTCCTTAAACCAAACTTGCACTGGATGGTGATGGAAGTGTGAAAGGAAAGTAACTCTTGGGGCCCCCAAATCACTCCGCTAAAGGGAAAAGTCAAGCTGGGAACTGCTTAGGGCAAACCTGTCTCCCTATTCTATCCAGTCATCCCTCTGCTCACTGAGATAAATGCATATCTGATTGCCTCCTTTGAAAAGGCTAATCAGAAACTTTAAAAAATGCAACTTTCTATAACCTGGAAGCCCCTCCCCACTTTTAGTTGTCCTGCCTTTCCAGACCGAACCAATGTACATCTTACATATATTAATTGATGTTTCATGTCTCCCTAAAATGTGTAAAACCAAGCTGTGCCCCAGCCACCTTGGGCACATGTCGTCAGAACCTCCTGAGGCTATGACATGGGCATACATGTCCTTAACCTTGGCAAAATAAACTTTCTAAACTGACTGGGACCTGTCTCAGACACTTGGAGTTCACAGAATTATTTAAAATTTAAAGGAGGATGAGGCAGATCTTACAAAGCAGTGTAGTGTGGAGGGAACAGAAGTCATGCCTAGGTCTAACCTATTCTTCCCATGCTCGTCTTCTCCTATGCTCCCCACATAGCACGAAAGAGGCTCTATTGAATTAGACATTTTGCTTGAATGCCTCTCAAAGATGCTCTGCTCACTCCCCATACCCCCAGACACCTTCCTCTTATCCTGTGTCTGCTTGTCAGTCCAGTGTCTTACTCTGTTCCCTTAGTAAGAGAGTTTCTTCCTGCCTCTTCCCAAAGGAAGAGGCTATGGACCAATACAAATGAAAGCTTCCACTGCCCAGCCCTGCTCACGTGGGGCAGGTGGACCCAGAGCCTCTTGAATTAGAGAACTGGTAGAGGCTGCTTCCACAGCCAGTATCCCCACAGTGAGAGCAGAGGCTAATCTCTCCAGTTCCCTCACAGGAAAAATCCCTCAGCAACGCAGGTGTTTGTTTTAGACAACACAGTCCAGCCTCACATGAAGACAGCTTATTCCTCCCATTAACATGGGTTTGGCTATGTTCTGTTCAAAGCAGTAATCCTTGCTTTATTTCATCAACAAGCCTCTGACCACTTCCGGGGCTTGGCTTGCCTCATGAGTCATGGCACCTGGAGGGAGTTCCTTTGTCTTGGTCATATGGGGCAGCTTTCTGGTCCAAATCTTTTTTTTTTTTTTTTTTTTTGAGATGGAGTTTCACTCTTGTCCAGGCTGGAGTGCAATGGCACGATCTCAGTTCACTGCAACCTCCGCCTCCTGGGTTCCAGCCATTCTCCTGCCTCAGCCTCCCGAGTAGCTGGAATTACAAGCACCCACCCGGCTAATCTTTTGTATTTTTAGGAGAGATGGGGCTTCACTATGTTGGCCAGGCTGGTCTCAAGCTCCTGACCTCGTGATCTGCCCACCTCGGCCTCCCAGAGTGCTGGGATTACAGGCATGAGCCACTGTGCCTGGCCACTGGTCCAAATCTCTTAACCAGCAGAAGGGAGGAAAAGAGGAAGTGGGAAAACATGTGAGCTCATCCCTCCTGCCTGTGATTTTCTCACAATGCGTCCATTCCTCCTTTCATCATATGTCCTCAGAAGGCATGAACAAAAGGCTAGGGGAACAGTAGTATTAGGTCAGAATATTTTCTCCACTTGTATCTGGTCTTGCAAGAAACAGCTGGTTTGCACAAAGGATTTAATTGAAGTGAGTTTAATAAACGGACTATTTACAGAGGTGCAACAGCCTTAAGGGAACTCGGCAAAGAGTGGTGAAGACCAGGGACAAGCACAGCAGGAAGCCAATGCCCCTCATAGACGCGTAGAAGCAAGTGGTGATGGTGTTACCGGACCCCTGGGAGAGCCACAGCTGTGGAGGAGGGAACATTTGAAAGTCGCGTGGCAAAGAGGAATGCAGCCACTGCAAAACCATGTCCCAACAAGGAGTCGCAGTGGGATAAATAGGCTGACCTGGCTTCCTGCCTTCTAATCCCCAGTCAGCACCAGCCATCAGCCAAACCCAATTGGAAGCCAGAGGACAAGGAGGGTCAGATGACACAGTCTGTAGGCGTCAGCCTCCTAGAGCACAAGCCAAGGCAAAGGGTGGAGAGTGGAGGGGCAAACAGAGAGGAACCAACACACAGTCAACAATCAGAAGTGAAAAATGGTCGGCTTATCCCACAAAGCAAACCACTGTGTGTAGCTTATTACGACTTTCTGTTAGCATACTGGACTTCTGTATGCACCAGAAGAAATGCAACATGACTTTGTGGAAGTTCAATAGACAGATGGCATCTAGGGCACCCAGTGACTCATCTCCTGATGGGTGGGATTTGGATTTTCTTTCCACAACATGTCTCCTTACTCTACATTCTACATCTGTGTCAGGGACAAAAAATTCTGCATCAGCATGTTTGTAGCATCTAGGTTTTTCTTTTTTTCTTTTTTTTTTTTTTTTTTTTGAGACAGGGTCTCACTCCATCGCCCAGGCTGGAGTGTAGTGGTGGGATCTCGTCTCACTGCAAGCTCTGCCTCCCTGGTTCACGCCATTCTCCTGCCTCAGCCTCCTGAGTAGCTGGGACTACAGGTGCCCACCACCATGCGTGGCCAATTTTTTGTATTTTTAGTAGAGACAGGGTTTCACCATGTTAGCCAGGATGGTCTTGATCTCCTGACCTCGTGATCTGCCCACCTCGGCCTCCCAAAGTGCTGGGATTACAGGCGTGAGCCACCGCGCCTGGCCAGCATCTAGGTTTTTAGGAAGGCCATCTTCTTCAATGCTCTCCCCCACCTGCTACATCAGGAATCACCCAACAGCATTGCTAACAGGTTATTGAGTCTGATTAGATACTTTGGTGACAAACTGCTTACAATCTCCAGAGGGAAACTTCTATCATTTAACAACTCTGTTTTTAAAAAGTTCACAGGCAGGGGTGGTGGACTCATGCCTATAATGCCAGCACTTTGGGCAGCCAAGGCAGGTGGATCTCCTGAGCTCAGGAGTTCGAGATCAGCCAGAGCAACATGATGAAACCCCGTTTCTACCAAACATACAAAAATTAGCCACGCATGGTGGCACACGCCTGTGGTCCCAGCTACTTGGGAGGCTGAGGTAGCAGGATGAGTCCAGGAGGTGGAGGTTGCAGTGAGCCAAGATCATGCCATTGCACTCCAATCTGAGTGACAGAGTGGGACCCTGTCTCAAAAAGAAAAATAATTAATTAATTAAAAGGTTAACAGTAAGCCACAACAGTATTTGTTGAAAAATGTCCCCTTCTCAGTGACAGTTTTATTTAATATCAAAGTCAGGTTCTTAAAAGATAATTTAAAAGTTGAAATTCTCTCAGTTTTACATATAACTTCAAGAGGATTCAATACCATTGGTACCATTTGGCCATGTTTTCATCCTCCCAAAATGTTTTGTTAAATGGGATCCGGAATCCCAGAGATTCTCACCTGCTGCTGCTATGAAGCAAAATTAACTCAAGAGTGGAGTGAAGGTGTTAGGTCGAGGGGGTGAAAACATTAATTGAGGACAAAGACTAGATACTTTTAGGTAGAGGGATAGGGATACAATGATGTCGTTATAGAATTACAAGCTAAAGTTCACAAAGGAAAAGAATCAGTGTAAGATGAAACAGGGAATGTTTGCAGCACTCAGGAACAAAAAAAAAGGTCTGAAAAAATAAGACTGGAAGATTCAGGGATAGTTTGCATTTATTCCTAGGGATCTGCTCTCACTCTTCTCTCTTCTGCTCTGTGCCCTAAGTTGACCTCGGATGGATTACATGGACTGCCCTGTGGCGTCTGATTAGGTTCTTGTTAGCCCCTGGGAGACCCTAGGCAGAAGATCAGAGGGGAGAAGAGTAAGGCTGGATTATTTATCTGCTTCCATCTTTCTCCCTATGGGGTCTCTGCAGGCTGGCTGCATCCCTGTACTCAAGGCCTCTGTTGGACTTCCCCCTCCACCCAGTTTTCTCTCTGGATTCCAGTAATTCTCTACCCTTCAGACCTGGGGCACTGCCTAACCCTGAGGTTTCCTACACACTGCCCACAACTTCATAAACAGTCTTGTTCATTATTAAATTACTCAATTCCAATATGCTGTTTGTTTTCTGCCAGGACCCTGATTAACACACTCAGTCTCATTGGCCTCCCAACACATGTTTATTGAGTAAATACCACATGCCAAGGAGGAATAAAATAATTAATTAGAGAATCAATGCCTTCAATAGGGCAGTCTGAGAGTGGAGACAGCCAGAAAAGCAGATCATTATATTACATCCTGACAGGTGACACAGGGAGGCACTGGATGGGGAGGTCAGTGGGATATAAAAGTCTGGGCAGGGGCAGACTCAGGGAAAGTTTCTCAGTGGAGATGGGGGCCAGGGAAATTTAGAGGTAGTAGCATGGGTAGGAAGTGGTTAGAAGCTGCCAGAGCAGTTTACAGCCAAGGACATCAGGGCCAGCCAGCTTGTGGTAAGAGACTGGGGCAGGGGCTAGGCTGGACCAGATGAAAGAAAGCCTTGTGCTGGGGAAAGGTATCCTTCTCTTCCATTTGCTTACTCTCCCCACCAAGGGAAAAATAATGACACAGGTGAGGTCTACAGCCTCTTACTCTGAGCCCTTAATCCTGCCCTACTACCATGGCTTGCCACTCCTATTTCCTTAGCCTGCTTTGAAAATCATCCCCATATACTTCCTGCACATTCTAAGGTCTTTCAAGACGGCAACAAGACAATACAGCAAAGTAGTCCTTGGAGATGAGCTACAGAAGAGGGCTAGAAGTGAACATTCCCAAATGCATTCTGGAAGCCCTGGAAGTCAGAACCCTTTTTCTTATAATAGCATTAGATAATGCTGACACTGCTTTTGTCCAGTGGAGAAGGGTGAGGATAATGTTGGAAAGAGGGCAGGGAGCAAGCTTCACTTCATCAAGGAGGGGCTTTGATTCAAATCGGTTTGGGTGGGCGGGCACTTTGAAAATCCATTTGCCACACTAAATGGCAAGTCCAGGTCCAGGAGGTTCCTGTCTTCCCTCTCTCAACAGCAAACTGCAAGTAGTTTCATTGCAGGATAAGGCCAAGCCCACTGCTGCCCATGCTGTTTTTGTTTTGTTTCCAGACAGATTCTAGCTGTCACCAGGCTGCAGTGCAGTGGTGCGATCACAGGTCTCCTGAGCTCAAGTGAGTCTCTTGCCTCCACCTCCCAAAGCCCTGGGATTACAGCTTTGAGACACCTCATGGGGACCCGGTTTACTGGGGTTTTTTTTTTTTTTTTTTTTGAGACAGAGTCTCACTTTGTCACCCAAGCTGAAGTGCAGTGGTGCAATCTCAGCTCACTGCAGCCTCGACCTTCTGGGCTCAAGTGATCCTCCTTCCTCAGTCCCCCAAGTAGCCGGGGCTACAGGTGCACGCATTTGTATTTTTAGTAGAGACAGGGTTTCGCCTTGTTGCCCAGGTTGGTTTCAAACTCCTGGACTCAAGTGATCTGCCTGCCTCAGCCTCCCAAAGTGCTAAGATTACAGGTGTGAGCCACTGCGCCCGGCCTTTACTGTGAACTTAAAACAAAAAATTATAAATTTGAAAAAGGAGAAGGAGACTTTATTTCTTATAAAAGGTTATAGCCTGCAAGGTGGCCATTCCATAGGCTGATAAACACAGCCTCTGGCCTAAGACCAGAGACAGGCACTTGGAAGGCAGAGGAGTTGGGGTAGGAGCTTTATGCTGAACAGTTTGGCCAAACATACATACCTAACAGGTTACAGGAGGAACTATGAATATTAATGGCGGTGGTCCTTACACATGCATATTGAACAAACATGCATGTAACATGTTCTCTTTGGGGTGGAGACTTAACATTTAATTGTATTACTTCAAATACATTTAAATGTATTACTTCAAACCTATACAGTCTCTTGTCCAGTGAAAGCTGTAGTTCTGGCTGGTGCAACAGGGGTTCAGCTGGTCAGCGTCTGTGAGCTGATTAAGTTGTAATTGTTTTAATATTGCTTATCTCAAGCCAGTGCTTGTTTAGCCTCTAGAGAAAAAGAAAACCTTTGTGGCAGTTAGAACATAGTTTATTCCTTAAGTGTAGGAGTGTGTGACTTAGGTCCTTTTTATAATTTGATGTCCTATTGCTACAAAGAGTCTGTTCTGTCCGCCTTATGATTTCTATTTTAAACATTAATGCTAGTCAGCTGTTGAGTCTAAATTCCAAAAGGGAGGGGGTAGATTTCCCTTCCGGCTGTGGCTAGAAACTCAGATTTAAGGTTTTTCTGGGGTCTGCTTTGCCAAGGGGGTCCATTCAGTCAGTGAGGGGCTTAGGATTTTATTTTTAGTTTACACCACCTTACAGGTGCCTCCTTAACACCCTTTGATGTCACAGACAACCAATTCTCTAGCACTGTGGCTAAGGAGGCTTCATTAGTAGTTAAAGGCACACACATAATCTTACCCAACGGATCCCTCTCTTCTCTTAACCAAGACGGCGCACGACTGCCCTACTCAGCTTTCCCACAAATAAGGACGAGATACTGGAAGGGTTAAAAGCAAGCGGTGGGTATAAAACCCTCGGAATTCTCTCTTTGAGCAACTAAGTCTGTTACTGAAGCCCTCTGCGAGCTTGGATGCTGGGCAAGGGCGAGGGTGGGGCTACCAGGCAGTGAGCGCCCTCGGCGGCCGCGTGATCCCGGGGGTGGGGCCCGTTTCTGAATTGGGGCCAGCTCCCCACCCCCAAGGGGCCCCACATTCCGGGCCAGCAGCCCAGAAATTCCCTCCCTGCAGGCGGAGACAGCCCCAAAAAGTCGACGCCCCGGTCCCGCCGCCAGGCCACTACCCAGAGGGCTGCCGCCGCCTCTCCAAGTTCTTGTGGCCCCCGCGGTGCAGAGTATGAGGCGCTGACGGCCATGGAGGGCTACTGGCGCTTCCTGGCGCTGCTGGGGTCGGCACTGCTCGTCGGCTTCCTGTCGGTGATCTTCGCCCTCGTCTGGGTCCTCCACTACCGAGAGGGGCTTGGCTGGGACGGGAGCGCACTCGAGTTTAACTGGCACCCGGTGCTCATGGTCACCGGCTTCGTCTTCATCCAGGGCATCGGTACTGGCACCTCCTGGGGGGTGCGGGGAGGAAAACGGGGAGAGCGGCGGGGGCAGAGGGTCCTCCGTGAAGCCCCTTCCAGCTGAGGAAGTGCTGGAGGATCGCGGGGCCCGGAGGAGTGCGGTGAGGAGCGCGCGGGAAGCCAAGTCGGCGGGGCGGGAGGGAGGCTGGCTGGCTCGGGGGCGGGACAGAGCTGCGGTTCGGGCGGATCGCAGCGAGCGCGGGGCCGGGGGTGCGCGGTGGAGACGCGCTGCTGGGGGCGGCGGAGCGGGGCCGGCCCCACTTGGTTAACTCTTTGCGGCGAGTGGCTAGGAAGCATTGGAGGGGCCTCCAAGACCCAGAAACTTGAGCCCGGGCTCGATGCCGGAGCGCCGCGCAGTCGGGCCGCTGCCGCCCACGCGACCCGGAAAGTCGCCCCTGTGGACCGAGCCTGCGCAATCGGGCGCGCGGAAACACTTTCGCCTCAGCCTTTTGCTGAACTTGCTTCCAGGCTGCAGATGAGGAGGGGAAGGCAGCGGGGGAAAGATTGCCTGAGCGAGAATTTGCCCGTATTTGTAACAGCCTCGGCCCTGGGTGAAGGGGCTGGCCAAGGGGGGCGAGTGAAGCATCCGCCCTGGGTTCCTCTCCTCCTAGAGTGTTAAACTCAGTCGAGTCCGGGAAGCCACCAGGACTTCAAAGTGTGTTTCGCCGCCCTGCCCAGTCATTGGACGGTCTTGAGCCCAACTTTTTTATGTGGCAGCAGAGTGGCGAAAGTTGCCCCGCGGGGCTTCCTATTGGGCACTGGCCCAGCGCCCCGGGTGGGAGATGCCGGGAGAAGGCCCGCGGCTGTCTGGCACCGAGGGATGCCTCTGCTCGGGATGCCCCCGGCGCGAGCTGCGTCCGTGTTTGGCCCGCGGCAAGCCAGCCCTGGGCCTGCATTCTCTGGGCTGAGGCTGGCGCGGGGATGGGGCTCAGCAGTCGCTGGCAGTGTTTGTTGTCATTGTGTAGTGCCTCTCACAATTTCCTGACAGCTTCCTTCAGTTTGCCGTGTAGCTGGAGGAACCTCTAGCTTTTGGCGCAAACACCATTTATTTGTAACCACTTCCCCAAAGGCACGGCCTTGAGAAAGTAGTTAGAGAAAGGCAGCAAGGGGTGGAGTGGGGTTATGTCGCAGAAAATAATGGAGAGGAGTAGCAAGGGTTTGGAAAGATATGCCCACTGGCCGAAATCTCCAGCTTTGCCTCCGGGCAGGCTGCCTTTTCTTCACCAAATATTTAACTCCCCACAAACGAGTGTGCAAAAGAGTGCTGACCTCATTCCTGAAGAAAAGTGATTTTGGCTTTTGTTTTCGTTGGTTGTTTTAAACTTGTACTGCAGCTTTCGCAAGTGTGGCCAGCATTCTCCCACTCTGGAATGTAGTGGAAGGTGTTACTAACCCTCAGCATTCAAAGGCTTCCCTGGTGTGAGATCGGCACCAGGGCGTGAGCACCACTGGGCACCTAAGGCATTTCGTTGCGTAACTCTCAGTTATTTTGCCACTACGCTTATAAGAGAAAAACATATTCAAGTTCCAAAGTAACTGTCAGAAGCACTCTTTCCTTCATGGTGGAGCCCTTAAGTTTGGTCCAGAGCTGTCTACACCTTGTTTGCTCAAAGAGTAGAACCAGTCTCCTCTTCTACTCAACTCTTCAGAGCAGCTTCTAATACCAAAAAACTTTCTGGAGGTTTTGGAATATCTTCTTATAATTGACGGTAAGAGAAACACAAGTGTTATTACTCGTTGCCTGACTTGCCACAGAGGAGAAGACGTCAGAATGGCTAACAGTGATTGCATGCTGTGTGTCCACTAAGTGCATTATCTCACATGTATGTAAGAGTAAACTGAGGCAGAGAAGAGTTATGTAACTTACCTATGAAAGTTGTTTTAAGTCTTCTCAGTGACCTTATTGTCAAAGTTGGATTCTCTGCTTTTATGGCAATATGCTTATTTTCTGCCAAATCGTTTTAGACAGCGAAAACCTTCATCTAAAATGTGTTTTGAAACTCTTCATTCGTGTTAGAGTCCAATATACAGTTTTCCTAAAAGGTTTTTTAAGTTCTCTAAACTTTGTACTTCTCTTAATCTGTTCCTACTTAACTCTTGGACAAAAATGTGTAAATTTTGGCAATTTTCATCTGTTGCTCTTATGAATTTTGTTTCTTTTATTCTTTCTTTCAAGACAGAGTCTTGCTCTGTCGCCCAGGCTGGAGTGCAGTGGCGCAATCTTGGCTCACTGCAACCTCCGCCTCCCAGGTTCAAGCAATTCTCCTGTCCCAGCCTCTCCAGTGGCTGGGATTACAGGTGCCTACCACCATGCCCAGCTAATTTTTGTATTTTTAGTAGAGACGGGGTTTCACCATGTTGGCCAGGCTGGTCTTGAGCTCCTGACCTCAAGTGATCCGCCTGCCTTCGCCCCCCAAACTGCTGAGATTACAGACGTGAGCCACCGTACCCGGCCGATCTTTTTTCTTTAGGTTCAATTACTGTATTTGTATCAATGGTCCAGAGTTTGTCCCGTCATTACTCATCCTGTTTCCTGTTTGGATCCTGGATGTGCAAATCACTTTAATCATATAATGCATATAATTGACATGAGCATAAATGTTTTCATACATGTAGGCACATGCATAGTTCTTACATATCTTGGCCCACCCACCCACATTCCTCACCCTAAGTATTAGGAAGGCTCCAGTGGAAGGAGGGGGAGTAATAAATAAACTTTATAGGCTGTGAGGGACCCACACGTTACAGACTCACCGTGTTATAACAGACTTTTTTACTGTGTGTGATTGCTGCAAGGAGGAATATTTTAGGCTACGAGATTTCAGATCTCTAACAAAGAACACGATGTAATGGAGTTCTTCTCTTCTGTAATACACAAATATTTGCAGATGAGGAAAGGAAGGCTAAAGTACAGTTATTACTGTAAGTATAAAATGCTTTAGAAATGCAATATACAAATAGTAAACAATATTTGAAACTAAGAACAAGTATGAGTCCTTTGAAACACCTTTAAGAAGCAAGCTCTGGGCCGGCATGGTCCAGCTACTCGAGAGGCTGAGGCAGGAGAATCGCTTGAACTCGGGAAGCGGAGCTTGCAGTGAGCCGAGATCTCACCACTGCACTCCAGCCTGGGCAACAGAGCGAAACTCCGTCTCCGTCTCAAAAAAAAAAAGGCCGGGCACGGTGGCTCAGGCACCTGTAATCCCAGCTACTCAGGAGTCTGAGACAGGAGAATTGCTTGAACCTGGGAGCCGGAGGTTGCAGTGAGCCAAGATTGTGTCACTGCACTCTAGCCTGGGCAACAGAGTGAGACTCTGTCTCAAAAAAAAAAAAAAAAAAAAGTAAACTCCAAAGAAGCAAAGCTAACATAGAAGTTACAAAACAAATCTCCCTCTCCTTCTTTATTCCCCTTTCCCTTTCTCGCTCACCCTCTCTCTCCTTGTCCCATTTTCTCCTCTATGTCCCTCTCTCCCTCTCCCTCTTCCTTCCTTTCCCCCTCTCTCTCCCCACCTCCCATACTCCAAGTATATTTTGGAAAATGTATATATTCTAAATTAAAGTATAACAGATCATGGGAAATCTAAAACTAAAATAAAATTTAAACTAGTGGGAAATCTAACTAACAGACTCTGACATGAATGAGGAAGAGTTTAGAAGAGGCTTTGTGCTTCTCTGAAAGAAATGTTTCCCATGAAATAAGTATACTACTAGGAAATCAGAGAAACGAACCTTGAAAAGAAGGCCACAGAAAAGACTGAAACAAATAAACGCTGTCAAAGTGGCTGTTGACCTTTTAAAAGGTTCAGCAAGGTGGAATGTGTTCTTTAGTGAAAGGTAGAAAATTCAGGTGTCTAAATTTAGCGAAAAGAAGTCTTGGCAATTCTATACTCCTTCCTTTCCTGTGTAGAACTCCTTTTATTGTATAAACTGAAGGGAGAGAAATTAAATAGTTTAATGATCTCAAGTTGATTTTGTGAGAGAATATAACTACCTTAAGTAACATTTAAAAGACTAACGGAAATTAAGAGCAGTTCTTGAAAAGCAGTTGGGATATCCTATTAATTTATCTAAAAGTGACCAAATTCCAAGATTACTTAAATAGACTTGAAAAGGCTCTTGGGGTAAAATCCAGCAAATAAGATAATGGAGAAAGTGCCTCAAATACCTACTCTAAAAGAAGCTTCAGGGACACCATTGATAATAAAACTTATCAATCTTAGCGATACAAGGGTTTTTACAAAGCACAAAGAGATGATTTAAAGAAATTTTGTGACGAAAACCACAAAAAAAATCCCCAACATTTTTTTTTGTAAATAAATACATGTAGTTTTTTTGTTTTTTTTTTGAGATAGAGTCTGGCTCTGTCCCCCAGGCTGGAGTGCAGTGGCACCATCTCGGCTCACTGCAAGCTCTGCCTCCCGGATTCACGCCATTCTCCTGCCTCAGCCTCCCTAGTAGCTGGGATTACAGGCGCCCGCCACCACGACCTGCTAATTTTTTTTTTTTTGTATTTTTAGTAGAGACAGGGTTTCACTATGTTGGCCAGGATGGTCTCAAACTCCTGACCTCGTGATACAGGTGCCCGCCACCACGCCCTGTTAATTTTTTTTTTTTTGTACTTTTAGTAGAGACAGGGTTTCACTATGTTGGCCAGGATGGTCTCGAACTCCTGACCTCGTGATCCGCCCACCTCGGCCTCCCAAAGTGCTAGGATTACAGGCTTGAGCCACCGCACCCAGCCTAAATACACATAGATTTTTAAATAATGCAACCAATAAAAATGTTTTAGATATGACTGTGGTGCTCAGTGCTATATCCCCAGTACCTAGAATAACACTGAGAACTGGCACATGGTAGATGAGTAAGTGGTTGTTGAATGAATGAGTGATTATTTCTGTACCATCACTGAATTGTTAGTAACAAAATGCAATTTACAGCCACTTATTTGTGACGATAATAATAGTGTCTAAAGTAAACACACCCTCGCTTTTCCCTAGTGATTCTCCTGTTCAGCCAGTTTAAAAGCACTGGCTTAGTCAACCTCCAGCAAGAATGGACATCATATTGCACTGGAAATGCATCTTTATTCTGAGGCCTCTAGCTGATGAGAATGTTGCTGCTTAAGTACAATCTGTACCTCCTCTTCCCTTCATCCCAGTTCTCCCTCCTTTTTCTGCATCATTAAGTTTCTCCCCCAACTGGCTTATTTCCAACATGTTATAATTTCTATCATCTTCGAAAACAAAACAAAGCAAAACAAAACAAAATCACTCTTGACCCTGTATGTCCCTCAGCTACTGCCTCAATTCTCTGCTTGCCTTACTATGAACTTTTTGAAATTTTCGTCCATACCTGCAGTTTCTAGTTCCTTTCTTCCTGTTCTTTCTCATGTTGCTAATTCCATTGGTCAATTCTCAGTCCTCCATAGTGTTTGAGTGGAAGGCAGCATTTGACATAATTGACCCCTCCTCACTCCTCCCTGGGACACTTTATTTTTTTTTCTTTTTTTCTTGTTTTTTTTTTTTTTTTTTTTTTTTTTTGAGATAGAGTTTTGCTCTTGTTGCCCAGGCTGGAGTGCAATGGTGTGATTTGAGCTCACCGCAACCTCTGCCTCCTGGGTTCAAGCGATTCTCCTGCCTCAGCCTCCAGAGTAGCTGGGATTACAGGTATGCACCACGATGACCAGCTAATTTTGTATTTTTAGTAGAGACAGGGCTTCTCCACGTTGGTCAGGCTGGTCTTGAACTCCCGACCTCAGATGACCCGCCCGCCTCAGCCTCCCAAAGTGCTGGGATTACAAGTGTGAGCCAGCACGTCTGGCCGGGACACTTTCTTTACTTGGCTTCTCTTTCTTCACCTGGTAAATTGGGTGGCTTCCAGGACACCTGATTCTCGTGGCTCTTCTCTCTTTCCTGGCGGCTCCATCCTCAGTCTCCTTTGCTGGTTCTTCCTCATCTTCCTGATGACTTCAGGTTAGAGTGCTCAAGCCTCAGTCTTCTGACCACGACCACCTCTTTTTTTCTACACTCACTTCTTTGGTGGTCAATCTTATCCAGTCTCTCCTTGGCTTTAAGTACTATCTATACACTGAACCCTCTCAAATTTGTATATTCAGCCCAGACTCTTCCCTGAACTCCAAACCCAAATATCTATTTGCCTACTCAGACTGTCTACTTGAATATCAAATAGGCATGTCCAAATCTCAGCTCTTGATCTTCCTCCTGCCTGCAAAACCAACTCCTCCCATAGGTTCCACCATCTCAGTAAATGGCAACTTTGTCCTTGCAGCCGTTCAGGACGAAATTATGCAGTCATCTGTGATTCTTCTCTTCCATACTTCTCAGCCATTTCACTAGAAAATCTTATAGACTCTGAATTCAAAATGCAGTATTATCTAAATTCGGATCACTGACTATTAATTTATTGTCTGTCTTCTCCTACTAGAATGTAAGCTCCCAGAAGGAAGGGATTTTGTCTGTTTTCTTCAATGCTGTATCCATAGCATTACCTAACACATAATAAACATTCAACGAATATTGACTAAATTGATGGAAGTTTGGCCAATTCTTTAAACCAGAGGGTCACACCAACAAGGATTGGTGTACAAAGTAAATAGGTGAAGTAGATTTAGTATACAGCACCCACCGGGGTGTCTTTCTGGATTCAACTAAACATTCAGACACGAGAGACTACTGCCAGGGGTGGTGGCTCATGCCTGTAATCCCAGCACTTTGGGAGGCCAAGGTAGGTGGATCACCCTTGGTCGGGAGTTTGAGACCAGCCTGACCAACATGGAGAAACCCCATCTCTACTAAAAATACAAAATTAGCCGGGCAGAGTGGCGCATACCTGTAATCCCAGCTACCCAGGAGGATGAGGCAGGAGTATCCCTTGAACCCAGGAGATGGAGGTTGCGGTGAGCTGAGATCATGCCATTGCACTCCAGCCTGGGCAACAAGAGTGAAACTCTGTCTCAAAAAAAAAAAGACATGAGAGACGATTAAGACCATACTGGACACCAGTCTACTCAGAAGGATGTAAGACAGAAGCCAGAGCTTGCTGGCAGGACAGTGGCTGGGCAGTGGTAGTGGGCATCCTTGCAGCAGCAGTCAACATAGCCCTCAGTAAGCTATCCTTTCCTCAGGCAACAGCTGGGGCACCAGGAGATGAGCTCTGCACTGGTGAGATCAGAGCTTAAAGTCCCCATGCCCCATAGGAACCATTGTCTTTTGTAGTACTCTGTATGCCTAGTTCTATGATCCCTGCAAGGAATAGGTAGTGGGTTGAATAGTGCCCCCCAAAAAGATATGTCTAAATCCTAATCCCAGGTATCCATGAATGTGACCTTACTTGGAAATAGGATCTTTGCAGATGTTAACTATGGATCTCAAGATGAGATCACCCTGGATTTAGAGTGGGCTCTAAATCCTATGATTGGTGTCCTTATAAGAGAAAGGAGAAAGAGATTTGAGACAAAGACACACAGAGAGGAAGGCTCTGTGAAGACAGGCAGAGATTGGAGTGATATGGCCATAAGCTAAGGAAAATGGAGAATTGTCGGCGCCCGTAGAGGCCGAAGAGGGTATGGCATAGCTTCTCCCTCAGGCCCATCCTGCTATTATAATACCTTGATTTTTAATTTCTGGCCTCCAGAACTGAGAGAGAATAAATATGTTGTTTTAAGTTACTAGATTTCTGGTAACTTGTTATGGTAGCTCTAGGGGATTAATATAGGCTATAACAGTTATCACTGCACTCTGGGAAGCCCAAAGTATTGGCATCATCATCAGGTATTTACAGATTTCTCATTGTTTCTCTCAGTCCAGACACAGTTTACCAATTGGGTCAGTTTTTATTATAACCAGCGTTGCCTAATAACTGGTGACAAACCACTTCATCTGTTTACTAGGACAGTTAATTAAATGTCAAATCTTTCATGCAGCAGAGTATAGGTGTACACTTGTGTGAGAGGTGGGAACTGTAGGGAACTAGAGAGTGCTCACTCCTGGCAAAACAGGAAGCTTCCACTTAGCCCCAGTGGATTGTGGCTACGGGAGGATGCCAGTCCAAGGTTGCCAGGGCTTCTCATTCCCCCGAGAGAATCCAGATATTTAAAAAATTGGTTCAAACGAAAAGTAAACCAGCCACAAAAACAAAACCTCTAAAACATTGGGCTGATCAAACAAAACAACATCTTTGGACCAAATTCCAGTCCATAGCTTCCAGTTTACAGGTGACTCCTGCTAGGGTTTTCTGACTTGACTTTGCAAGGTTTTAAATTTTTCCCTTAAAAGGTAGAACATTCTTCCTTTTTAAGAAAGATAGAGGGCCAGGCACGGTGGCTCATGCCTGTAATCCCAGGACTTTGGGAAGCCAAGTAGAGAGACAAGCCTGGGCAACATGGTGAAACCCCATCTCTGCAAAAAAAAAAAATACAAAAATTAGCCAGGCGTGCTGGTGTGTGTTGGTAAGTCCCAGCTACTCGGGGAGCTGAGGCTGGAAGATCACTTGAGCCTGGGAGGTTGAGGCTGCAGTGAGCCGTGACCATGCCACTGCACTCCAGCCTGGGGAACAGAGCAAGACTCTGTCTCAAAAAAAAAAAAAAAAAAAAGAACAAAAGAAAGACTAGAAATCTTTGTTATAACTTTTTTCTTTGTATAGAAACTTCCTTAAAAGGTCAAAACAAGCTTTGAAATGACTATACAGACTTGGGCTGTACTTTTCTAAGTTTTTGTTGTTGTTGTTCATTCGATTTCTTCATATTATCCTATCCATTTAATTAACATATTTATTAAGTACTTACTGTGTGCCAGACACTGTGTAAAACAAGTAAGATACAGCTCGGTCTGCAAGCTGTTCCCATTTGATTTGGTTGGACACGAGTTATGGTTTCTTTCTTTTTGCTTGTTTGTTTTGATACAGGGTCTTGCTCTGTCAGCCAGGCTGGAGTGTAGTGGCGAAATCATGACTCACTGCAGCCTCAACCTCCCGGGCCCAAGTGACTCTTCCACCCCTCTCAAAGTGCTGGGATTACAGTTGTGAACCACCGCACCGTCCCAGCTCAAATTATGATGGGGTTTTTCATTGTTTTGTTTAGAAATGTAGGTTATATTGATCCTTAAATATTTAGAGCTGGCTGGGACCTTAAGTTCTACCCTTCATTTTAGAGACCAAATGTCTGGCCAGGGTCAGATAACCAGGTAGTATCAGAGCCAGTACTCTTTCTAATCTGTCATAATATTAATATGAGGCACAAGAAAATATAGCTGATCTTTCTGAAAACACACAATTTCTGAATATTTTTACATGTGTAGTCAATTAATTGAATTTTTTTCTTTTTCTACATGTATTTGGTACCAAGTAGCTGCCTTTGTGAGGATTTTAATCACTCAGAGATGTGTCTAGGGCTAAAAATATCTTCCAAATCATCTGAATCACTTCCTTCCTTTTGACTTTCCAGAGATTTTCAGTTTCATGACATTCATGCTGTGAGACAGTTTGAATGCACCAGACATGTTTCAAAGCTCTGATTCTCTTTGACAGCCACTGCAGGAATCTTTTCAAGAAGTTTATTTAAAGAAGATTCTCTGCTTTTTCATTTAAACTTAAGGTCCTTTGGATAGAATGTGGTAAGCTCTTGCGTGCAGAGGGAAATGAGTTGTGGAGACTGATAATCCTGTTCTGAGCATTCTGCCAAGGAGGGCGAAATAATACTTTATTCAAAGAGGGAAGGGAAGTGTAATGGGCACACCATGTTTAAGTAGAATTCATAAGTGTTTTAAAATTCCAGTGTACTTCAAACTCAATAACTTACTCTTATTTTATTTTTGAATTCACTTCAAGTTGTTAAGTGGGTCCAAGTGCAGAATGCTTTTTACTTATTTGAAAGGGCCATTTGGTCTTCTGTTAGCTAATACTTGCATCAGCAGTACGATTTTTCTTGAGTTGTCTGATTTGTGCATTTTATGGACCTGGCATGGTGGCTTATGCCTGTAATTCTAGCACTTTGGGAGGCTGAAGCA
Source organism: Symphalangus syndactylus (assembly GCF_028878055.3). NCBI lineage: Eukaryota > Metazoa > Chordata > Mammalia > Primates > Hylobatidae > Symphalangus > Symphalangus syndactylus. The sequence continues at coordinate 75,477,605 of NC_072430.2, forward strand.
GGAGAATCACTTGAGCCCAGGAGTTGGAGACCAGCCTGAACATCACGGCAAAACCCTGTCTCTACAAAAAAAATACAAAAATTAGCCAGGCATGGTGGTGTGCACCTGTAATCCCAGCTATTCTGGAGGATGAGGCATGAGAATTGCTTGAACCCGGGAATCGGAGGTTGCAGTGAGCCGAGATCCCACCACTCCACTCCAGCCTGGGTAACAAAGAGAGAGACTCTGTCTCAGAAAACAAAAACAAAAACATACTTACTGAATTCCTGCTATATGCCAAGCTCTAAAATACTGTGATGTGACAGTGAACAAGATAGACATGTTCCCACCCTCATGAATCACAAGATTTAAACACAGAAGAACTAGAGTCAAAATGTTTTCCATGTTTGGGGACATTTCTCTCCCTCTAAGCACTCTTCCCCTACCACACACACTTTAACAGATTCTAAATTTGCATTGCCTGTTCGAAGACAAACTTGTGTATATAAATAGTTTTGTAATGGTATATGGATGGAAAGTTGGTGTCAAACCAGAGATTACATTTTAGAGAGTATACATTTTCACATATCCCCAAGTTTTGGTTATGCAACAAGGAGCTGAGACATTTTCCTTTCTTTTCTTTCTTTCTTTCTTTTCTTCTTTTTTTTTTTTTTTTTTTTTTTTTTTTTTTTTTTTTAGACAGAAACTCTAGCTCTGTTGCCCAGGCTGGAGTGCAGTGGCTCACTGCAACCTCCATCTCCCAGGTTCAAGCAATTCTCCTCCTGCCTCAGCTTCCCGATTAGCTGGGACTACAGATGTGCGCCACCATGCCTGGCTAATTTTTGTATTTTTTGATAGAGATGGGGTTTCACCACATTGGCCAGGCTGGTCTTGAAATCCTGACCTTAAGAGATCTGCCTGTCTTGGCCTCCCAAAGTTCTGGGATTACAGGCATGAGCCACTGCACCCAGCCAACCTTTTCTAATAATTAAACCCAAATTCAAGTTACTGTATTTTTCTCTCCATTGTCTTAAGATGATTATACACAGGTATTCATGTCTTCCTCCCTCCCTTTCTTTCTTTCTTAAGTTTATCATGCTAGCATGTTCCACCATCAATATCTTTTCTTTTAAAGGATTTAAAATGTATTTCTCATATGTATGTTTGTATTTCCCCTCATTTTCTGGGAGAAATGGAATGCCAACTAGAGCCTCTAACAGCAAACCCTTGTTTCAGTCACAAGTAGCTGTTTTATACCATTTCCCCTTCTTGTGGGCTTAGGGGACCTTTTTCTTCTTTCTCATTGAACCTCAGGAATGGTGTCTAGGTAAGTGCCAAGCCAAAGAAGCAAGAAATATTTAAATTCCACTCTCCAGGCAGTTTTTGTAACTGTTGAGAATAGATTCTTGTTTAGGAAATATGGCTTGATTTGTTAAGATTGCCCTTTTCTCCCAAAGTCCACCATATTTCAGTTACTTATAAATTTTAAAAACCATGTAAACAGCTTATGCAAATGCAACATTTTGCATTTATCCTTCATTTATCCAGAGAGCATTTTGAAGCATACTGAGCTTTGCAGCAGAGCCTCTATGTAGCCAGGATAGATGCTGTGAAAACTCCATGTGCTAGAGGTCACGTGCCTCACTTGTGTGAGAGCCCCTCAAATCTCTGCAAGCCACCTATTGAGTAGGTAAGACTAATTGGCTAGTGGGTTTGCAGGCTTATGAAAATATTGTTTTAACTTTAAAACTGGAATGAGCTCTTTCAACCATAAGAAAAAACATAATAGATCCCTAAGTACCCACGACCCAGATTTAACAGATGTTAAGATTTTCAGCAACATAAAATTTTATAAGCTGTTAGCTGGGTGTAGTGGCACACACCTGTAGTCCCAGTTACTCTGGAGGCTGAGGTGGGAGGATGGCTTGAGCCCGGGAGGCAGAAGTTGCAGTGAGCCAAGATTGCGCCACTACACTCCAGCCTGGGTGACAGAGTGAGACCCTGTCTCACAATAAATAAATGAATAAATAAAAATGAGACATTTTATCAGCTAAAACTTAGAGCTGGTGGGAATCAAGGATGAGACAAAGTGATGGAGGAGAGAGGTTGGAAGTAGGTGCCCTAACTCAAGCCAGAAACAAAACGAGATAGAAAAACTCTTAGAGAGACCCAGGGACTCTCAAACCATAATTGTATAGGTTCATTTGGATCAGAGGTGAGCACCTCTCCTGCTTCAGAAACCCCTGAGGGCTTCCCCTTACAGTAACAGGATAATAATTGGTGTTTGATTGATGACCCCAAATGATCAATAAAAGATTAAATATATTCTATTCATTCTACTGCTGGACAGGGAAAGCTAGTGTGCAGCCAATTTGTGTAAATGTAAAAGGTTTTTAAAAATCAAGTTTTGACACTCAAAGGGGATGAAGTTCAGTTTTACGGCAAATTTGACACATTTCTCTGATGCTTCATAGTATTAGAAAGAGTAAGAAGTCTTCACTGGGAACACAGTTGTCTTTGAATTTTTTGCTTTATTTATTTATTTATTTTTGAGACAGTCTTGCTCTTTGCCCAGGCTGGAGTGCAGTGGCTCAATCTCAGCTCACTACAACCTCCACCTCCTGGGCTCAAGCAATCCTCTTGCCTCAGCCTGCTGAGTAGCTGGGACTATGGGCGCACACTACCAGGTCTGGTTTATTTTTGTATTTTTTTGTAGAGATGAGGTTTCACCATGTTGCCCAAGCTGGTCTTGAACTCCTGGGCTCAAGCAGTCTACCCACTTTGACCTCCCAAAGTGCTGGGATTACAAGTGTGAGCCACTGTGCCTGGCCCCGACATTTTTTAAAAGTAAACTTTTTACTGAAGAACAACATACACGCACAAAAGTACCTAAATCAGAAGGGATGTGTTTTTATCACATGAACACATCTGGGTACCCAGACCAAGAAGCAATATTCAATGCACATCAGAACCCCCCAGCAACCCTCGTAACTCCTTTGAGTCATGATATCATGAAAGTTACTCTTTTTTTTTTTTTGAGACAGAGTCTCGGCAGGGTGGAGTGCAATGGTGCGATCTCAGCTCACCTCAACCTCTGCCTCCCGGGTTCAAGCGATTCTCCTGCCTCAGTCTCCCAAGTAGCTAGAATTACAGGCACATGCTACCACGCCCAGCTAATTTTTTGGGCTTTTTTTTTGAGACAAGTCTGGTTCTGTCGCCCAGGCTGGAGTGCAGTGGCATGATCTCTGCTCACTGCAACCTCCGCCTCCCAGGTTCAAGCGATCCTCCTGCCTCAGCCTCCCAAGTATCTGGGATTACAGACGTGCACCACCATGCCCAGCTGATTTTTGTGTTTTTAGTGGAGACGGGGTTTCACCATGTTAGCCAGGCTGGTCTCAAACTCCTGACTTCAAGTGACCTACCCACCTTGGCCCCCCAAAGTGCTAGGATTACAGGCATGAGCCACTGCACCCAGCCTGTATTTTTAGCAGAGACAGAGTTTCACCATGTTGGCCAGGCTGGTCTTGAACTCCTGACCTCGAATGATCTGCCTGCCTCAGCCTCCCAAAGTGCTGGGATTACAAGTGTGAGCCACCACGCCCAGCCTACTCTTGACTTTTAATATCAGAGATTAGTTTTTATTTTGGGAATTTTTGATATAATATGATCCAGATTGGGGAGAAAATGCTGCTGTGGTTCGTTGTTCATAATTTGCTTTTCGAGTGTTGAAATCCTGAGTTATTTTTTTTTTTTCCTGTATGTAGATTTCAAGTTCACTCATCTAAAACTCCTTACCCGGGGTGGTGTTTGTATAATATGATGGTGATGATGATAACAAAAAAACAACAATATTACTTTTAAACCATGAATTGAGGAGGGACAAACTACTTAACCTCTCTGCCTCAGCTTCCTCTGTACAATAGTAATAATAATTCTATCTTCACAGAGTTGAGGTGAGAATTATAATGAAACTGTGAAGCACTTAGATGGTACCTACTACCTAGCAAGGACTCAGCTGTGTGTGTGTGTGTGTGTGTGTGTGTAATAAATGAGCCCAACCCAGGCAAGGGGGAGATGTGTTATTAGGTCTTCATATATCGCACATTTTTATTTTACTATTGCCTGATCACACACAGATTGCAGAAGGCTCCACTTTGTAGATAAAAGGTCACTAGGTCATTGGGTAAAGAGGCATTTGCTTTCCCAGAAAACTAGAGAATTATGTAGCATGTGCTTAGAGGAGAAAAAGCATGAGGAGGGGAAACCACAGTGTTTGAGTTGACGTCAATTTAGTTTCTAGATTTGATCAGTCTGTAGAAAGTGCTTTGTGTTTGTTTATTTAAACAATACTTATGGGTCACACATACACACAAGTAACCTAGTGAAATCTGAATAAGGGATGGAGGAGAAGGGAGAGAAAAAAATAAAAAATAAGTAAATTAAAAAAAAAACCTGAATAAGGTCAGAGGATTATATCAATGTCAATTTCCTGGTTGTGCTATGGTACCATAGCTATGTAAGATGTTAGAGAAAACCGGGTGAAAAGTATATGAGATTTCTCTGTACTGTTTCTTACAACTGCTTGTGAATCTACAATAATCTCAAAATAGTTTAAAAAATAAGTTCTAGTGTTCTATATAGCACTGTAGGATGACTAGAGTTAACAATAATATGCTATATGCTTTCAAGTAGCTAGAAGAGAGGATATTGAATGTTTTCAACAAAAAGAAATGAGTTTGAGGTGATAAATATGCTAATTACCTTGATCTGATCACTATACATTGTATGTTTTGAAACATTACTATGTACCACATAAATATGTACAATTATTATATGTCAAGTTAAAATTTTAGGCCAGGCACAGTGGCTCACACCTGTAATCCCAGCACTTTGGGAGGCCAAGGTGGGCGGATCACCTGAGGTCAGGAGTTCAAGATCAGCCTGGTCAACATGGCAAAACTCCGTCTCTGCTAAAAATACAAAAATTAGCTGGGTGTGTAATTTCAGCTACTCAGGAGGCTGAGGCAGGAGAATCTCTTGAACCCGGGAAGTGGAGGTTGCAGTGAGCCGAGATCACAACATTGCACTCCATCCTGGGCAACCAAGAGTGAAACTCCATCTCAAAAAGAAAAATACAGAGATTTTAAAAATACTTATGGAGGAGCTACATGCTTTGAGTCCAGGGCTGCCTTAGGCTCTGGGGATACAGTGGAGAAACAGCAAGACACATTAATGCCCTCAGAGAAGATGAAGTAGGGGTGAGAGGGGACCTTGAGTTTGCTTTAAAAGTGTACTTTTTAAGGTATGGCATTAAATCATTTGAGAAGATTCCTTGAATATAGAAATGATTATCCAAAGAGTCTCCACGTTCTCAAGGAAGTATAACCAATCAATGTTTATAGGATACCCGTATACACACTAAATTTAGTAAGTAGCAATCCTTCAGGGTTGGGATTAAGTAAAAGAAATATTGTCCTAATGGTGAGGACTGTTAAGTGTTAGAATGGAACCAAAGAATAGGAAAAATGACATCCTGTGCTGAAAGCTTTAAAGAAGCTGAGTTCACATCTGTCTTTGTAGGTTTAGATGTGTTTCTGCCTGAAAAAGGAATAGATAATCCCTTATATTTTTATAATCCTATGAAGTTCTTTGGTGTTTGTTTGTTTGTTTTTTGAGACACAGTCTCGTTCTGTTGCCCAGGCTGGAGTGCAATGGCACGGTCTTGGCTTGCTGCAACCTCCGCCACCCGAGTTCAAGCGATTCTCCTGCCTCAGCCTCCCAAGTAGCTGGGATTACAGGTGCCCACCACCACGCCTGGCTAATTTCTGTATTTTTAGTAGAGACCAGGTTTCGCTATGTTGGCCAGGCTGGTCTCGAACTCCTGACCTCAGGTGATCCACCTGCCTCGGCCTCCCAAAGTGCTGAAATTACAGGCGTGAGCCACTGTGCCTGGCCCAAAGTTTTATATATTAAAATTATAAAAGCCTTTGGTGAAATGAGGCTCCTTTTTATTTTCTGGAATTAAGAAATGTACATGAGTCCAGGCACTGTAGCTCATGCCTGTAATCCCAGCACTTTGAGATGCTGAGGTGGGTGGTTCACTTGAGCCCAGGAGTTCAAGACCAGCCTGGGCAACATGATGGAATCCCATCTCTGCTAAAAATAGAAAAAATAGCTGGGTGTGGTGGTGCGTGCCTGCAGTCCCAGCTACTCAGGAGACTGAGGTGGGAGGATCACCTGGGCCCAGGAGGTCAAGGCTGCAGTGACCTGTGATCACACCACTACATTCCAGCCTGGGCGACAGAGAAAGAAAAGAAATATACGTGATACTCTGCTGATATAGTGGAATCCATCGTCTGAGGAAGTATTCTATAAACTTTTTCAATCTGCCACACATTTCCAGATATCTAAATTTTCCCTGACACAGACTGGAGGGATGGATAGAGGCAGGATTTTATCTTCAGAACAAAAATTAACTTCATGTTGGTTAAGGTGGCCATATAATTTATTGCTTAAACCAGGACACTTAAGAAAACCCTTTGTAAAAAAACTTTTTTTTTCGAGACGGAGTCTTGCTCTGTCATCCAGGCTGGAGTGCAGTGGCATGATCTCAGCTCGCTGCAACCTCTGCCTCCCAGGTTCAAGCGATTCTCATGCCTCAGCCTCCAGAATAGCTGGGATTACAGGTGCATGCCACCCCATGCCTGGCTAATTTTTGTATTTTTAGTAGAGACGGGGTTTCATCATGTTGGCCAGGCTGGTCTTGAACTCCTGACCTCAAGTGATAACCCTGCCTCAGCCTCTCAAAGTGCTGGGATTACAGGCATGAGCCACTGGGCCTGGCCAAACTGAGACATTTTTAAGAAGAAAGGAGACAACAGGCATAAATCAGATTGTTAAGATTAGGAATTTGGTTTTGGATGTGGTAAGTTTGAGATGTCTGGGAAGCAAACACCGTATGGAAATACTGAGAAGACATTGGATTATGCAGGTCTGGAGCTTAGAAGACAGTTCTGGGCTGGAGATATAAATTTTTTGGAGTCCCTGCCGTGGAGACAGCATTTCAATGAAAGAGTGAATGAGATCACCCACAGAGGGAGTGCAGAGGGAGAAAAAGCCCTAGGACCGAGCCTGAGAGGCACCAAGGTTCATTCACAAGTTGGGGGTGAAGAAAATGCCAGCAAAGGAACCCCTCCACCGTCCCCTAGAGGGAGCCACTGAGAGGCAGGGGTAACATGGGGAAGAGGGGAGAAGCAAAAGCCAAGAGAAAAAGGTTTCAAAAAGGGAGTGTCCAGTGTGTCAAACTGTTCATTTTGTGTTGATTAAAAAACAAAACGAAACATTCTGTGTCCTTTTGTCTCTCCCTAGCCATCATCGTCTACAGACTGCCATGGACCTGGAAATGCAGCAAGCTCCTGATGAAATCCATCCATGCAGGGTTAAATGCAGTTGCTGCCATTCTTGCAATTATCTCTGTGGTGGCCGTGTTTGAGAACCACAATGTTAACAATATGGCCAATATGTACAGTCTGCACAGCTGGGTTGGACTGATAGCTGTCATATGCTATTTGTTACAGGTCAGTATTTCAATGTATTTACAAGCAAGTTATAAAAACAATTCAGAGACTGTAAATGTTTTCTTTTTTTTTTTTTTTTTTTTTGAGACAGAGTCTCACTTAGCCACCCAGGCTGGAGTGCAGTGCCGCGATCTTGGCTCACTGCAACTACTATCTCCAGGGTTCAAGCGATTCTCCTGTTTCAGCCTCCCAAGTAGCTGGGATTACAGGCACCCACCATCATGCCCGGCTAATTTTTGTATTTTAGTAGAGACGGGGTTTCACCATATTGACCAGGCTAGTCTTGAACTCCTGACCTCAGGTGATCCGCCTGCCTCAGCCTCCTAAAGTGCTAGGATTACAGGTGTGAGCCACCGCGCCCAGCGACTGTAAATGTTTTCTAAACATTCTTTACATTTGTTTCTATTATAACTATTTTCCCCTAAGAGGGCACCAGAATTGCAGAATTCACAGAATAAAATAATAAGAAATAAAGATTTCCTATACTAGATATGACTTTCAATCTGGATTCTCTAATCTCTAATACTCTGCTCTATATCTTAATATGTAAAAGTAAGAAATATTAGGCTGGGCACACTGGCTCATGCCTATAATTCCAGCATTTTTGAAGGCCGAGGTGGGAAGATCATTTGAGCTCCAAAGTTCAAGATCAGACTGGGCAACATAGGGAGACTGTCTCTACAAATAAAAGAAAGAAAGACAGAGAGAGAGAGAGAGAGAGAGATTGATCTAACAATTAGCAATAAAGAGAATACCTATTTAAAAATCTGTAGGTCTTGGCTGGGCATAGTGCACTGCTCACTCCTGTGATCCCAGCACTTTGAAAAGCTGAGACCAGTGGATTGCTTAAGCCCAGGAGTTTGAGATCAGCTTGGGCAACATGGAGGAACCCCATCTCCAAAACAAAAACACAAAAATTAGCTGGGCAGGGTGGTGCACGCCTGTTGTCCTGGCTACTTGGGACGATGAGGTGTGCAGATCCCTAGAGACCAGGAGGCAGAGGTTACAGTAAGCTGAGATTATACCATTGCACTCCAGCCTGGGCAACAGAGCCAGACCCTGATCTCAAAAAAATAAATAAATAAAAATATTTGGGGTTTAATTAAAATGGTTCCCAGAGGAATAGGCTTAAATGCTTTTATTATATTTTTTGGAAAGAAAACTTAAAATACATAAGCTATTTACTTAGGTAACTATAAGGGAACAGCAAAATACACCAGGAAAAGTTATTTAATAAAGGTAAAAAAAATCCATAAATAATTCATTTTCTATTGTGGTAACAAATTACCACAGACTTAATGGCCTGAAACAACATAAATTTATTACCTCACAGTATCTGTACATCAGAAGTCCAGATTGGCTTGGCTAGTTTCTCTGCTCTGGGTCTAACAAGGCCAGTATCAAGGTGTCAGCCTTCCAGGGCTCTGATTGGGAGACTGGGGTAGAATCAGCTTAAAGCAAATTCAGCTTGATGGCAGAGTCTAGGTACTTGTATGTGCAGGATTGAGGTCCCTGTTCCCTTGCTGGCCATCAGCTGGGGCTGCCCTGAGCCTTGGAGAGTCCTCTCTTCCTTGTATCCGGCTCCCTTCATCTCCCTGCCAGCAGTGGACATCCAGTCCACCTCGCTGGCTTGGAAACTCTCTGACTTCTCCTTCTCCTTCCTCCTCATCTCTTCTCCTCAACCAGATAAAGTTCTTACCTACCCCAACCCCTAGAGGTTACCATTCTCCCGATGTTTATTCTCATTCTCTGCTTTTTAAAATACTTTTATCACATACCGTGAACCAATATATTGATTAAACAAGATGTTTAATTAAATAATATTTACCTTAATTAAACAAGATGTTTAGTTAAATATTGATTAATTAAATAATATATTGTTTAATTTTGCTTTTTAAATGAAACTTTTTAAAATAAATGGTCTCATATATATTCTTTTGCAACTTTTTTTTAATTCTACTGATTAAACTGTATTGATTCCTCTGGCTATAGTTCATTCACGTTTACTTTTGTATTCCACTGTATAAATATGCCACAAATTTACTTACCTGTTCTCTTGCTATTTTCAGTTAGAAACTATGCTGCATTGAATATTCATATGTACATCCCCTGGTCCTCATATCTAAAGGTTTCTCTGGGCATATACATAGTAGTGAAATTACAAGCTCAACCTAAAAAGATAATGCTAAATTGTTTTCCCAAGTGATTGACCCAGATTATATTCCTGCCAGAAGTTTGTGAGTTCCCATATCCTTACCAGCTTGCATCCTCTTTAAACTTTAAATCCTTGCTAAACTAGTTGGTACTTAATGATGTATTTTTGTAGTTTTAATGTTCATTTCACTTGTGTTTTATCTTCTAAGACACACCTGTTTGTGTCTTTTGTCTATTTAAAAAATGTTTCTCTTTTTCTTAAAGATTTATAGGAATTCTGTATCGAATTCTTTTTCATTTATACGTATATTGCTATATCTTCTCCTAGTTTGAAGCTCACATTTTCTCTTTTGTTAATATCTTTTGATAAACAGAAATGGTCAATTTTAATGCAACCAAATTAATCGTCTTTTCCTCCGAGACTATCATTCTTTGTTTTGTTTTCTTTTGGTGACTTGTTTATGAAATTCTTCTCTACCCTGAGGTCAAAATATCATCTAATGCTTTCTACTAAGAGCATTAAAATTTTGTCTTTTACTTTTCTACTCTAGTACACAGAAAAAATAAACCAAAAAAAACCCCAACAATATGAAAAATAGTTTTGTCTTTGATATTTCAGTACTTACTTCATCTGGAATTAATTTTAATTGTGAGGTGATGTGATTCAACTTCATTTTTTTCCAGATGGGTGAACTACCTTCCCATCACCATTGATCGAATCATCTCTGCTCCTACTATTTATGTGCAAAGCCAATTGTGTCCAATAGAGTATCTTATCCTCTGTATCCTAGCTAGCGCAGTACAGAATTCAAGTGTGTAGAAGTGTATAGAAGACATAAGAAGTAGACAGGTAGAGAGAAAAATCTTTGACTTTTGGGGCCGGGTGCAGTGGCTCATTCCCATAATTCCAGCACTTTGGGAGGCCTAGGTGGGAGGATTGCTTGAGCTCAGGAGTTCTGGACCAGCCTGGGAAACATGGCAAAACCCCGTCTGTACAAAAGATATAAAAATAAGCCAGCTCTGGTGGTGCACACCTGTGGTCCCAGCTACTCAGAAGGCTGAGAGAGGAGGATTGCTTAAACCTGGGAGGTCAAGGCTGCAGTGAGCTGAGATCCCACCACTGAACTCCAGCCTGGGTGACAGGGTGACACAGCAAGACCCTGTCTCAAAAAAAAAAAATAAGAAAAAGAATCTTTGACTATTTTTTATTTTAAAGAGAATGCCTGCCAAAGGCTAAAAAAGAATTAATAAATAAAAAGAATGCTTCTAATATTTTACCATTGAGTACAGATGAGTCACATTTCCTCCTATCCCTGTTTGTGCAAAGGTTTTATTTTCCTTCTTAAATCATAAATGGATGTGGAATTTTATTGAATGCTTTTGCTATCTCTGCTGAGATGAATATAGCTTTTTTTTTTTTTTTTTGAGATGGAGTCTTGCTCTATCGCCCAGGCTGGAGTGCAGTGCTGCCACGTTGGCTCACTGCAACACCTGCCTCCCAGGCTCAAGCAATTCTCCTGCCTCAGCCTCCCGAGTAGCTGGGATTATGGGCGCGTGCCACAACATGTGGCTAATTTTTTTTTTTTTTTTTTTTGTACAGACGGGGTTTCACCATATTGGTCAGGCTGGTCTCGAACTCCTGACCTCAAGTGATCCACCCGCCTCAGCCACCCAAATTGCTGGGGTTACAGGTGTGAACCATCACGTCCGGCCAATGTTTATTTATTTTAAATTGATGTATAATAGTCATAACATATTTTTGTGGTACATGTGATATTCTGATACAAGTATACAATGGGTAATGAACAAATCAGGGTAATTGGGATACCTATTATTTCATTTATCTTTACTTTGTGTTGGGAGCATTCCAATTCTTCTCTTCTAGGTATTTTGAAATATACAATAAATTATTATTAACTGTAAACACCCTACCTTTTCTTCTTTAATATCTTAATATAGTCAATTATATAAATATATTCTATTTTTAAACTTGGGTGAGTTAAAAACATACTTGTCTCAAAATTCTCTTTTGCTTTCTGAAATATCCAGATTCGTATCTCGCATTGTTGTCTTTGTGCTAACTGAGCTTCTCAGAAATATTATTTCACAACTTCATGGCTTTGCTTAGTGGGAGGAATTTTGGCACCTGGCTTCTTTCTTGCTCAGATCCAGAGGACAGGTAGGGTTTAAGAAAACAGGATTTGCAATTAGGGAGACCTCAGTTTGGATTAGGTTCATCTATTTGATAGTTGGTGACCGTGGACCAAGTTACTTCTCTGAATTTCTTTTGCTCAGCTATAAATCAAGGATTATAATCCTTCACAAAATCATAAGAATCAAAGCCAAATAATGCATCTAAAGGTTCAGCCCAGGGCTTAGCACACTGGCATGACACAAATTAGCTGTTGTTATTATAAGTGTAAATCTTGTGGTATGCCCCTTTATAACCTGCAGATGGCATTTTCCACTTCTACTATTGATCATAGGTACCTTCCTGGTTAAGAACATGCATTTTATGTCATTGCAATTTTATTCCCAAATCTATTCATATATTCAGCAATGAACTGAATACCTGTTATATGCCAGATACCTTGCTAGGCTAGGCTGTGGGTGATACCTGTTCCACAAGACAAATGTGGGCTCAAAGAGACATGCTCTCTGCCCTTCTAAAGCTTGCAGGGAAGATAGGCAATTGAGTATTTGGTAGATAGGAAGTGTTCTGGGAGACCTCTCATATAGTATCTGAGAGCTCTCATATAGGGGATAAAGGAAGTCACCTCACACCAAGACCTGAAGCCACAAGCCTGGTGTTGAAAGGGCAGAGAGTCTTCTAGGTGGATGGAATGGCATGTGGGGAAGAGTTTGTGGTATTTGAGGAGTAGGGAGGAGACCAGGCTGTCCAGAGCAGGGCATGGAAGATGAATTGGAGGCTGGACAGGCATAATTATAGGGAGACTAGCTTGCAGGTGTTTATGGAGTTAAGATGAGAAACGATGGTGGCCTAGAGGAGTAGCAGTAGCAGTGAAGCAAAGTGGATAGATTCTAAAGATACTTAGGAGGTAGAATTAATGTGATTTGGAAAGTAGATGATATAAAGAATGAGAGAGAGTCCCTCACAGGCTTTATTGAGCAGGTATGTGGCCACAAGTTTGAATAAGTGGGTAGATGAGAAGGGACACATTGGAGGGGAGGAGAGGGCTGGACGAGTGTTAGATGCTACTGAGGAGATAAGCAAAATAAAGTCTGAAAACTGATCATTAGGCTTAGTAACCTGGAAGTCACTAATGACCCCAGAAAGCAATTTCCTGGCTTCCTTCCTAGGAGCCAGACTGCAATGGATTGAAGAGGGAGCAGAAGGTGAGGAAACAGAGTGATAACTCAGTCAAGAGGTCTGGGTGAGAGGGGAGGAGACAGAGAGGGTGGCAATTGGACAGGGATGGGAGTCCAGGGAGGCATTTGGGTGCTCTTTTTTTTTTTTTTTCTACTTCTGCTTTTTATTGTGAGAAGTTTGGGCTTATGGAAAGCCTAACAGGATGGCACCAGTAAAGAGACACTGTGAACACTGGAGAGACACAGTGACCTATAGCTAGGTCCTTGGGAAGCAGGTCACAGAGCACAGCTGGAAAATTGGAGGACATAATCTGCAATGTAATTGAAGAAAAGAATTGTTGGCTTGGGGTGATTTCTTGCTTTGTTTTGTTTGGTGGCAGGAAATTGAGGCTCTTCTCTGAAATTGCCTCTGTTTTTCCCATGAGGTGATAGTAAGATCATCCCCCAAGAGTAAGGAGGCACATCAGAGAGTCAGACATTTGAGGATGGGGGAGAACGGAGAGCTCATTGATAAATAAGACAATAGAGGTTTGCTGAGCAGGGTTGTTGAACTGCTCATAATCATGAACTTGGAGTGATGCTAGTCTCTGTGGTTGTGGTTTACTCCAGTATTACCTAGCAGACCAGGGGTAGTCATGAAGATGGCTGAGCCAGGGTTGGAGTATTGCCAGGTGGATGTGATGAAAAGACAGTGTAGCAAGGAGATGTAGAATATTGGCAGGAGACTTAATGACCAGTTTGAGTGTCTGTTATGTCCTTTATAAAAAAAACTATGGGCATATTGTAATTGGTGCTGGTTAGATTTATTTATTTATTTATTTATTTATTTATTTATTTATTTTTAATTTTTTTTTAACCCCTGGAAGAAAAGTGTCATTACATTGGAGGAATGCAATTTGGCAATGACCTAAGACAGCGTTTGTTCCCTAGAACAGCAGCATTAGCATCACTAGGGAAATTAGAAAGACAGATTCTCAGCTTCCACCCTAGATCCACTGAACCAAAGACTCTGGGGCTGGGGCCCAACAATCTGTGCTTTAACAAGCACATAAGGTGATTCAGATTAGTGCTAATATTTCAGAATAATTAATCTAAGAGAAAAGCCTATGAATGGTCAAAAAGTTGGACATTAACAGTAATATTAATGAAAATAAAGGTGAGTTCTTTAACATTGGGACCTTGTCTGTCTTGTATAGCATTCCCAACACTCAGAACATCTGGGTCATAAGAGGGGCAAAACGTATGTGGAATGAAGGACTGAATGAGTTTATAAAATAGCACAAAGATGAAGGAGAGCTGGGAGGAGCTTCCATATAATAATCTATAGTTTACTTGAAAGATCATTAAATCTACCTCTACCCTAAAAAAAAAAAAAAAAAAAAGCAACCATACCTACTACAAAAGCTAGCCAGGTAGGTATTTTTTGGTCTCATTAATGTCTTTTGCAATAAGAGCTTTTGTTATGTCTAAAAGCTTACACACACTAAAAAAAAAAAAAAAGAAAACAAAAGAAAAGAAAAAAACCAACCTCAGGCCAGACATGGCATGGTGGCTCACGCCTGTAATCCCAAAAATTTGGGAGGCCAAGGTGAGAAGATCAATTGAGGCCAGGAGTTGAAGACCAACCTGGGCAGCATAGCAAGGCCCTATCTCTGTAAAAATAAAAACAAATAAAACTCATCTGTTTCATAAAGTGAGAAACTGCCATAGTAGTATACATTTATATCTTTAAGAATAGTAATAATTAACTGAGAAATGCCCAGACATTTAAGATGGAAACTTTATTTTATTCTATTCTATTCTATTCTATTCTATTCTATTCTATTCTATTCTATTCTATTCTATTCTATTCTATTCTATTCTATTCATTTACTGAGACAGTGTCTCACCCTGTCGCCCAGGCTGGAGTACTGTGGTGTAATCTTGGCTCATTGCAACTTCTGCCTCCTGGGTTCAAGCGACTTTCATGCTTCAGCCTCCCAAGTAGCTAGGGTTACAGGCCCATGCCACCACACCTGGCTAATTTTTGTATTTTTAGTAGGGACGGTGCTTCACCATGATGTCCAGGCTGGTCTCAAACTCCTGGCCTCAAGTGATCCACCCACCTCGGCCTCCCAAAGTGCTGGAATGGCAGACATGAGCCACTGTGCCCAGCCAACATGGAAACTTTAAAAGTAAACTTCTATTGTCTATTTGTAATTATAAAATAATACACATTAATGTTAAAGTTTATAAGATGTAGAAAGAGATAAAGAAAAAACCCTGGCTATACTGGGCACACTGCCTGTGGGGTATCCCTGTTCCACAAGGAGTAGAACCTCTGCTGCTGCTACGAATTAAATAAAAAAACAAAAAATGAAAAATGCCACTGATACTGCCATAATCTAGAGCTATCATTACCTTTTGGCTTATTCCCTTTAGGCTTTTATTATGCCTATGCAAATGTAGATATAAATATTTAATTTTTAAACATAATTGGGTCATACTGTATTTTCACTTTCATCTCTGAGTAATAACTTTTTATGAAAGTTTATTTTTCCTTAGCTCTTAAGAACTTCCACTGTGGTGAAGAACAGCTTCCTGTAGGTGTGATTCCTAAACACTGGGGCACTTTGTTTGCATATAGTTGGCATTTAGTGTGTTTGTAGACTATATATAAGGGAAGATTCCACTACCTTCTCTTTTGAGGTTTTCCAGACTGTTTTTCCATATCTCTAGAATAATTTGAGTGAATCAACAGCAGTCGTTTTCAAACTTCAACATGTGTAAGAATCGCCTGGGCAGTGTGTTAAAAATGCAGATTCCTGGGCCCTAATCCAGAAATTGGATTTAGCAGGTCAGAATGTGGCCCAGGCATCTTTTTATTTTTTATTTTTTTGTTATTGTTGTTTTGATTGTTGAGACAGAGCTTTGCTCTGTCACCCAGGCTGAAGTGCACAATGTCAGCTCACTGCAACCTCCACCGTCCAGGTTCAAGCAATTCTCTTGCTTCAGCCTCCACAGTAGCTGGGAGTACAGGCATGTGCCACCATGCCCGGCTAGTTTTCGTATTTTTAGTAGAGACGGGGTTTCGACATGTTGGCCAGGCTGGTCTTAAAATCCTGATCTCAAGTGATCCTCCCGCCTCGGCCTCCCAAAGTGCTGGGATTAGAGCAGCCATCCCTTTAAATGCATGCCTTCTGTGAACAGCACTTCCACTACTGACTTACAGAGACAAAAGGTCTTATAATTTTCGGTCCACTAGGTTATAAATTGTCACCTTCACTTGTAAGGTCATAAGATTAAGATAGTTAAAAGGAAATAATGGTTATTTATAAATTATGTTATTATAAATTATAAATATGTATCACTGCAGCATTCAGAACACTTTTAATCAAAGTTAAGCATTCTGTAATGTTTTTCTTTTCCTTTTAAATGTAATTTTCTTTTGTTGCAAAAAATGTTTAATGGTGAAAGTCAGATTTAGGGTAGTTAAGTTGCTCAGGGATCCTGTAAGCAAATTTCTGACCTCCTACCTGCTTAGACTGTTGAGCCCTACAGGATTGTAAGAGACACACATGACAAATTATGGAGGAAATGAGAGAAAACAGAAAGAATCTTAGGAATGAAAACAGGAGAGCAGGAATGAGAAATATATGTTTCTATGGGTAAGCCACAGAAAAGATATGATGATTTATGGAGATATATTTGTGCTAAATCCCTGAGCCCCATTTTCTTTTCCTTTCTTTTCTTTTTTCTTTCTTAGACAGGGTCTCACTCTGTCACCCAGGCTGGAGTGCAATGGCACAATCTCAGCTCACTGCAACCTCCATCTCCAGGACTCAAACAATCCTCCTGCCTCAGCCTCCAGAGTAGCTGGGACCACAGGCGTGCACCACCACGCCCAGCTAATTTTTTGTAGAGATGGGGTTTCGCCATGTTGCCCGGGCTAGTATTGAACTCCTGGACTCAAGTGATCTTCCCACCTTGGCCTCCCAAAGTGCTGGCATGAGGCACCACACTTGGCCCCCATTTTCATATAGAAAGCACAACATGGACATCAGGAAGCTTGCCCTTTGATACTAATAGAATCACTGAAGTTCACTGAAGAAGATTTAGGAATATTCTGAACCACCAAGAGGGAACCCTCTGAACCATTTCTAATATATTCAGGCATTTTGGGTATTAACTAAATAATAAAATATGCAAACCAACCTATCAAATGCATTTGTTATTACTTTTTTAATGTAAATTACAGAATTTATTGTATTAGGATATACTTCAGAAAACAAAAGTTAATCTTGGCTATTCTTGGCCCTTTGATCTATGTAAATTTTAGAATCAATGCATCAAATTCCACCAAAAATCTATTAGGATTTTATTTAATCTATAGATAAATTTGAGAACTGACATCTGTATAATACAAGTCTTCCAACTCATTATCATGAGCCTGTTTTTTTAGCCTTCTCCAAAATATTGCAAAGCTTTGTATTTTCTTTGTAGAGTTGTTGTCTCCAACTTATTGCTAGCTCCTTGCTATTAAAAATGCTATCAGTAAAAATTAATTCACTTGTTGCCTCTTTACAAAAAGTGCAACTGATCTCAAGTATAAATTTATACCTAGCAAACTTGATAAACTTATGTTAGTAATTAATCTCAAGATTCTTTTGGATTGTGTTTTATAATCTTATATGATTAATAAGTTCTGTTTCTTTTTCTATCATCATTTCTTTTTCTTGCCTAACTCAGTAGCTGAGACTTTCAGAAAAATGCTGAATAGGAATAGGTGATAAGGGATATAAGACAAATCCCTTCTAGATCCGAGTCATGTCTTGGAAGAGAGCTACTCTGAAATGCCTATAGACCATAAGCAGACTGTGTGTGAGCAAGAAATATACTTTTATATGTTAAGCTCTTGAAAATGGAGCCTGTTCCTATAGCATGTTCTGTCCTAATGTAATCAGATTAAAATAATTATCTTCTGTTCCTAGTTTGTTAAAACATCTTATACATGACTGTTGAATCCTACCAATGTTTTTCACCATCTGTTTTGATGATTATATGATTTTTCCTCTGCAGTCTGTTAAAGTGACAAATCATACAAATTGTTTTGTTATTAGTTTCCATTTATTACTATTTGGTATTACACATGAGCTGATTCTCAGTGTGAATTAGGGCATTGGACCCCTCCCCCTGCCTCCCTTCTTCTGTCTGCCCATTGGCCCTTGGATATCAATCAAGAAAGCTGAACAGTGATGTTAGTGCTTTCTCCCCACTCTCCTCTCTTTTCGTAATTGTTTTGCTAGGATGATAGATCCTAAATAGGCATCTGAAAAAAAATGTTCCTTTAAACTCAGTAATTCAGTAACCACAAAGTCATCTTTATCTTGTTGAAGAGAGGATACTTGATGGGCAAAGGTGTGGGGTGACAAAACCGTGAAAGCGTAACAGACTTCAGTTTATATAGGAACCTTGCTGTCTTCTCTGCAAAGATGTATCCCACTAGCGATTTAATCATCAAGGAAATGAAGAAAACTTTTCTGCAGAATTCATTCTTTCTCATAAAACAAAAATCAACTTCTTTCCACATAGCTTTTTAGGTCGAACTGACTAAATTCTGTGTCCTAATGTACTTGGTTTTAGTGATTTAAAAAATATTTTCCTTCCCTTCCTACTTAGCAACCTTAGGAGATTGGTAAAAACAAACAAGTAAGTACCAGAATGTTCACTATAGTCGGATTAAGCATAGCAAAAACCAAAAAGAAACATCCATAGAGAACTGTATAAATAAATTGTTATAGCCTTAGGATATTAACCATTAAAAGGAATAAATTAGATAAATGTATAGGTATGAAAAATATTTCCAAGACATTCTGTTAAGGGAAAAAAGCAAGATGCAGAACAATATGTATAGGGATAATAAATTTTCTGGAAGGATCCATGAGAAGGTGATAAAAGGGGTTACATTGGGTAGTGGAACTGGAGTGAGGAAACTTCATTTTCTACCCTTTGGTTCTATATGAAAGGTTTTCTCATATTACACATACTGCTTTTTAAATAATTTAAAATTAGTTTAAAACTTAAAATTAAATGATAACCTTTGCACTTTTTGGTATTTAGCTTCTTTCAGGTTTTTTAGTCTTTCTGCTTCCATGGGCTCCGCTTTCTCTCCGAGCATTTCTCATGCCCATACATGTTTATTCTGGACTTGTCATCTTTGGAACAGTGATTGCAACAACACTTATGGGAGTGACAGAGAAACTGATTTTTTCCCTGTAAGTTGCATAGTCTTCTTAATTGTAATACTTAAGCCACAAAATGTTAAATACTTGTTCACTGGGAAAATGTAATATAAATATAACAAAATTTTTTAGATATTAAAATTAAAAAATATTTTAAAGAATTTGTTATATAGGTAATATGATATTACTAAAAGTTTAGAAGGACCAAAAAGTCTGACAAATTGTATTACTCTTACGAAACAACTATTGAAGTTAGACATTCCCTTTCAGTCTTGTTGATATGCATGTTTTTATATCAATTGTAATTATAGTGTACATACATTTTTGTTTCATCCTTTTTAAAATTTTTAAGTGATACTGTTACTGGTGGAGGGTGTCCAGGTTCTTGGCGTTTTGAACAAAGAAGTGGACAAAACACACAAAGCAAGTAAGGAATGAAGCGACAAAAACAGAGAGTTACTGAAAATGAAAGTACACTCCACAGGGCGGGAGTGGCCTGAGCAGCCACTCAACGGCCCCAATACAGAATCTTCTTGGATCCAAGTAGCCCCTGGAGGTTTCCCATTGGCCACTTGGTGTTCACTGCATTTAAATGAAGTGGTGGCCCGCAGTCAGTTTGATTGGTTGTAGAAAGCAACCAGTCAGAGATACTTTCAATTTTCCATCTGACATGCAGAAAAGCGGGGTTTGCAAAGGGAGTAGCCTCCGGTCCTTTTGCTACTTAGATGTGGAAAGTTGGGGTTTTCCTTTTGGTTTAGTTCTAGGAAGTCCGTGTGAACTGACCTGAGGTTGCCTGCCTCCAGACCCTAGCTGCCTCAAAACAAGTGTTACAGATGCTATATTATTTTCATATTTATTATTTTTAAATCAATTTCATTATATATTCCTGAGTGAATTGTAGCATAATTTATATTTCTCCTTAATAGCAAGGTTTGAGAGTTTACATTGAAACTGTACTTGTGTGCATTTTGAGCAGATAAATTCAAGACTGTTTTGCATGTTGCTGTATCATCCTGTTTGTAATTGGATACATCTCTGATTTCATAGGCGAGATCCTGCATACAGTACATTCCCACCAGAAGGTGTTTTCGTAAATACCCTTGGCCTTCTGATCCTGGTGTTCGGGGCCCTCGTTTTTTGGATAGTCACCAGACCGCAATGGAAACGTCCTAAGGAGCCAGGTTCTACCATTCTTCATCCAAATGGAGGCACTGAACAGGGAGCAAGAGGTTCCATGCCAGCCTACTCTGGCAACAACATGGACAAATCAGATTCAGAGTTAAACAATGAAGTAGCAGCAAGGAAAAGAAACTTAGCTCTGGATGAGGCTGGGCAGAGATCTACCATGTAAAATGTTGTAGAGATAGAGCCATATAACTTCACATTTCAAAACTAGCTCTACAGTTTAGCTTCTCCTATTAGCCATATGATAATTGGGCTATGTAGTATCAATATTTACTTTAATCACAAAGGATGGTTTCTTGAAATAATTTGTATTGATTGAGGCCTATGAACTGAGCTGAATTGGAAAGGATGTGATTAATATAAATAATAGCAGATATAAATTATGGTTATGTTACCCTTATCTTGTTGAGGACCACAACATTAGCACAGTGCCTTGTGCAGAATAGATGCTCAATATGTGAATATGTGTCTACTAGTGGTTAATTGGATAAACTGGCAGCATCCCTGGCCTGTTGTATGCAGTCATTTCCTGTTAATTCTGGGAGACAATGATTTCACAACTAGAGGGAAGCAGTCCTAAAAGTTTAAAATCTGATAATGAATATCCGGGACAGGGTTTAGATCATGACGCTACACAGATACCATGATGAGAGTATATTAAAGAAATTTAGGAAAGCACCTGGTTCCTTTCTCCCCATGCCTGCCTTCTGCTCCCTCCCCAGCTGGTTTGGGCTCAAATTGTCCCTGGAGACTAGGGTTTATGTTAGGGTATTGATAGATTAGAGCAGGTGGTTGAAGAGATCTTCTCTGGTTAGACTTGGAAGAATTTCCAAAACTGAAGTTAGCCCCAAGACTTCCCTAGGGTTGATGTACTTTATGATCCAGATGCTAAACCTCTGAGAATGAAAATATGCTTCAACACTTAAGTAGCATACACTGCCCTACAAACCTCAAAGAGCACTTTTCCCCAAGTTCTTGTTTTTATTTTTGAAAGTACTCACATGGCACTTACTATGCTCCAAACACTCCTCTAAGCACTTTACAAATATTAGCTCATTCAGTCCCCAGACAGACGGGATGAAGTAGGTATTGTTACTGTTCCCATTTTACAGGTGAGAGATTTGAAGCCTGGGGAGGCTCGTAACTCACCCCAAGGTCACACGGCTCATACATGGTGGCACTGAGACTCAGATGCAGGCAGTCTGGCACCTCAGTCTGGATTCTAACCATTTCACTGTGCTATTTTTGTCTTGTACTACTTTGACCCACCCCTGAATAAACCTCAATTCCGGAGTGGGGTGGAGTTATTAAAGGGATGCTTTTTACCTTTTGCTGTCTGCTGAGGCAGATTCCCCAGATAACCAAGGAAAAGGGGCCACCCATACCTGGAAATAGGCCATAGGGCCCTTACCACTGCCAACAAGCCATGGCCTACCTTGATACTTGTTTGATCTTAAAATTGTGTCTTGGTAACACAAAGATTTGGACAAGCACATCTGTAGCTTTCAAGTTAATTAATTGCAATATTTTTTTCTTCAGGATTTTAGCTGCTGAACAACTTTCAGTTTGGAGCTAAAAGGGACCTATCTCATGGTCTGCCCTTCCCTGGGGCAATAGCTAGGGTCTTTCCTGATTTTATGGAATTTTAGGGGACATTTTGAGCTTTGGGTTCTCAGTAGTGAATTGAGACTTGGAGGTGACTTTTCTTGCTTGGAGTATCATCTCTGTCTGGGCTCTGGGCTGACAAATTGAAACCTAGAGTAGTGCTTATGCTGAAATGATACTTTTCATTTTTTGCTGATTTTTTTGTCTTCCCTTCAATTTTAAACTGAAGCATTTTAATGTGGGTAGAAACTCTACACCAAATACACTAAACATTTTGGTGCTTAGTGGATTTCTTTTTAGGTAACTGGTACTTACTTCCGAAGACTGAATACAAGCCACACTCCATCATATCCCTTAAACGTCATGAAAAACCATTCAAGACCCCCTTGCTGCAACACTGTTCTCTTCTTCTCTACTAAATTCTATTTCCAAAATTGGTAATAGAGCCAGAAGGATCCCCAGTACCCAGCCCTCTGCCTGGCACAAAGTGGTAGGACAATTAAATTCAGTATGGGTAAAGCATGGTACAGTCTTGGTGCCATAGAAGGAGTAGTTGCATGGTCACACATCATTTGATAAGTTGGATGTTCTATTACATAGAGGTACACAAAATTCCAGGGTTTTTGGAGGAAAGGATTAGATAGTGACTAAGCTGCCAGAATTGAGGCGGCCATTCGTTTTTATATAGGCTAAGAAACAGGTTATCAGTGAAAAGTTAATTATGGCTTTGGCACTAGAATAGCTCTGTTGCAAAGTATTTAAGCACCCCTCATCTCAGCCCTTTATTTTATCTTTCATGTGGGCTAATGTGAGGATAATCTTACAGATATTATAGGAATTTCTTTTCTATCTTTATGAAAACAACGCATATAAAATATATCTAGAAAACCTTTGTTTGAGACTCTTATTTAATGGGCTTTTGATTCTAATGATAATTGTACCTTTATCTTTCAAAAGCTGATATTTCCTACCTAAGCATCTCCCCAGAAAAATATCTCATTAAAAAGCCCACAAATAATAGGGGAGAAGAAAGCCTTAGGTATCAATTCCAAAAAAGTGATTGAAATTTCCCAAAATAATTATGGCTTCTGTCATCTCCAGAAATAATCTGGCTTGGTTTACCCCATAATCTAATTTCAGAAAAGAAATCTTTATTTTAACACTCATCTGAATCAACATTAAAGCCTTTTCTCTCAAAGCGTTTATTGAGAAACTCAAATGAATATACTTTTTGAATTAATGTCATCAAAACTGTACGGCTTCCTGTGCTGCTTGTGTCAAACGGAACCTGCCCTCTAAAACACTTTCTTTCCTTTACTTGTGTGGTTTCACGTAAACTGTGCTGTTTAGAAACATCTTAGACTTTACAAAGAAATGACAAGGCAATTGCACTTTTTAAGGGATACAGACAAGCAGTTTCTGTTTTCTAAAGGACAAAATATAGAGTGTGTGTCATTTTTAATTAGATTATTTCCCCTGCTGAGTTGGAAATTCTAGTGCAGCACTGATTGACCACAGTTGCCAATCTAAAAGCACAAAGACAGAAGTAAAGCTTTATGCTAATTTTATTTCGATATGATAGAAAATGTATCTTGGTATGTCCTTTTTTAGATAACTCCAGCAGAAAACTGTAACTGCTATGTCTTTAGGAAAATGTAGAAGAAAGAACATTATTATTCTTTAATTCCTACGAGGTACTTGAAAACCTTAAGTGGAAAAGATTTCTATCTTTTTATCTTAGCGCATTTACGGAAAAAATATTAACTATCCTGAATATTTTATAATTTTGTAGGAAAAATATGTATCTATTTTTTCTTGACTTCTTTTTATATAGTAATAAAAGTTATTTTGGAAGCTCTTTGTGTGTTATCAATTTGTCTGGTGTAGCAGGGGTAGGCATTGTTGTGAAAGTTTCTTTGCTGTGGTTTTTGGTTTGTTTGTTTGTTTTTCAGCAGAGATAGTCTTTTTTCTGTTTCTTGATTATGTTAACTGAAAAGCCAGACTCTTTAATATATAATACATATTTTATAATATTTACTATTAATATTGTATAATATTTATATATAATTTTTAATATTTTATATATATATAATTGTTCACAGTAAAGAGTTTAATTAATGCAAAGCAGCCAAGCAGAAGGACTGGAGTTATCACTCAAATCAGTCTTCCTGAAGGCTCACAGGTTAGGGTTTTTCAGTGATAGTTTGGTGGGCAGGGGGCAAGGGAATGGATGCTGCTGATTGGTTGGGGATGCAATCATAGGTGTGTAGAAAACAATCCTCATGCACTGAGTCACCCTCCGGAGGGGGCCATAGGACCAATTAAGTCATGAGTCACAAGTCCAGGTGGGGTCAGCTCTTCACTACCTGACCAATCTTAGGTTCTACAATAGTGATGTTATCTATAGGAGCAACTGGGGAAGTCACAAATTTTGTGACGCCTGGCCACCTGACTCCTGAGCAGTAAGAGATTAGAGAAACTGATGCAAGTCAGGGGAGCCCCAGCGTGGAGCTTAGCCCGTGTAGGTTTTTGGCTTTGCCCAGGAAAGAATTTAAGAGCAAGCCAGAGGTGGAAGAAAACAGCTTTACTGAAGAGGCAGTGTTACAGCACCATGACTGCTCCTGTAGAGCAGTGCTACCCCCTAGGCAGAGAGTAGCCTGTAAAATATTTTAAAAAGGTTTATTCTGAGCCAATACAAGTGTCAATGACCTGGGGAACACAGTCTCAAGAGGTCCTGAGAAGGTGTGCCCCAGCAGTCGGAATTACAGTTTGGTTTTAGATATTTTAGGGAAGCAGGAGTTATAGGGAAAGGCATAAATCAATGCATGGAAGGTAAGCAGTGGTTTGCCCCAAAAAGGTGGGATAACTTGAAACAGAAGCTTGGTTTATAGGTGGATTCAGAGACTAATATGCAATTGGTTAAAGGAATAGAGCTCTGTCTAAAAATTTGGAGTTGGCCGGGTGCAATGTCTCATGCCTGTAATCCTAGCACTTTGGGAGGCCGAGGTGTGAAGATCACTTAAGCCCAGGAGTTTAAGACGTGCCTGGGCAACAAAGTGAGACCCCATCTCTAAAAATACAAAATTAAGAAGTTATCTAGGTGTGGTGGCGTGTGCCTGTAGTTCCAGCTACTCAGGAGGCTGGGGTGGGAGGATCACTTAAGCCCAGGAAGTCAAGGCTGCAGTGAGCCATGATCATGCCACTGCACTCCGGCCTAAGTGACAGAGCAAGACCCTGTCTCAAAAAAAAATAAAAATAAATAAATAAATAAAAATTTGGGAGTCCACAGAAAGGAATATTTTAAGATAAGGAGCTCCATTAACCAATACACTGAATTGGGGTGAACTGTAAGGGTGTGTGACTTAACCCTTATCTGACATGGCCTTAAGTCCTGTATATAATTTGGTATTTTATTGGCATAAAGAGTCTATTTTGTTAGTTGTATGATCTCTATTTTAACATTAATGGTGGTCAGTTATACCTAAACTCCAAAAGGGAGGGGCTATCATGAAGGGTGTCTGACCTCCCTTCTGGTAGTAGCTGGGAATTCAGTTTTTAAGACTTTTCTGGGGTCGTTTTGGCCAAGAAGGAGTGTAGTCAGTGGGGGGTGGGAGGTGGGGTTAAGACTTTATTTTTAGTTTACAATAGAAAATGCTGTCCGATTTTTCTATAAAATGTATATTGGTACCATGCCTTTTACGTTGCTACAAGTATCAGAAGACTGTTTGAATATCATCATGGTGTTCCCTTCCATACAAGATCCGAATTGGAGCCACACTCTGTAGTGTAGAAAGGTGCCAGAGATGTAGGCAGCCCACACAGATGCAGTTTCAGTTGGAAAATCATGAAAGAAGAGTCTATTAAAACTGCCAGTTATGACAGAACTCTGTGTTTATAGTACATAAATTATAATGGTACATCATTTATAATGGGTGAACTGGTTTTTTTCCAAATAAGAAAGAAGGTTAATTAGCATTCAAGTAGTGCCAAAACTCATCCACTCTTAATATGGTCACTCATTTAGCTCTTTTTCACCTACTTTTTGTTTCCATGGTATTTTATGCCATGTTGCTGTAATAACACCATAATACTATATGTCCTATTATCCAATAGAGCTATATTATGTATGCATTGAATTTTTATGTTACGTCATATTTTGTCACTAACATATTAGTTTCAGAAGAATTGCATTTCATTTCAGGTTTATCTTAATTGGCAAGTACTTTTAACACATATAACTCTATGGCTCAAGCAGATCACTATACAATTTTACATATATAAGTTCATTTAATTTAATTTACAGTTGCACTACATAACTACTACCTATAGTCTATACTTAATAATTTGTTATTTTTGCTTATTCACATTTCTAGTTATCTATTCATCTCTTTATTCAAATATTTCCTCTTAAAATTTTTTTTTAGTTTCTCTTCTTTACTAATCATCTTAAATTTTTGACACATTTCAAAATATTGCAACATCAGTTAATTAGTGTGGCTGGCCATTCTTGGTTTGTTTACTATCATAGAAGGAAAACATTCAATATTTTATCACTAAATATGTCATTATGACCATCAGGTTGAGGACTTTTAATTTGCTGAGTTTTAAAATTTTAATCATGAATGGGTGTTAAATTGTATAAAATGATCTTATTTATTTATTTATTTTGAGACAGAGTCTCACTCTGTCACCCAGGCTAGAGTGCAGTGGCACAATCTCAGCTCACTGCAACCTCTGCCTCCTGGGTTCAAGCCATTCTCCCACCTCAGCCTCCCAGGTAACTGGGATTACAGGCGCATGCCACCATGCCAGGCTAATCTTTGTATTTTAGTAGAGATGGGTTTCACAATGTTGGCCAGGCTGGTCTCGAACTCCTGAGCTGAACTGATCCACCTGCCTTGGCCTCCCAAAATGCTGGAATTACAGGCATGAATCCCCAAGCCCAGCCTCTTCAGGTAGTTTTTTAAAAAATGTTTTGCCCAGAATTTTTAGTGGTTATCTGTAGGAAGCTTGTACCAATAGAAGCTAATGCCTCCAGTACTGGAAGCCAGAACTTTGTAACACTTTTAATTGCTAGTATGTAATGTGATTTTTCCAAGATAGGGAATTTAATATACAGTATTTATAGTTATGATATTTTCCTAACTTACTCGATGAAGGAGTTTTTGTTTTTGTCTTTAATGGGACAGCTACAGAATCACTACTTTGCTCTGCTTTGGGAAAAGCTGGTCAAAGAACAGCTTTACTCAAGATGCCCTTACAACTTTTTGCCAAGTTACAGACTTTGCTTTTTATCCACTTAAATTTAATGTTTGCCTAATTATCATAGCTGCCTAAATCATACCTGCTTTAAATACCTTGCAATTAAAGGCAAGAGTTTGACCCTCCTTGTAAGGTAAGTATGGTAAGAGTATATTAAGTACTTGTGATCTCCACTTAAAAATGTTAAGCATCAAGGTTTGGGTTATTGGACAAGAGAAAAATTCTGCATATAAGATTGTATTCTGGCAGCTTGACACTTTGAGATGGAAATACAGACAAAACAAATTCATGCAAAAAATAGATACATGAAGCAAAAAGCATCACGTAAAGGCAAAGGCATTTTTTACATCTACTACTGACCAGTTCAGTCTTTTGTCCCAAGTGAGCAATCTATTCATATTTCCCCAACTTTCTTTTTTTAAATTTGAAACTGTAGAACAATTGAAAAATGGTATAATAAAGACACATACTGTCTAACAGATTTAACAATTATTTACGTTTTGCATTTGATACATTTGATTTTTTTCTTTCCATCTCTTCCCTCCCACACAGTTCTTAAGGTAAGTTGCAGACATGATAAGATATCTCCTAGGAATAAATTAATTGCATTATATCATCTAATATCCACTTAAGGAAAGCATATAGATCTTCTCCCAGATGATGTCTTTGGAATAAATTAATTCCCTCTTTAGTACAGAAATTACATTCCCTTTCAGAAAAGAAGGGTGAAATAGAAGAGGAAAGCAGAGGGGACAAAAGAAGGAAAAGATTATGTGAAGTTAATAATGGTTATTAGTCCATAAAGTACATATGTACGTAAAGCACTATTCTACAGGATACTATAGTATTCTAGTATACTATTGGTATACTCTATGGGAATAGCAAATTATTCTAAGTAGTGGTTCTCTGCTAGGTTTAAGACAAATTTCTGCCCTGTAATAGCTACAATATGGTCATGAGGATCTGGTAAAACATACTCAAATATCCTCCCCAACTTTCTCCACCTTGCTAAATTCAGCATCTCCTCTAAAACTCAGATTTTAGAGCTTTTCAGCTCCTGCTTCATCTCCTTTGCCCCTGCTCCCACCACGCCTCAGTCTGGGTGGAATGTTTCTCCTTACAGCATTCAAAGAACTTGGTTTCTGCCTCTAGCCCATCTTTTTTTTTTTTTTTTTTTTTTTTTTCAGTTGCAAGATTTAATAGAGTGAAAACAGAGCTTCCATAAAATGGGAGGGGACCCAAAGGGGGTTGCCATTGCTGGCTCGAATGCCTGAGTTTATGTCCCAATCATTGTCCCTCCCCCTGTGCTCTCAGGTGATAGATGATTGGCTATTTCTTTACCTCCTGTTTTAGCCTAATTAGCATTTTAGTGAGCTCTCTTTACTACCTGACTGGTCTGGTGTGAGCTAAGTTGCAAGCCCTGTGCTTAAAGGTGGATGCAGTCACCTTCCCAGCTAGGCTTAGGGATTCTTAGTCGGCCTAGGAAATCCAGCTAGTCCTGTCTCTTAGTACCCCTTCTCAACAGGAAAACCCAAGTGCTGTTGGGGAGGTTGGCCGAAGACCGCTCTAACTGCTTCCTGCTGAATTGGGACGTAGTAGGGGTCGTGCAGTTGAGATTTCCTCTGGAGGGGTGTCTTCGATGTCATTAACATCAGAACATGGGCTAGCAGGCTGGCCCAGGGGTCCGTGGTAGATCTTAGTCATGGACTGCATCTGGGGCTCCAATTGAAGAACGATTTGTAGTTTTACAGCTTCGATTCTGGAAGAGACAAACTTAACAAGGAGGTTAAAGATACAGGGATTGAAATGTATGGCCTGCAGTGCAGAGGATTAGTTCTTTGGCACACTTTACAGGCCCTGACTATCTGCTTGATAGTTTTGAAAAGGCCTGGTCCCATAAATAATGATTTGGCCATATGATGGGTGCTCTCAATGGCTAAGTGAAAGATTTGGTGAAGGGTTTTAAGTAATTTCCATTGGTTAGCTGCAGGCAAAAGTATTTTCCCTTTTTCGGTGGCTAGCCATCCTGAGGGGAAGAAACTATGTCCCCATGATGTTCCCCATTCTATTTCTCCTGCTGAGTACAGAGGGGATTACCCCATACTAGGGGTCCTTCTACAATCATTTCTAATGGAGGGTCCCACCTTGCGGCTCTTTTGGCCTCAATATCCACTTGGCGGTTCCCTTCCAATGACCCCGACAGTGTAAGACTCCCACCTCTTTAGGTTTCTGTACAGCCAATAATAATCTCCTAATGGCTTCCTGATGTTTGATAGGTGTTCCCTCGGAAGTTAGGAATTCCCTTTCTCTCCATATTGCTGCGTGGGCGTGGAGGACTAGGTAAGCATACTTAGAGTCTGTATATATATTTACTCTTTTTCCTTTTTACCCTTTTTCCTTCTCCTAATTCTAGTGCCCGAGTGAGGGTTATTAGTTCTGCCAGTTGAGCGCTAGTTCCTGGAGTGAGGGGATTACTTTCAAGTATTCCATTATCACTGACCACTGCATACCCCGCTTTTTGAAGTCCTTTTTCTACAAAGGAACTTCCACCAGTATACAAGTTGAGGTCAGGATCAGTCAAAGGAATCTCTAGAAGGTCCCCTCGAGTGGCAAAGTTTGGAGCAATTACTTGTTGACAGTTATGTTCTATTTTTTTCTTCATTGTCTGGAAGAAATGTGGCCAGATTAAGAGTTGCACAAGTGTGCAGTAGCAGCACTGGTCCCTCAAGTAATAGAACCTGATATTTAAGCAAATGGTTGTCTGACAGCCACAAGTCTCCACACAGTAAGATCTCTTCCCTGTATCATTTTAACTGCTTCAGACACTAAGACTGCTACTGCTGCCACTACCAGTAAAAAATGAGGCCAACCCGTTGTCACTACATCAGTTTCCTTACTCAAGTATGCCATGGGTTGCAAGCTGGTCCCTCGGACCTGTGTAAGGACTCCTAGAGCTATTCCTGTTTTTTTCTGTTACATATAAGGAAAAGTCTTGCCCTGTTGGCGAGCTTAACACTGGGGCTTGGTTAGGGCCTTCTTTAGGGCCTGGAAAGCCGCTTCTGCTTCAGGTGTCCATCTTACTAAATGTGTATTGGCTTTCTGAGTTTTCTTAATTAGTGTATATAATGACCTGGCTATTTCGCCGTACCTGGGAATCCGTATTCAGCAGAAGCCTGTTATGCCAAGGAACCCTCTTAGTTGCTTTAGTGTTTTGGGATGAGGATAAGCCAGTATAGGCTGGATATGTTTCTCACCAAGGGCAAAACTTCTGGCGAGTGTACCCTTTCTGCAGGAAGTAAAAATGGCCTTACTAAATAAATTAAATTTATGTTCAAGTACTATTTCTTTACGGCACCTGGGAACAAGCATTTCAAACAACTCCTTACCATTTATTCCCCTGGGTCCACATCTCTTCTTAAAGGAATGTGGACTTTCTTCCATGATTATCGGCTGCATGAAGAACTGTCTTGGAACCAAGAGAATACATCTTCATAGGATGCTAGGCTTCAGGGAGCTAGAATAGAGGAGTGGGGAGCACAAACTGAAAAGGGTTCCCCTCACTCACTACAGAGGCACAACCCGTAAGGCCAGCCATTCTAAGGACAGGCCAATCTGGGTGGGCGAGGATGCTAGATACGGGAGCGGTACAGGAGCACATGTCTGCCGACCTTTGTTCCTGTCAGAGGTAGCCCACAGGGCAGTGCTCGTTTATATCACCAATCCATAAGAATACATTTTTGTTTTGTCAAAAAGACAATGTCTATAGAATTATCTGAAACCTGTTTTTTCAGATCTGACTAGAGTGAGTTAGCTACCATCACTTTCCTTCTGGTAGCCGCTCAAGGGGCGTGATAGGCGAGTGAGGTTTATAAGAGTGAAAGGAAGAAGGCTCATGCAGGATTTGGCTGGCGAGTGTTCCATTAGGGTGAGAATTTTGGAAGGAGGAGCTTTCTGATTGACTTTCAAATACAGTTGGCAATCTGGTTGGTTGAATATCTACTGGTACATAACTAGGAAATTTCTAGGCTGAGTGGAATAGTATGAGTTTTTCTGTTTCAACTGGAAGAATATCTGGTTGTCAGCCTCAGGGTCAGAACTGTACATAAGCAATCCCTCAGTTTGGTGAATGTTATGGTAGAAATTTAGTCTGAAGTCTAGTCCAAATAAATGTTTTCTATATTCTCATATCTATTTGTATGAATCTTATCACATTAAGGCTAGACTGAGACATGTCACAAATTTCTCTCTTGTGGAATGAAGGTGAAAAAGAGAAATATAGGCATTGGGTGAATGTTGAAATGGGTAAGTTCTGAGATTCCTCTTAAAGTTTAGATTCTGAGGAGATTTCCTGAACAGGTGCCACCTCTCTTGTGGCTCAGGGGCCAGAGCGATTCTGTAGAACTCCAGGGGGCCAGGCCCTAGCTCAGCCCTGGCACACACAGGCAGTCCCTAAAGTAGCCACCGGTGTTGAAGGAGGAGAGTAGGAAGCATCCTTGCCCTCCCCAACCCACGACCTGGCTCCCTGTCTCTATCAGCACTCACATTCCCCATTCAAACCTCTAGGTCTTGAGCAGATTGTAGGAGGTTCCGGCCCAGTGAACTCACTTGGAACGTGCAAGTGAAGGAAGTAAAAGAGTGTGAGGCAAGAGGAGCAGTGACAGCCTTAAGTATGAGCTAATTCACCCCAAGAGCAAGCAAAAGTGCGAAAAAAACTCAAGGGCGTGGAAGAGTGTGGAGTGATGATCAGGATTCGGCCCTCTCCTTACCTAGCCTTCCTCCATTCTCTGTCTCTCAACCTCTCTCTCTCTCTCCCTCCCTCCCTCTCTCTCTCTCTCTTTCTCTTTCTCTCTCTGTCTCATTTACCAGAGCACCGGATTGCGAATGGAGTGCAAGTAGAGACTGAGAATCACCACTGCAGTGATTGTACCTGTGTGGCAAATCATCTTAAAGATTTCTTGTATTTGGAAACAATATCTAATACAGAATGGCCAAATAAAAAGTTATACTATACAAAAACTATGTCATCAAAAATTATATTGTTCTAGTGAATAATTAGCAATACGAAAATATGTTCATAAAATATTAAGTGAAATAAGTCGAATATAAAAGAGTTTGTAAATGTGAATGTGCATACACTTTCAAATAACTGGAAGCATAATATACCAAATAGTTAATTAGTTAATAATGGTTATCTTTGGCCTGGTGTGGTGGCTCATGCCTGTAATCCCAGCACTTTGGGAGGCCAAGGTGGGTGGATCACCTAAGGTCAGAGACTAGCCTGGC
Source organism: Symphalangus syndactylus (assembly GCF_028878055.3). NCBI lineage: Eukaryota > Metazoa > Chordata > Mammalia > Primates > Hylobatidae > Symphalangus > Symphalangus syndactylus. Next base: position 75,510,201 of record NC_072430.2, read on the forward strand.
CAACATGGTGAAACCCTGTCTCTACTAAAAATACAAAGAAAAAAAAAGACAGATGTAGTGGCTCGGGCCTGTAATCCCAGCTACTTGGGAGGCCAAGGCAGGAGAATCGCTTGAACCTGGGAGGCGGAGCTTGCAGTGAGCTGAGATCACACCATTGCACTCCAGCCTAGGTGACAGAGCAAGACTCTGTCTCAAAAAATAAAGTAAAATAAAATAAAATAATTTTAAAAAAATGGTTATCTTTGAGACATGGTAGGATAATGGGAATTTTCCTTTTCTTCTTTTTGTTTTCTCTGGATTTTCTGTAATTATTACTTTCATACTAAGAAAAACATGCATTATCAGAATCCCATCTGTCTCACTGACATCATCCAAATGTTTGCTTAGTCTAATTTATCAAGAAATTGAAGATAATATATTTATAAGGGAAATAAATGTTTTCCTAACACCAGGAAAGAGAAACTAAAGCATTTGCCAAGAGCCTAACTTGGTCAGATACTGGAATGGCCTGAGGGACTATTTGCTTTGCAGCATTGTTAATCTCCAGATCGCAGAGACATAAACATTTACAAGTCTTCCAAAGGTAATGCAATCACTGGAAGCTGGGCAGTATGTACTTGTAAGAACTGGACAAAGAAAAAAGATTTGGATTCTTGTAGGAACTCTATCATGGTCCAGGGGTGTAATCTTGGGCAAGCTGCTTAATCTCTCCATCTGCTACAAAAAACAGGTCCTTTTATATTCACTCACCTATTAGTGATTGAAGATCTCTTGTGTGCACTGCGCCTAGGCACTGCCTGGGACTCATGCTGAATGCTATGGATCTGTTATTTTATAGACTATTGCAGCCAGTTTAATTCATACACTATTTCCATCCTTCGGCACCAAATTACCTACAATTCTCATGGCTTACAAGTGGAATAAACCTTTGTAATCTAGGTATCAAGGGCTCCAAAAAAGAAAGACAGTTAGTAGGCTTTGTAAAAGTGACAAAAGAGGCAAAAATGGGACCAGACACAGTGGCTCACAGATATAATCCCAGCACTTCGGGAGGCTGAGGTGGGCCGATCACTTGAGGCCAGGAGTTCAAGATCAGCCTGGCCAACATAACGAAACCCAGTCTCTATTAAAAATACAAAAAATTAGCCGGGCGTGGTGGCACACACCTTTAATTTCACCTACTCGGCAAGCTGAGGCAGGAGAATCACTTAAACCCGAGAGGCAGGAAGCAAAGGTTGCTGTGAGCTGATATTGCACCACTGCACTTAAGCCTGGGCGACAGAGTGAAACTCTATGTCAAAAAAAAAAAAAAAGAGGCAGAATAGTTAAGGAATAGACTGAGTAAGGAGTTAGAGATGGGTCAGAACACAATCCGCTTGGCCCAGATTAGCTTGGAGGGCAGGGAGGAGGGATGAAAGCCTGAGCAAAAAGCAATAAGAGAAATTACAGATCATGGTGGTAAATTCCCAAACATGGTGTTTTAAATACCTTATTTACCACAATGTACAATTCATTATTCTTTTCTGGCAACAATAATCTGTACTAAATAGTGTTTACGTGTTTGCTATTATTGCAAGAGAAGGAGAGGTTAAGCAAAACACCTTGGAAGATCTAATACTGTACACAGTGGTTAAGGTCATAGGTTTTAGAAGATATGGGGACCATGAGCTAAAACCAACAGAGACTGGTTTTGGTTCCATGAAAAAAAGGACATAAACTAAACATGATCATAAAAAACACCATAGTGTCCAGAAAAGTTATTTGTTTGCTTCTCAGAAGATATTTCCATACCTTGCTAAGCACAATGGTTTGCTCTATTTTGTTTTTGATATATCATAATTTGATTGTCTTTTGTCATCGCACAAAAATTTTGTGCAGTTAATTGTTTTTCCTATTGTGCAACAAAGTGCTCATTAAGAAAATTCAAAGGGCTGTTAGTAACAAACAACTAGAAAACAAACTATTTGGAAACATGCTCCCATGAGGATATGCACTCACATTTGAACACATATACACACAGATGCAGATAAATGCCATCTAACAAAAAGAAATATGAGGTATTCAATTAGCAAAACTGATCATTAACCAGAAATTTAACTATAAAGCCAAAAATACCTTTGAGCAAAAGTTGGTGAGCACATTCTTTCTTTGTGAGAGACCAAAGAGCTCCATATTATGCAATGTCAAAGAGCTCCCCTCAGCTCAACTGTCTTAGCCAAACATAGGGCTAGCAAGGTAAAGGTACGTTGTATGTTAAGTTAGATAGAGTGTTGTTAGGAATATAGAACCTAGTTAGATGCTCTGAAATCAGGACAGAAGCTGTTTCCAGCCATTATGATAGTTTGATCTGATAAGAGAACACTTACAAACAAAACAAACTCATGTTTTATTATACAAAAAATAATAAAGCTTCTTGATTCATAATCCATATGCCTGATGCGCTCTCTTCCTTGTGTCAAGAAGCTAGGAAAGCTCAACTGAGACAGTTAATAACATGTCATAGCTTTACATTGCCTTACAGATTGTACATTATATATAATGTATTTAAATATGTAAAGTACAGTCACTTTATGGTCCCAAGCCTTATCCCTTACTAATTGCGAGAACTTCAGCAAATTCTCTAAATTACAGCTAATGCATCTATAAAATGGAGCTAAGGATACCTTAATATTGGTGGTTTTAAAATAGGTCCTCAAATTCTTTGACACTCTTTCCCATCAAAAGATGGAACCTTATTCTCCCCTCCTTAAACATGGGCCAGGCTTAGTGACTCACTTGTAAAAAATCGAAGACAAGACTGGTGCAGTGGCTCATGTCTGTAATGCCAGCACTTTGGGAGGCAAGGTTGAAGCCAGGAGTTCAAGACCAGCTTGGCCAACATAGCAAGACCCCATCTCTACTAATGAAATAAAAATTAGCCAGGCATGGTGGCACACACCTGTAGTCCCAGCTACTCAGGAGGCTGAGGTGGGAGGATCCCTTGAGCCCAGGGATGCAAGACTGCACCGAGCTATGATCTGTCCCTTGCACTCCAGCCTCAGCAACTAACTTTTAACCCATAAAATACGGCAGAAGTGAATCCGTAAGATTTCTCCGAGGAGGTCACCAAAGGGGACACAGCTTTTGCCTTCTTCTCTTCTCTCTGGGGATGTTTACCTTCGGAACCCAGCCAGTACTGTGTGAAAACGCCAAGGAGCCCCATGGAAAGGTCACGTGGAGGTGCTGTGGCCATAGGTCCTGCTGAGCTCCAAGCACCAACTGGCTGACCTGTGGGTAAGTGAGATTTCAGATGATTCCAGCCATCCGCCTCAAGTCACCCCTGCTGATGCCAAGAGAAGCAAAAGACAAACTGTCCTTCTCAAGCCCTGCCCAAATTACAAATTAAAGAGCAAAATAAATGCAGTCATTGTGTTAAGGAACAAAGTTTAGAGTGATTTGCTATGCAGCAACAGGTAACCAGATATTGATATGCAAATGCCTACTTAGAATATCCACGTTATCGGTCAGGTACAGTGGCTCATACCTATAATCCCAGCATTTCAGGAAACCAAGATGGGATCGTTTGAGACCAAGACCAGCCTCAGCAACACAGTGAGATCCCATTTCTATAAAAATTAAAAAATTAGCAGGGTGCAGTGGCACATACCTGTGGTTCCAGCCACTTGCGAGGTTGAGGTGGGAGGACTGCTGAGCCGAGGTGGTTGAAGTTGCAGCGAGCCATGATCATGCTACTGCACTCCAGCCTAGGTAACAGAGCAAGATCCTGTCTCCAAAGAAAGAAAGAAAAAAAAATTCACATATTGAAATAAAATCTCGCAGCAGTTGGAACATTTTATATATTCTGAATTACAATGGCTTCATGGTCCCCAGCTTTATCACTTACTAATTGTGGGACCTTCAGCAAGTCAGTCTCCTGAGCTTTAGTTTCTGTAGCTGTCAAGTGAAGATTAGAATACCTGTCATTTTAATTTTCCAGCTTTATCGAAGCATAATTGACATATAAAACTATATATATATTCTTTTTCTCTTTCTCTCTTTCTCTCTCTCTTTCTTTCTTTTTTTTGAAATGGGGTCTTGATCTGTTGCCCAGGGTGGAGTGAAGTGGCACAACCACAGCTCACTACAGCCTTGACCTCCTGAGTGCAAACGATCCTCCTGCCTCAGCCTCCCAAAGTGCTGGGGTTACAGATGTGTGCCACCATGCCTGGCCAAAATTATATATATTTAAGGAGTACGGTGTGATGACCAATATACTATACATTGTGAAATGATTACCACAATCAAGTTCGTTAACACATTCATCACCTACAAAGCCTACCATTTGTGTGTATGTTTAGTGACAACACTTAAGATCCACTCTCTTAGCAAGTTTTAAGTAGGCAATACCATATCATTAACTAGAGTTGTAGGACTTTCTCCTTAGTTCAGCTGAAAGCCTAGTTCCTGTCACATGGCCATGAGAGATTAGGTTCACAGACAATTTGGAGGATGAGAAAAATGGAATTTATTAGGCAAAAAGAAAAAAAAAAGGGAAACGGACTCTCAGCAGAGTGAGAGTCCTGCTAGCTGGTTTTCCAGAATCACAGATTGAATTCCAGGTTCCACCCTGGAACCAGAGAGGCCAGGCTCCTCCCTGCCTGCAAACGGAGCGAAATTCCAGAGGCTCCACCCCAGTGTGCACTCCTTGGCTGTCTCAGTCACCATGTTGTATATCAGTACTTGTCTTATTTTAGAAAATCAATTACGAAAGCCATGTAGCAAGAAGAAAAATGGTAATATATTGTAGGCTATTGTTCTGTGAAATGGCCATATATGCAAAGCTGCTCCCAAATGCTGAAGAGCCGAGAAACCAAAGAAGGTGGCTGACAAATCCAGTGCGTAGGTAAAGGGTATTTTATTGGGGAACTTACAGACAGAAGCGTGGTCTTGGGCAGCAGTAAGACAGGCAGATCTCTGCACTGTTACTCCCCAGACCTAGGGCTGATGTACCATGGGAAAAAAGTATACGTGCTCCAGCAAGACAATGAAAGGCAACTCTCTAGAACAGGCAAGAAGGCTGTGCGTCATATCCTATAATTTGTGTGACAACATCAAAGTTGACATGTTCTTACTCTAAGGACAGCAAATAAAGTAGGAAGCAGGAGGCATTCACGGGACTGGAGGTAATCAGAAGTCAACCTGACAGGTTAGCATCCAAGAGGGAGCCACTTTTGTCTCTACAGTTATAATGCTAGAATCAAATGATTACAACTGTAAGTGTGTACAGAAGAGAAGTAGAGGGATTAGAGGAGTGGGTGGGGATGATTTTTTCTTCCATTACCCAAATTTTCTGTAATATTTTTACTTTAGTAATCCAAGGAAATGCATATATTTAAAAATTTTTATTGTGCATTCCCAGTCCAAACCCAGTTAGTTCTTTTCACTGACCTCCTTTCCTGTTAAATCGGCTAAAGTGGCTTGGAAGAGGAGCAGGGATGAAGCAGTATCCTATTTCTTGGAGCTTAGGGATCAACAGAGAATTAACTCTAGGACCCAGATTGCCTGCCTTCCCAACTGATGTCCAATTCCTTGCCCTGTAACCCTCCAACACTAGTTAGTTCTCACCTATATAAACTGAGTATTGGATCCAGTGCCACATTAAATGCCCATTATTTATTTGTGTAAGCAGAAGTTGCAGCTATCTGAGCTTAGAGGCGATGTCATCCAATGGTTGGAGGAGTTGGTAAAAATGCATGGGTTGGACACCTACCTCCACCATGTATATTGCCTGGGGGCTCGGCAGATGTAATTAAGGACCTCAAGGTGAGATCATTCTGGATCAGGTGGGCCCTAAATCCAATGACAAGTGTCCTTCTAAGACAGGAAGACACAACAGAGAGCAGGAGGCCATGTGAAGACAGAAACAGAGATTCACAAGCCAAGGAATGCCTCGGGCCACCAGAAGCTGGAAGAAGGAAGGAACACATTCTCCCTTAGAGCCCCAGAGAGAGCCCAGCCCAGCCCACCCCTTGATTTCAGAGTTCTGGCCTCCAGAACTCTGAGATAATAAATTTTCGTTTTAGTAAGTCACCCAGTTTGTGGTTGTTTGCTATGACAATTCTGGGAAATTAATACGATGGATGGGTCTCACAATCCTAACACTGAATGAAAAAAATCCGAGTTACAGAAAACAAGGATACCATCTCAACAGCGTTTCAGAAACATGAAACCCATACGTTGTATCATTTAGGAATACATATGTATTGGCAAAAGCATAACGAAACAAACGGGAATGATGAACACCAAATTTAGAGAAGTGGAAACTGTAAAGAGAATGAAGGGAATATAGCTGAGGGGGCACAAAGTCTTCACCTGTTTGGATAATAATGCGTTTCCCAAGCTGAGTGGCAGAGTCAAGTAGGATCAGTATGATAGGTTTACACCTTTGTGTAGGACTTAACTATTTCATTATAATAAAATTTAAAAGGGAAGAAATGAAAAAGGACAAAAAGGAAGGTTAATAGCACATTGAAGGTGGGGGAGCTTCTTTCTTGGATAAACATACAACCATTCAAGGTCAAAGCAGGATGATTTGGTGCATATGTATCTCCTGCTACTTAATAACCAGGTGAAATTCACTTTGTTAATATTCAGTGTTCTGATGTTGCTTATCAATAATTCCAACAGTAACCTTTTCATTAGAAAAACACCTGTACAGTGCCAACTCAGATTACTCCCTGTGGATATTGCTTAGCTAAAAATTAATATATCACTCTTTCTAGAATGACAGACTGTGGGCTGGAATAAGAGAAAACAGTAATTTATAAGATGGAGTAATTATTGGAGGATCCAGGTACCATTTACTGACTTTTTTTCTTTATCCTCAAGCCAACAAAATTATCGAGTCCACATTCTCAGAGTCTTTTATTGGCCTTAATCTTAGGTTGTCTATCAAAAACAATATTTCTGTGGATTAATAAACACCACAAACCCATAATAAACTGCACGGGCCCCTGGTCTTCCTAGGTAATAAGTGAGCTAAGCTGAAGACCATCAAAGTGGGCTGTCCAGCGCTTGCTACCTCGGCGTGGCTGAGGCCTCCTCGCTGGCTTCACTACCCATAATATGCACGAGGTGGCAGCAACGTCACGGCCGCCAGCCCGGGGCCTCCATGGGCGACTGAGGCTGCGCAGTGGACTTCCTCATCACCAACAGGGCGGTCTTGGTTTAAAAACCAGATCTGGCTGTTTCTTTGAGCGCTAGGATTTAGACAAACATTGTGATTATTTTCAATTAAAAATTATTCACGCCAATCATACAACCATAATTCGATATCTAGTATAAGCAGCCTTCTCTTTCCTTTTCTTTTTCTTTGTTTTTTGCACACTCGATGGTGAAATGCTTCATTACTTTAAAAACATGCCCAGGCCAAACCATGGGGACTCTAAAAAGATCAGCGGTTTGCCAGGGGTTGGGGAGGAGGGAGATGAATAGGTGGAGCACGAAGGATTTTTAAGGCAGTGAAAACACTCTGTATTATAGCATAATGAGTTCTATGTAGTTATACATTTGTCCAAACACACAGCATGTACACCATAAAGAGTGAACACATACAATCCCAGCACTTGGGACTAAGGTAAATTATGGACTTTGGGTGATAAGGTAACAAATGTACCCTCTGGGGAATGTTGATAACGGGGGAGGCAGTGCATATGCAGGGCAGGGGTGGGGATATGGGAAATCTCTGTACCTTCTACTCGATTTTGCTGTAAACATAAAACTGCTCTAAAAAAAATAAAATCTTTTAAAAATGCCTATTTCCAAAAGTGTGCTAGGTATGTCAACATTTAAAAAATAATAACAATTATATAGGAAAGTTACGCTGAAAATCTATATCTACAGTATTCAGAGAGAAACAGTCTTCCAAATATTTAGCATTTTATGAAGGACAGAATCATTTGACGGCAGGTAAATTACAACTGGCTCCAGCCGTCTCTTCTTGTAGGGCATTATTGCTAAAATTCAGAATCAGCTGAGAAATGGCACATCAAGGCTGTGTTTTTCTGTGCCAGATTTGGAAGCTCTGAACCCTTGACAGCCCGACTTCTGAAGGATGATTAGATGGTGGCCTTCAGAATTTTCTCAGTAGATGCTGCCTAATTTTCTGCCTCATTTTGTGGAATCTAGGATGTCTCTTCTGTATAATGAACTTAATACCACTCCTACCGACCTACGGGTTACTGTGAGACTCAAAGGGAATAATCTAGATTCTCAATAAATATTTGTTGAATAAATGATGATGAGAGGACTTTAAAAACTGTGCTTTTATAGACTACCAAAAATACATAATCATAGAGTTTTGTAACTGTGATATAATGAGAAATATGTATTTGTTCTATCTCCAATTCCTGGCACAGAGCTTCTAAAACCCTTGGAATTTTCCAAGTGATGAGGTGAGAGGAGTGTCTTTTGTTCTTCATAATAAGCATTTCAACCACACCTGAGTCCACCACACCTGAGTCCATCAAACCTGAGTCCACCACACCTGAGTCCACTTTAGAGGATGGGGCTGGTTGCCAGAGGAACCCACCATGTGATTAGAGGGTTGGAACTTTCAGTCCCACTCCCAGACCTCTGGGGAGGGAAGAGAGAGGGTGGCCATTGAGTTCAGTCACAAATGGCCAATGATTTAATCAATCATGCCTATGTAGCGGAGCCTCCATAACCACTCTAGATGATGGGGTTTGGAGAGCTTCCAGGTTGAATATATCCATGTGACAGGAGGGTGGTGCACCCCAGACTGTATAGGGACAGAAGCTCGGGTGTTTAGGATACTTCCCGACCGCCCCCTAGGTACCTCTTCATCTGACTGTTCATTTGTTTTCTTCACTATATCCTTTATAATAATCTGGCAATAGTAAAGTGTTTCCCTAAGTTCTGTGTGCCGGCGAGGTGTCAGAGCCCTGGCATCGGAAAGTGGTTGACTCCTGGTTTGGTAGCTTTACTGACAACAGTATAGGTTTGAAAAAAGAAAGAAGACCGGGCACGGTGGCTCATGCCTGTAATCCCAGCACTTTGGGAGGCCAAGGCGGGCAGATCACCTGAAGTCGGGAGTTCGAGACCAGCCCGACCAACATGGAGAAACACCGTCTGTACAAAAAATACAAAAGAATTAGCCAGGCGTGATGGTGCATGCCTGTAATCCCGGCCACTCGGGGGGCTGAGGTAGGAGAATCACTTGAACCCAGGAGGCGGAGGTTGCGGTGAGCTGAGATTCTGCCATTACACTCCAGCCTGGGCAACAAGAGTGAAACTCCGTCTCAAAAAAAAAAAAAAAGAAGAAAGTTAGAAAGAACACTGCAGAAGAGTGCCGTGGGGCATCTCAGCAAGAGGACTGAGCACACCCCACACTGTTTTTCTTTTCTTAGGGGTATTTATGGACCTTAAGGCAGGAGCTGAAGGGTAATTTGGGCCACATTAGCCTTGTAGGTCATGACAAATGATTACATTTGTAGACATTTTGGTGCCTTAATGTCAGCAAGGGTTGCACACTGAGTTTCCGCATGGCATTCTGGAGATGTATAGGAATTCTAGTTACTTATATATTTTAAGTTGAAAAAAGGCCTGGAACCAGAAGCTGACTTTAGATACTAGGGAAGTTTAATTACTTCTAAATTCCCCTAGATAAGGAGTTTTGCCTATTTGATGGTCACCAGGTGTCTTTGTTGCCTTCTAAGTTCCTCAGAGAAGGAGTTTTTGTCTCCAGGGCTTGCTCAATGGTCACCAGCTGATTTCGCTCTCGTCGCTGTGAGGGGCTGGAGCCAAAGATGGAACCTAAGTAGGACATGGAAGTCTGGTTTGTAGCCAAGTCAGACAGAAGCATGAGTCACCCAGGGACCCATGACTTGCAATCGGCATCTGAAGTTGTAAGTGGGCAGCTTTGTGGGACTGGGTACTTAATCTGTGGGGTCTGTGTGAACTCTGGGTAGTTAGTGTCAGAATTGAATTAAATGATAAGATACAAAGTTGGTGTCAGAGAGTTGGAAAATTTGTTAGTATGAGGGGAAAAAAAACCCATGCATTTGGTGTCAGGAGTATCATGAGAAACATTTTTTTCCTTTAGTAATTAAAACACATATTGTAGGAATGGTTTTCTTTTTCTTTCTTTCTTTCTTTTTTTTTTTTTTTTGAGACGGAGTTTCGCTCTTGTTACCCAGGCTGGAGTGCAATGGCACGGTCTCGGCTCATTGCAACCTCCGCCTCCTGGGTTCAAGCGATTCTCCTGCCACAGCCTCACGAGTAGCTGGGATTACAGGCATGCGCCACCATGCCCGGCTAATTTTGTATTTTTAGTAGAGACAGGGTTTATCCATGTTGGTCAGGCTGGTCTGGAACTCCCGACCTCAGGTGATCTGCCTGCCTTGGCCTCCCAAAGTGCTAGGATTACAGGCTTGAGCCACCGCGCCCAGCAGGAATGATTTTCAAAAATGAATGAATATGAATATCCTTCCAACCATTACTGAACAGCGGTTCTCAACACTGGGAAGGTTTTTAAATGTCCCAGTGCTCAGGGTTTTTTTTGCCGGCCAGTAGGGGAGAAGCTTCCATTGTTTTAGTGGTGTTTGGTTGGTGGGTTGAAGGTCCCCTGGCAATGGTAACATGCAGTCAGCATTGACAAGGAAGTTAGTGTCATTGTTGAATATTGGCTGTCATCAGTCAGTAGAAATGAGTTACTAACTGGAAAAAAACTATGTGGCTAGAAATACAGGGCTGTGTCTTGATCACTTTTTTATGACTGACTCTATACAAAAGAAATACACGCTTAATGCAGAAAATGTGAAAAGCACAATCAAAACAGAAGTGTTACCGGAAAGGGGTCCCAATCCAGACCTCAAGAGAGGGTTGTCGGACCTCATGCAAGAAAGAATTTAGGGTGAGTCCATAGAGTAGAGTGAAAGCAAGTTTATTAAGAAAGTAAAGAAACAAAAGGACTGGGTGCAGTGGCTCGCACCTGTTGGGAGGCCGAGGCAGGAAGATGGCTTGAGCCCAGGAGTTCAAAACCAGCCTGGGCAACATAGCAAGACCCCAGTCCCAAAAAAGAAAAAGAAACAAACAATGAAAGAAAAGAATGGCTACTCCATAGGCAGAGCAGTGGCGTGGGCTGCTCAGCTGAGCATACTTACATTAATAGTTACTTCTTGATTATCTGCTAAACAAGGGGTGGATTATTCATGAGTATTCCAGGAAAGGGATGGGCAATTCGCTGCTATGAGGGTTCCTCCCCCTTTTAGACCATATAGGGTAACTTCCTGACATTGCCATGGCATTTGTAAACTGTCATGGGGCTGGTGGGAGTGTCTCTTAGCATGCTAATGCATCATAATTAGCATATAATGAGCAGTGAGGATGACCAGAGGTCACTTTCATCACTCTCTTGGTTTTGGTGGGTTTTGGCTAGCTTCTTTGCCACAACCTGTTTATCAGCAGGGTCTTTGTGACGTGAATCTTGTGGTGACCTCCTGTCTCATCCTGTGACTAAGAATGCCTTAAACTCCTAGGAATGCAGCCCAGTAGGTCTCAGCCTCACGTTCCTCAGCCCCTATTCAAGATGGAGTCGCTCTGCTTCAAACACCTCGGACAAAAGCACTCCAAATCTGTAACTGCTGTTAATACGTTGGCGTGTGTCCTTGCAGGGGGTTTTTTCTTGTGTATAAATATGTATTTCTAAAATGAAAATGGAATCCTGCATGTCTTATGGCCAGCTTTGTTCACTTAGGAACACAATGTGGACATTACCCCATGCCAATACTTTTTTCTATGACACAGTTTTTTAATTTATTTATTTAGAGACAGAGTCTCACTCTGTTGCCCAGGCTGGAGTGCAGTGGTGCTATCTTGGCTCACTGCAACTTCCACTTCCTGGGCTCAAACCCGATTCTCCTGCCTCCGTCTCCTGAGGAGCTGGGATTACAGGCACCCGCCATCATGGCTGGCTAATTTTCATATTTTCAGTAGAGATGGTGTTTCACCATGTTGGCCAGGCTGGTCTTGAACTCCTGACCTCAAGTGATCTGCCTGCCTCGGCCTCCCAAAGTGCCGGAATTACAGGAGTGAGCCACCATGCCGGCCTTATGACACAGTTTTTAATAGATATTTTGCAGCTATTGGATGCACAATTTCTTTAATCTCTTATTATTTAATATTAAGTTGTTTTCAATTATTCTATGATAAAAACATTAGAAGTTCCTTCAATACACTTTTTTTTTTTTGCATACAGCCCTGATAATTTCTTTGAATAATTACTTTTTTTTTTTGAGACAGGGTCTCCCTCTCGTATCCCAGGCTGGAGTGCAGTGGCATAATCTCAGCTTACTGCAGCCTCAACTTCCCAAGCTCAGGTGATGCTCTCACCTCAGCCTCCCAAGTAGCTGGGACTACAGGCCCTTGCCACCATGCTGAACTAATTTTTTTTTTTTTTTTTGTATTTTTGGTAGAGACAGGGTTTTGCCATGTTGCCCAGGCTGTTCTGCCCAGGCTGTTCTGAACTCCTGGGCTCAAGTGATGCACCTGCCTCAGCCGCCAAAAGTGCTAGGATTACAGGCATGAGCCACCATAACCAGCCATTACCTCACTTTTAGTATTTACGCCTGACCAGTTTGGGCAGGATTCTAGATGAGTCAGTGACAAGAAGCTGAGCTTCTTGAAGGTGCTCATCAATGAACTACCTCCTCATTTCAGCAGTGCCTCCAGAACAGCTGGCTTTCCTAGCCAATACTATCATGTAGGGTGGTTCAAAATTAGCCAAATATTCACTAAACAGGGGTTCTCAAATTTTGATGTGCATACAAATCACCAGTGGATCTGGTCAAAAATGCAGATTCAGCCCCCGCCTCTCTGGAGTGGGGCCTGAGATTCTGCACCGTTTAACCAGCTCCCGGGGCATGTTGAGACGCTGGTCAGTGGACCACACCTGAGGAGCACAGGCCACGGCTCTATCACGTTAGGCTGAGTATACCGGTGTTTCATCTTTGAGCTTCCCAACTGTATAAACGAAATGACTTCCAAAATAAAGGGGCAGGGTCAAATCGAATATCTATTTTTAATATGTGTTTATTCAAGTCAGTTCATTTGAAACTTGTTTTTGAAAGAAAACAATTTTTGCTCTTTATTTTTAGTCCTCTCTAATTTACAGGTGACGTAGGCAGCTTTTCTTTTAACGTTAGTAATTGTATAAAAGAGAAATTCTAAGATTTTATAGTTGAAATTGATATATCAAAGATTCCAAAAGTGAACAAAGCAGAAATATTCTTTCATCCATTCATTATAGGAATCATTTCACTTTCATGGGTGGCTTATATGAAGTATAATGAACATGCTTAGTAATTGGTGGAATGTTTTGGGAGACATGACTTTTTTTTTTTTGGCCAGATTAAAATAAATACTGCTCAGTTTTTTTTAAATATTTGGAATATTGACATTTGGCATTTAAATAACTTAAATTCTTTTTTTTAACTTTCATTTTAGATTTGGGGTACATTGGTAGCTTTGTTATATAGGTAAGCTCATGTCACGAGGGTTTGTTGTACAGATTATTTCATCACCCAGGTGCTAGGCCTAATACCCAATAGTTATGTTTTCTACTCCTCTCCTTCCTCCCACTCTCCATCCTCAAGTAGGCCCCAGTGTCTGCTGTTCCCCTCTCCGTGTCCATGAGTTCTCATCATTTAGCTCCCACTTATAAGTGAGAACATGTGGTATTTGGTTTTCTGTTCCTGCATTAATTTGCTAAGGATAATGCTTCCGGCTCCATCCATGTTCCCACAAAAGACATCTCGTTCTCTTTTTATGACTACATAGTATTCCATGGTGTATATGTACCACGTTTTCTTTATCCAATCTGTCACTGATGAGCATTTAGGTTGATTCCATGTCTTTTTTTTAATTCCATGTCTTTGCCATCGTGAACAGTGCTGCAATGAATATTCACGTGCATGTGTCTTTATGGTAGAATAATTTATATTCCTCTGGGAATATACCCAGTAATGGGATTGTTGGATTGGATGGCTGTTCTGTTTTTAGCTCTTTAGGAATTGCCACATTGCTTTCCACAATGGCTGAACTAACACCAACAGTGTATAAGTGTTCCTTTTCTCTGCAACCTCGTCAGCATCTGTTATTTTTTTGGTTTTTTAATAACAACCTTTCTGACTGGTATGAGATGGTATTTCATTGTGGTTTTGATCTGCATTTCTCTAATAATCAGTGATGTTGAGCTTTTTTTAATATGCTTGTTGGCCACATGTATGTCTTCTTTTGAGAAGTGTCTGTTCATGTCTTCTGTCCACTTTTTAATGGGGTGGTTTTTTTCTTGTAAATTTGTTTAAGTTCCTTATAGATGCTGGATATTAGACCATTGTCAGATTCACAGATTGTAAAAATGTTCTCCCATTCTGTAGGTTGTCTGTTTACTTCATTTACTCTTTGCTGTGCAGAGGCTCTTAAGTTTAATTAGACTCCATTTGTCAATTTTTGCTTTTGTTGCAATTGCTTTTGGCATCTTCATCATGAAATCTTTGCCAGTTCCTGAGTCCAGAATGGTACTGTCTAGGTTGTCTTCCAAGGTTTTTATAGTTTTGGGTTTTACATTTAAGTCTTTAATCCCTGTGTGTGTGTGTGTGTGTGTGTGTGTGTGTGTGTGTTTTGTTTGTTTGTTTTGTTTTCTTTTGAGACAGAGTCTTACTCTGTCACCCAGGCTGGAGTGCAGTGCCTCACTGCAACCTCCACTTCCTAGGTTCAAGCTATTCTTGTGCCTCAGCTTCCCAAGTAGCTGGGATTACAGGTTTGCACCACCATGCCCAGCTAATTTTTGGCATTTTTAGTAAAGACAGGGTTTCGCCATGTTGGCCAGGCTGGTCTCGAACTCCTGGCCTCAAGTGATCCACCCGCCTCAGCTTCCCAAAGTGTTGGGATTACAGGCATGAGCCACCGCACATGGCCGGTTTAATCCATCTTGACTTGATTTTTGTATATGGTGTAAAAAGGGAAACTTTTAAATTCTTAAAAATTTAAATTGATAAAAACTATATATTTATTGTGTGCAACCTGTTATTTTGAAATATGTATACATTGTGGAATGGCTAAATCAAGCAAATTAACATATGTATTACTTCACATATTTTTTGATGGTAAGAACACTCAAAACCTACTCTCTTAGCAATGTTTATGAATATAATACATTGGCCAGGAGGGGTGGTTCACGCCTGTAATCCCAGTACTTTGGGAGGCAGAGATGGGTGGATTACCTGAGGTCAGGAGTTTGAGACCAGCCTGGCCAACATGGTGAAACCCTGTGCCTACTAAAAATACAAAAATTAGCCAGGCATGATGGCACACGCCTGTAATCCCAGCTACTGGGGAGTCTGAGGCAGAATTGCTTGAACTCGGGAGGTGGAGGCTGCAGTGAGCCAAGATTGTGCCACTGCACTCCAGCCTGGCTGACAGAGTAACTGTCTCAAAACAAACAAACAAACAAAACAAAACAAAACAAAACAAAACAAAACAAAAAACAATACATTGTTATTAACTATGGTCGCCATGTTGCACAATAGATCTCTTGAACTTATTCCTCCTATCTAACCGATATTTTGTATCCTTTGACCAACATCTCTCCAGATTCCCACTCCTTCCCAGCCTCTGGTAACCACCAACTACTCTCTGCTTCTATGACTTTGACTTTTTAAGAGTCCACTTATGAGTGAAATTATACAGTACTTGCCTTTCTGTGCCTGGCTTATTTCACTTAACATAATGTCCTCCAGGATCATCCATGTTGTCAAAAATAAAGATTTTTTTTTAAAGGCTGAATAGTATAAATATTATTACAACAGAAAAATGCTCCAGGCGCGGTGGCTCACGCCTGTAATCCCAGCACTTTGCGAGGCCGAGGCGGGTGGATCACCTGAGGTCAGGAGTTTGAGACCAACCTGGCCAACATGGTGAAACCCCATCTCTACTAAAAATACAAAAAATTAGCCTGGTGTCGTGGCAGGTGCCTGTAGTCTCAGCTAGTCAGGAGGCTGAGGCGGAGAATTGCTTGAACCTGGAAGGTGGAGGTTGCAGTGAGCCAAGATTGTGCCATTGAACTCCAGCCTGGGTGACAGAGCAAGACTAAACCTAAAAAAAAAAGAAAAGAAAAATGCATGTGCATTGTAGAACATTTGGACACATTGAAAAGTAGAAAATAAAAATTACTCCTGTATCTCCTTAACCAGCTACAATCATTGCTAAAAATCTGTGACAAACACCTCCAGATGCCTCAGCAAATTAGGGAAATTCTCATTTCTTCTGTCTCATAAAATTCTATGCCTCATTTCCAGATACAAATCTTGTCCAATTTTACTGCCCCTTATCCTAGGAAGTAGGCATAGTCAATCGAAGACACTGTTGAGAACTACTTCTTTACTTTTCTTTTTCCTTTTTTCTTTTTCTTTTCTATTTTTTTTTTTCTTTTTTTTTCAGACAGAGTCTTGCTTTGTCACTCAGGCAATAGTGCAGTGGTGTGAGCTCAGCTCACTGCAACCTCCACCTTCCAGGTTCAAATGATCCTCCTGCATAAGCCTCCCGAGTGGTTGGGACTACATGCATGCACCACCATGCCCAGCTAGTTTTTCTATTTTTGGTAGAGATGGGGTCTTGCCATTTTGCCCAGGCTTGCCTCAAACTCCTGGGCTCAGGCAATCTGCCCGTCTCAGCCTTCCAAAGTGCTGGGATTACAGGCAGGAGCCACTATCCCCAGCCAAGAATGATTTCTTCTTTATATCTTTTCTGAATCATATAAAATATGTTTTCCTTGGGGAAAGCTATTAAATCATCTAAAATTTTATATTTATTTTCATAGTGAAATTACTCCACTTGTTTTACAAGTGGAAATTTAATTGTTTAATAGTTTCTAGTTTATTTTTCCCCAACATCAGTTTAGCAACCCCTCATTAGTAAGATGGCAGCCCACCCTACAACAAGCTAATTAAGCACATTAAACCCTGCTTGTCAACTCACATACTGTGCCCAATCAGTTAAAATACTAGAGGGTACTGCAGAATAATTACTAGAGCTAAGATTTGATCAGTGCTTCAGAATTTACATTGTGTCCATATGCAGACATTTCACATGTACTTTATTGCATTGTCACCATAGCAACTCTGTGAAACACTAGTTTTATCTCTGTTTTATAAGTGAGAAAACTGAGATTCAAAGACATTAAGTGATTTTCTAAAAATCTCATGATCAGGAAGTGGAACAGAAAATGGTACCTATTAAAATTTTCTATTACTGATTGGTTTTTGTTCCTAATTTCCTATTCAAATGTTCAGAATTGAAATGCCTTCATTTAAAAATAGAAGATACATATGGGAACTATGTACACTATCTTTTCAATTTTTCTATAAATGTAAAACTAAAATAAAAAGTTTATTTACATGTAAAATAAGATATATAATCTTACAAAATTACATACACTGTGTTAAAATATTTTTTATATAAATAGTTCCTTCCTAACTCCATTTTTGTCTTTACTGCTTTTAAAATCTTGTGATTAGCCAGGAGTAGTGGCATGTGCCTGTAGTCCTAGCTACTCTCAAGGTTGAGGCGGGAGGATCACTTGAGCCCTGGAGTTCAAGCTCAGCCTGGGCAACAAGCGAGAACCCCATCTCTTAAAAAAAAAAAAAAAAATCCTGTGATGTTTAGCAAACACAGACCCCTGGTTAAAGCCTAGACTGCTGCGATCTTCCAGCTGACAGACCATAGCCTGCAGAATCGAGAGTCTCTAGGTATAATGAAGCATCTCTTCCAATGTGGCCAAATACATTTCCCCATTAGGTCTCTAACTCTTTCAGCCCCAGAGAAGTGCTGGCTTCCATAAATAAAATTTCACTCCTTTTGGAAGATGAGTGTTCCTAGGGTGATTGCCTTAGAACACTGGATGTACTTCAGGTCTCAGCTCAACAAGCCTGTGCCCCTCACTGGCCAAGAGCCCACAGCACTGCCTGTGAATTTTCTCTAGAGTTTCATCGCAATGACTAGCTGGTCACTCTTCTGGTAGAAGTGGGGACCCCAGGAGAGGACCCCAAGTATCACTTGGCTTTCCTGATGACACTTAATGTCCCCTTTCTTTTAGTGGTAACAAAATCTAACTATTTAGCAACCCCTTGTTGTTAAAGAGGATCTCATCTTTGCCACCTCTTTTTCATCTTCTGTCTTCTGAGGATGGGTCTGGCAGATGTGTTCTCTGGGCTTTTAGGAAATTGAATTTGGAGGAAAGAGAAGAAGACTGAGGACAAGAAGCACTCAGGTTAGTGGTGGTAGAGAAATTTCTCAGAGAAAACCCCCGCTTTTATCTGAGCACATGGCCTCCCAGAATCTCCAGCTTCCTTTGCAGCTAGATGTGACCATATTAGCCAGATGACTAGGTTGTGGCCAATGGAATGTTAGTCAAAATAATGTGTATAACTTCTGGGTTATGCCTTTAAGATGAAGGGATATGATTATCTTCTTTCGCTTTTTCTGCTAGCAGGAATGTGGGAGTGGGAGTGGGTCATCTTGTTCATGAAGATAAAGGCAGCACCCAACGCATCACAGAACAAGAGAGAAGAAACCTAAGCCCTTGACTACCTAGCAAAAGAAAGCCGCCATGTTTTCCCATGAGAGAGGAATAATCCTCTCACATGTTAAAGCCACGGACACCATTTCTTACATGGGTGAGTGGATTTCCACCCAATGTCATATCTGTCTCAGGCTCTGGGCCCTCTTGGCACGCCCATCCCACTGTGATTTACTAGGCCAGGTTTAGGATAGTGCAAGGTACAATTTGTTCTATACTTTTTCTCTCACTCCCCACCCTGTGGTTCTTAGATATTTTCTCTATGAAAAGCATTACACAATGTTTTTTCCCTCCTTCTGTTCTCTGCTCTAAGCTTTCAGTCTATCAGTCACTCTCTCCCCCTCTCTCTGAGGCTCTTATTAAGCTCACCACCTTTGTACTGCTGGCATCTATTAAGGCTGCAATTCTGTGGTTCTGCTGCTCATTCCCAACTGACTTGTTACACAGTCAAATGGGGCAATTTATCCCCTTCAGAAAATTCCATGTCCACTTCCATAGGAAAAGGACAGGCTCTCTCACATAAAACCACTGGGAAGATTACTTTCTCAAGGAAAACAAACACATTCTCGCTGTGATGTCTCATGACACGGCCACTCTTGGAAGAACTAACTGGATCTCAACAGGACAGATCCAAAGACCGAAACCAGCCCCACCCCATCCCCATAGGAAATCTTCTTATGGGGGATAAAGGGTCACTTGCTCAAGTCAGAGAAAACGTTATCTCCCTAAAGAGCAATCGACAGTCCAGCCAAGCTGTTGGCATGAGAAAGAGGCTGAGAAAGAGGCTGCCAGAATTACAGCAGCATCTTCCCAGGACAGCGGGGCATGGCAATGGGAATGCCAGGAATAAGCTATATTTGGAGAAATTGCCTTGTGTTTGGTATTAGGAGGTTTTGTCAGCAGATACCAGGACTCTGGGCATCAGGCAAAAGTTTAAAGACAGGATTTCAGGCCCTAGAGTAGTGATTCTTGACTGGAGGTTATTTTGTCTCCTCAATACCTCAATGGCAAAATACCTCAATGGCACAGTAGGGTAAAGACATGGAAATAGGGCTGGGCATGGTGATGCGTGCCGGTAAGCCCAGCACTTTGGGAGGCCGAGGTGGGAGGATCGCTTGAGCATGGAAGGTTGAGGCTGCAGTAAGCCACGTTCGCACCACTGTTTACTCCAGCCTGGGTGACAGAGTGAGACCATACTCAAAAACAACAAAAAAGGGAGATCGGAATGCTTATGGCCAGAGGCAACTTGGCCAGGGCCTCCAGCGGCGCCATGTCCACTTCTCACCCATCTGCCTTGGCCTCTTCAGGGCTGAGTGTTTAAAATCTCTGAGGCCCACTCAGAACACACCAGATAGAAAGCTCTGCTATTGCCTTTCGGCTGGAACCTCCATCTTCCAGTAATTTGCCAAAATGATGAACACAGAGGAAAAGAGGGGAGGCACCAGATATATGTTCTCTAGGCCTTTTAGAAAACATGGGGTTTTTCCTTTGGCCACATATATGTGAATCTATAAGAAAGGTGATATTGTAGACATCAAGAAAATGGATACTGTTCAAAAAGGAATGCCCCACAAATGTTAACCATGGCAAAACTGGGAGAGTCTACAGTGTTCCCCAGTGTGCTGTTGGCATTGTTATAAACAAACAAGCTAAGGGCAAGATTCTTGCCAAGAAAATTAATGTGCGTATTGAGCACGTTAAACATTCTAAGAGCCCTGATAGTTTCCTGAAACATATGAAGGAAAATGATCAGAAAAAGAAGGAAGCCAAAGAGAAAGGTACCTGGGTTCAGCTGAAGTGCCAGCCTGCTCCACCCAGAGAAACACACTTTGTGAGAACCAATGGGAAGGAGCCCGAGCTGCTGGAACCTATTCCCTATGAATTCATGGCTTAATAGATGTTTAAAATATCAAAGGCCTCTGGACTGTAAAAATGTTTCTCTTCATTGAGTAGAAGTGTGGTGTCATCTCCCACAAAGACATATTTAAAGCAAATTTTAATTGTGTCCTAATTCATTGTGTAATATCTTTACTATTCTAATTTAAAGTTTTTCTTGCTGAAAGATGTGAGGTAGCTTATTGTGCAACAAATTACTCAATTGGTTAGAAAATGGCCAGATGTTATTTATGAACTATTTGTACTGGTTTGGAGATAGTCCCTCTAAATCATCACGGGGCTGGGCGTAGTGGGTCACACCTGAAATCCCAGCTCTTTGGGAAGCCCAGGAGGGCGGATCACTTGAGGCCAGGAGTTTGAGACCAGCCTGGCCAACATGGCAAAGCCCCGTCTCTACTAAAAATATAAAAATTAGCCGGGCGTGGTGGCACATGCATGTAATCTCAACTACTGTGAGGGTGAGGCATGAAAATCACTTGAACCTGAGAGGTGGAAGTTGCAGTGAGCTGATATCACACCACTGTACTCCAGCCTAGGTGACAGAACAAGACTCTATCTCAAAAAAAAAAAAAAAAAAAGAATTATGGAAGAAATAAAATAATTTATAAAAAAAGACAGCTCTGCTATTATCACTAAATATATTTAATTACTAGCTATAATTCTTCCAACAGAAAAAACACCAGGCCTAGTTAGTTCAAAAGGCAAGCACAACCATTCATGAGATCAGTGCAATCATATGTGAAGTCTTGCAGAGAATAGAAAAAGAGAGATGAGCATCCAACTCATTATATAAGGCTAGTGTAATTTTGATACTAAAACCAGATAAAGACCTGGAAAAGAAACTTTCAAGCCAGTGTAATTTATTTTAAAATCCTTTCAAAAATTTAGCAAATCAAATCAGCAATGTATAAAGAAGTTAATCTATTGTGACCAGATAGTTTATTCCTACAATAAAAGCTTAATTTCACATTAGAGTAATTTACCACATTATCAGATTAATGGAAAAATATTATTAGCTCAATAGATAGAAAAAACAGCAATTGATTAAATCTAGTCATCTATGATTTTAAAAATTCTTAGTAAATGAAGGCTAAAAGGAAACTATCTAACATGATAAAGGGAAGTTGCAAAAATCTAACAGCACATATCACACTCAATGGTGAGACCTTAAAAAGCATTTTCTTTAAAACTAAGAACACGGTAAGGATGACTGTTCTCACCACTTGTGTAACATTGTACTAGATGATCTAGCTTGCTCTTAAAACAGGAAAGAGGAATAAAAGTTATGAGGACCTGAAAGAAACAAACTGTTCCTATTTGTGAATATCTTGCTAGGAAACTCAAAAACTCCATCAAAAAGCCGTTAGACTTAATAGGAGCTTAGCAAGTCTGCCATAAGTAAGGTCGATATACAAAATACAATTGCACATGTATACTTCAGCAACAAATATTTAGAACACACAATTAAAAGATGCCAATTACAACAGCAATAAAAAAATAAGACACCTTTGGAGTAGATCTAACAAAAATGTGAAGGCTTTTATAGAAAAAAAATAAAAACTTCAGTAAAAGACAATAAAGAAGATATAAATAGTATTTCCCTAAAATAAGCTGTAGATTTAATGACTTTCTATTCACGGAACTTGACAAGCTGACCCTAAAATTTATATATTTTATATAGCAAAGCAAAGGGCCAAGAATAGTCAAAATAATCCTGAAGAAGAACAAGTGTCACTAATTACACTACTACCAGGTATTAAGAATTGTTATAAAGTCATCATAATTAAGACTGTGATATAAGTTCAGAGATAGATCCATGGACCAAACAGAATCTAGAATAAGACTTGTGAATAGATGAATAAATAGAAACCTCACCTATGAAAAAACTGGCATTGCACATTAGGAGAAGGGAGGACTATTTAATAAAAATTAATTGATTAGCCATATAAGGGAAAAGTTACACTGACTCCAACCTTACACTATACACAAAAGTCAATTTTAGATAGATAGAGGACTTAAAGGGAAACTTTTTTAACTTTAGAAGAAAAGGTAGAATATTATCTTTTTAGCCTTGAGGGAAGGAAGGATTTCTTAATGCAAAACTGGAAACATAAATTCAACTACATTAAAATAAAGAGGTCATGCACTGTGCCTCACACCTGTAATCCTAGCACTTTGGGAGGCCAAGGCAGGAGGATCACTTGAGTCCAGAAGTTTGAGACCAGCCTGGGAAACATAGTGAGACCCCCTCTCTAAAAAAATTACAAAAATCAGCTGTGTATGGTGGCACACACCTGCTGTCATAGCTACTTGGGAGGCTGAGGCAGGAGAATCACTTGAGCCCAGGAGGTCAAGGCTGCAGTGAGCCGTGATTATGCCACTGTACTCCAGCCTGGGTGACAGAATGAGACCCTGTCTTAAAAAATAAACTATGGCTTCTCCAAAGACATCAAGATACCAAGAGAGTGAAAACATAAGCTTAAAAACTAGAGGAAGATACTCACTACATATAAAATGGCCTTGGGGTTAGAATTGAGACTATATGAGCTCCTTTGAATCAATAAAAAAAATTAATAGAAAAATAGAAAAACAACATGAATAGCATTTCACAGAAGAAAAATTCTTTGTGGTACACATTTAAAAATATGCTCTACCTCATTAACCATTTTATACCCTACAGCTTGGCAAAAATTAAAAAGACTGACAATAGCAAGTGTTGGTGAGAACTCATAATAATGGCAACTCTCAGACTCTGCTAGATAGTAATCTGGAGCTATCTAGCAAGGTTGAACATGTGTATTACCCGTACCACTCAGCAATTTATCTCCTAGTTTGGTAAGCAGACTTCTAAGTTGGTCTGCAGGCATCTGCACCTTCTAGTATTCACGCCCACATGTAACTCCCTCCCTTAAATATGAGCTGCACCTAATGACTTGTGTCTAATGAGTAGAATACAGCAAAAGTGATAAGATGGCACTTCTGAGATTAGGTTTCAGAAGACTGCCTTCCCCTAACTCACTCTCTCTCTCTGTTCTTCTTGATAACTTTAGAGAAGCACATTGTTGAAGCAAACTGCCCTCTGGAGAGACTGTCATGGCAAGGAATTGAGCATCCTCACCAATGAGGAAAGGAAGCCTGCAGCTCAATAGCCAAGGAGGAACTGGCCTTGCCAGCATTCATGTGAGTGGGCTTGGAAGTGGATTCTTCAACAGAAGATGATAGCAGCCCCTGCTGCTCATAGCAGCCTTGTGAGAGCCCCAGAGGACCCAGCCAAGCCATGTCCAGATTCTTCACCCACAGAAAATGTAAGATAATGAATGTATATTGTTTTAATCTGCTGAATTTTGGGGTAATTGTTTATGCTGCAATTGATAATTGATAAGGTTTGGCTGTGTCCCCACCCAAAATCTCATCTCGAATTGTAATCTGAATTGTAATCCTCACGTGTTAGGGGCGGGACCTGGTAGGAGGTGATTAGATTATTGGGGTGGCTCCCCATGCTGTTCTAATGATAGTGAGTGAGTTTTCAAGAGACCTGATGGTTTTATAAGGGGCTTTTCTCCCCTTCTCTCCACACTTCTCTCTCCTGCCACCATGTGAAGAAGGATGAGTTTGCTTCCCCTTCCACCATGATGATAAGTTTCCTGAGGCCTCACCAGCCATAAGGAGTTGTGAGTCAATTGAATCTTTTTTCATTTATAAATTCCCCAATCTTGGGCAGTTCTTCATAGCAGCATAAGAATGGACTAATACAATAATTAACACACCTGAGTATAAATCCCAGCACAGACCTTCCCAGCAGATGAGCCAAGGCATACTGGTATGCAAAATATGAGTTACAGGTGAACCCAAGATATTGATCCTTTAACTATTGGGGATGCCAAGGGCAGGTGGGCCAGGGTGGGCCTGGGATTACTACAGCTTAAGGGCAGGTTATCCCCAGTAGAGGAAGCATTCTAAAGCATACAATAATTCGGATTTGCAATGGAAAGATAGTTTTTAAAGACTGAAAATAGGAGAGAGAATAGAAGAATAAGGTCTAAATAATCTTTAAGTCTCGGGAAATCCTAAGTAACGAATTCTTCTTTGCTGAGAAGAAATGAAATCTATGATATTTAGAAATCCCATTAAAATAAAGTTATAAAATCTCTCACATTTAGCCTTTGGGTAGTTCATTTTGTTAAATGGATGTGCAGAAAGGAGGCAGTTTCCCTTAAATGGAGCCACTTAGGGGTCTAATTGGAGGTCCGATCCCTTTTTGCAGAAGATGTTTTTTATCTGCTGAATACAGTCAACTCTCCCACATGTCCTCTCCCTGGTTTATTTGCTTACTCTGGGAAATGAAAGGATGGTGTGGTTTGTGAACCAGGAGTTGTTATTCTTTGCCTGCATATCATGTTGGCTTTTTTTTGGTAAGAAAAATCACAAGAATATATGAAGTTTTTTTATGAATAGAACCCTTTATTTTTAGGAGAAAATGGATGGAACAATTTGGGGCTTTGGGGCCGCCTGTTGCTCTTGTGTGAGCACCTCCCACTGCCTTGACTTTACTCTGCCGCATACTCGGTGCCAGGATTTACATGACCACAGTGGGGAGCAACTGGATTTAGCATAAGTAAGAATAACTGCTTTTCCCCTGGGGAGAGACAAAAAGGATAAGTGCATAAGGCACAGAGACAATATTATCGGGAGTTGTATTCCTGTTCCGCTCTTTTATTCACTCTGAATTCTGGATTCTGTTGCAAATAATAAAAGCAAGAAGCTAGCTGGCTTGGAGCCAAGGTCTGGGATTAGCAAAGACTATTTTATTTGGGGCTAAAAAAAATGTGTTCATTAGTGATGTTCTATACATTACACATATAGCCATTGGATTAAAAATTTTTTTTTTTTTGGTAAATTGATATTGCCAAGAAAGCACAGTTAATAACAATTTGAACTAGGCAGGGAAAGGTGAGTTTCTGCCACTGTGTCTACCCGGGATGAACGCAGAAGGTGTCTGTGCACACCTGTTCCTGCTTTGCCACACAATCTCAGGCTGCCCCATATTCTCTGGGCTTGGGTTGGACAGCTATCATCCCCATAATAACCTGCATCCTTTTCTCTCCCTTACTTCCAACCGTAAGGTAACTTTGACACGAACACCCTAAAATCTAATGTCAGTTTTTCCTTTTTACTCTTACCTCAAATATCCTGTTCTTCTTTTCTCATAAAACCATTGAACGAGTTGCAAGACCCCATTTTGAACTCAGGCAGACCCTGGTTGGAATCCCAGCTTCCCTGCGTGCTACTATCTCCAGGATCCTAGGGGAAATTATTTAATTTTCCTTCACTTCAATTTCCTCACTGATAAAATGAAGAATAATCATATACATCTCATTGGGTTTTGTGAAGATTAATGAAACAAGAATAAAGAGTATTATATTGCATTGTACCTAGTAATAAACAAAATTTTATCTTGATCATTAATATAGGGTAAAGTGGTAGTCAGAGGGAAATTTATAATTTAAATACTGATATTAAAAATAAGAAAGCCCCTAAAACCAAAATAAATCTTCCACTTGAAAAGTGTAGAAAAAAACAGTGTTTATATTATAAAAATGATGACTTCCATTTTTGGTTGTTTGAAAGACTAGATGTCCAGAAAAAGTCTTCTGGTATGGAACTAAAATTCTGGATAAAATATATTTTTAAACTTTCTAGAAAATACTTGTCTGAACTCTTGGGGGAAAAAAGGAAGATCCTTGCCATAGATAATAAGAAGGTAAAAATCCAGACCGGGCTCGGTGGCTCACGCTTGTAATCCTAGCACTTTGGGAGGCCGAGGTGGGCAGATCACGAGGTCAAGAGATCAAGACCATCCTGGCCAACATGGTGAAACCCCGTCTCTACTAAAAATACAAAAAATTAGCTGGGCGTGGTGCCGCACGCCTGTAGTCCCAGCTACTTGGGAGGCTGAGGCAGGAGGATTGCTTGAACCTGGGAGGTGGAGGTTGCAGTAAGCTGAGATTGCGCCACTGCACTCCAGCCTGGGCGACAGAGCGAGACTCCATCTCAGAACAAACAAACAAACAAACAAACAAAAAAGAAAGTAAAAATCCAGAGACTTAACCTATCTAAAGCTGGTGTTTGCCATGACAGCCTATCTGGCTGTGTTCGGTGGCACCTGAGGGGGAGGATAGACAAAAACACGAGGCCTGTGGAAGCCGAGAGGATGGACTAGAAAACGTCACATGAAGCCAGAATCCCAGAAATATTACTCTAGGTATGTTCAAAAGGGTTGAATGAAGTGTGGGGGGTGCCCAAGAGACAGAGATGTAGAAAAACTTACCAATCATCTTTAGACCAAATGAAAAGTATAAATGGGAAAGAATACTTGGAGAATACTAACCACAAGTTTGTTATCACAAGTGTTTAAGTCAAAATTTACACCATCTGTATTACCTACCCACCAATAAATCTAAGTCAAATATTTGGTTAAAAGAGCATCCAAATATTTAGCTAATAGGAACAGAACAATAGAATAAACCTAAAGAAAGTGGAAGGATGGGAATCATAAGGGAAAAAAATAATGAACTAGAAAATGAAGAAACAGTAAAGTACATCTTTTGAAAAGACTCATGGAAGTGATGACCTGGACAGAAAGCGCTGTGCCCAATCCCCAGTGTTGCAGTTGGGGAGAGCACAGGCTTCACAGAAAAGTGCTGCGTTGCTGGGCGTGGTGGCGCACACTTGTGATCCCAGCACTCTGGGAGGCTGAGGCGGGTGGATCACCTGAGGTCAGGAGTACAAGACCAGCCTGGCCAACATGGTAAAATCCCATCTCTACTAAATAATACAAAAATTAGCCAGGCGTGGTCGTGGGTGCCTGTAATACCAGCTACTTGGGAGGCTGAGGCGGGGAGAATTGCTTGAACCCAGGAGGCGGAGCTTGCAGTGAGCCAAGATCGTGCCACTGCACTCCAGCCTTGGCGACAGAGCGAGACTCCACCTCAAAAAACAAACAAACAAAAAAAAAGTGCTGCATCCAATTGGAAAAAAAAATGTGGTCCATATACACCATGGAATACTACACAGCCATAAAAAATGTCTTTTGCAGGAACATGGATGGAGCTGGAGGCTATTATTCTTAGCAAACCAACACAGGAACAGAAAACCAAAAACCGCATGTTCTCACTTATAAGTGGGAGTTAAATGATGAGAACACATGGACACAAGGAAGGGAACAGCAGACACTGGGGTCTACTTGGGGGTGGAGGATGGGAGGGGGAAAAGAGCCGAGAAAATAACACTTGAGCTGGGCGTGGTGGCTCATGCCTGTAATCCCAGCACTATGGTAGGCCAAGCAGGTGGATCACGAGGTTGGGAGTTTGAGACCAGCCTGACCAACATGGTGAAACCCCGTCTCTACTAAAAATACAAAAATTAGCCGGGTGTGGTTGCACACGCCTGTAATCCCATCTACTCAGGAGGCTGAGGCAGGAGAATAGCTTGAACCCAGGAGTCGGAGGTTGCAGTGAGCCAAGATCATGCTACTGCACTCCAGCCTGGCGGATGGAGCAAGACTCCATCCAAAAAAAAGAAAAAAGAAAGAAACTCTTGAGTACTAGGCTTGATACTTGGCAGATGAAATGACCTGTACAAAAAACCCCCATGACGTGACTCTAGCTATGTAACAAACCTGTACACGTACCCCTGAACCTAATATAAAAGTTAAAAATTTAGGCCGGGTGCGGTGGCTCACGCTTGTAATCCCAGCACTTTGGGAGGCCGAGGCGGGCGGATCACAAGGTCAGGAGATCGAGACTACGGTGAAACCCCGTCTCTACTAAAAATACAAAAAATTAGCCGGGTGTGGTGGTGGGTGCCTGTAGTCCCAGCTACTCGGAGAGGCTGAGGCAGGAGAATGGCGTGAACCCGGGAGGCGGAGCTTGCAGTGAGCCGAGATCGTGCCACTGCACTCCAGCCTAGGGGACAGAGCAAGACTCCGTCTCAAAAAAAAAAAAAAAAAAAAAAGTTAAAAATTTTAAAAATGTATATATTTTAAGTGCCACCTTCAACAGTTCCTGAACAGACTGTGGTGGCTGAGGGACAGGTCCAGGCAGGTTCTAGATTTTCCATAAAATGGGAAATCCTCTCAAAAGCCAGTGAATGCCAGCATGGTCCAGGGAACAAAACCAAGAGCCCTTGACCCTCCAAGAGAAAGTGGAGGTGACTATTTAGGCCACAGAAGGAGGAAGAGGCAGAGTATGGGACCAGCCTCAGAGCTGTTGGGGTCAGAGCCATCAGCCAGGCATGTGGTAGAAAGGTCACTTAGGACCATGTGGGTCTCTTGGGGAGGGTGAGCAAAGCTCAGACCGGAGCTCCTCCTGATGCCAGCAGTCCATGGACACTCCCGTCGTGTTCCACCTGGGAATTCATATCTCTCCAGGGAGAAAGGAAGGAGAAGAAGGAAGGGAGAATTTCACAGTTGATGTATATTTACTCAGAAGAGACTGAGTCAAAACTAAAGGCTACAGTTTGAATTAGAAAAACATCTTTGCATACCTGAGTCCTAAGACTCCGAAATTCACGCTAGCTATAAAAGAATAAATGTGCAAAGAGGACTTGAAAAATCTAAATAACTAGACCTTGGAAAAATCAGAATGGAGAGTCGGGTTGAGTCACAGAAGCATTTTGCTGGTGTTTAGCCATTAATGTGATTCAGCTTCTTGCTCTTTATGCCTTTGCTCCCTTCTCTCTCCTCTTCCAGGCAGACAATTCCCTCTGTATTTGCAAATCAGTTTCCCCAGAGAAAAAAGTACCTTGGCCCAGCTCACAAGTTCACATCAAGTCTCACCATAGTGAGTTAGCCCAAGGGCTTCCTTTGGGTGAGTCTTGCTTCCATTACATCTTCCCAGTCTCCCCATACTCCCCCACCACCTCCTCACAGGCACGTGTATGTGTGCAAAGACCAGCTCAGGTTGAGTGAGGCAAGCTTGAGGAGTGATATTCCTCGTGCTTACAGTTAAAATATGGGAGGAAAATATACAGGCCACTATGATCTCGATTTTCCTGCCCAAGAATATGAGCCTAAATAAGGTAAAGTGTGAGTGCCTCATGCAAAGCCTGGCTGTGTACTAAGCCCTGTGTTAGCTGTTATAAGAGCCAAGGGAAAACTTCCCCGTGGCCCCTAAAGGTTTGCAAAAATCAACTGACAAAAGGCAGAGTAATAGGAGAAAAGGCATATGAATGTATTTGACCGTAGTTTCACATGACACAGGAGCCTTCAGAATGAAGACCCAAAGATACAGATTAAACTGTCTACTTTCATGCTTAGGTTCACCAAAATGTGGACAGAAAGGCTATGAGCTATAATAGACTGAATGGGGAAACCCAGCAAGGCCTGTCTATTATTTATTTATGTTTAATTTATTATTATTATTTTTTGAGATGGGGTCTCACTCTGTCACCCAGGCTGGAGTGCAGTGGTGTGATCTCCACTCACTGCAACCTCTGCCTCCTGGGTTCAAGTGAGTCTCCTGCCTGAGCCTCCCAAGGAGCTGGGATTATAGGTGCACACCACCACACCCAGCTAATTTTTGTATTTTTAGTAGAGATGGGTTTCATCAGGTCTCAAACTCCCTACCTCAGGTGATCCGTCCACCTTGGCCTCCCAAAATGTTGGGATTACAGGCGTGAGCCACCACACCTGGCCTCTATTTAGGTTCTTCTTGGCCTCCGTGCAGCCTTCCTTCCTCTTGGATATGGGGCTGGACCGTCTCTGGAATGGGGAGATCTTATGACCTACAATCAGACAAATTAAGTCAAATCACTTCTCTATGGCCAGTTTTTACACAGAAAGGTGGCGTGGGTGGAGGAGTGGAGTTAGAATAATATGTTTAGGTTTTATGGCTGGCTTTAGGGGAAGTGGATTTTGGTTTCCGAGATGCACCTTGCGGAAGAGTTTCTTCTATGGTTAGCCTTGGGGGAGAATGAGAGGCCAGTGACAGGAGGCCAGAAGAAGGTCAGAGAGAGCTACTTCTGAGATCTTCATTTTGGGTTATCATTTTCTGAGATCTTACACTGTCATTATCAACAACATTAGATTAGAGCAAAACCTTGGGCTACCTTTTTTTGTAAGTCCCTTTTCAACTCTCTTTTTTATTTTTTTTTAAACTGTCCTCGGAAATCCTCTAGTCATTTCCTATAACTATTCTATACATATAAATCCTACCTCTCGAGCAAGGCTGGAGAATTTTTTTAGGAGTTTTCCCTATTTTTTCTTTTGGATCATCCACAGACTCCAGGGGAGTGTTATGCACAGATAAAGTGCTCAAATGATAAAATACTTTGTTATACATTGGCTTCATGAGACATTTATCAAATTGTTCTGAAAATTTATTGAATTGAATTTATTCAGTTGAATTAAAACTTCCTATTAACGACAGTAATTATTTGAAAGACACATAAATTTTACTAATGAGCACCTAAAGAGTGGCCAGACGCTGCGCATGCCATCTCCCAAACACGCCAACCTGTTCCCTGTTCCATGCCTATCTGTCTTACCACTTACTTCTATTCTTCAAACATTCTCACATGGAGACTAAAAAAGATACAATAGCAAAAGAATCAGGCCTAGTTTATGATTCTAAAAAATAAACTTAGCTGGACATGGTGGCACACCTGTAGTCCCAGCTACTTGGGAGGCTGAGGTGAGAAGATCGCTTGAGGCCAGGAGTTTGAGGCCAGCCTGGGCAAAATAGACCCTGTCTGAAAAAAAATTAAAAATAAAAATAAACCCAGTAATTTTTAAAATGTTTTTTATGGAAAATGTCAAACATATACATAAGATAGAGGGAACAATTTAATGGAGTCTCAAACTTTAAGAGTTATCAACATTATGGCAAATCTTATGTTATACCCTAGTCAACTGTCTTTCCATGCTGTATTACTTTAAAGAAAAATCTAGACCATTCCTCCTGTAACCTTTCAGAATGTATCACTAAAACATAAGGACTCTTTCATTAAACATAACCATAATATCACTAAAAAATAACAATGTTTCCTTAGGACCATAAAATATCCAAGGTTCAAATTTCCCCAATTGCCTCCCTAATGCTTTTTAGAGTTTTATAATTAAGATCCAAATTAGGTCACGCTTTGCATTTGATGATGTTTTTCTTCAATCTCTTTCAATTGAAATATTCTTTCCTCTCTCCTTTTTCCCGTTTGTAATTTATGGGTCATTTGTCCCATAAAGTTTCCCACATCCTAGATTTGTTGATAGAATCCTTACACTGTGTGAATTATGTTCTTTAGTCCCCTGTACTTCCTATAAATGGCTAGATTTTCAGCCCTGTGCAATAGAACTTTTTGTGATGATGGAAATGTTCTATATCTACACGTGTGGCTATTGTGCTAGTGTAACTGAGGGATTGAATTATTTTTATTTTGTTTTAATTAATTTAAAGTTGACCACAAGCAGCTAGTGCCCACCATAATGGACAGCACATAGAGGTTAACTGAAATGGAAATAGACACATGTGGCTAGTGGCTACCGTATTGGATTCAGGTTTGATTATTTACCAAGAATATGTCATACATGGTGAACTTCCACTAGGGGGCTCACAATGCCTGGTTGTCTGTGATGTTAGCAGCCCATTGGTGATCATTGTCCATACCTGTACGTGAGAGCAGTTGCAAAACGATAAGACTCAATTTCTATCATTCCTTCTTTATTTATTATCTGAAATCTATCAAGAAAACAACGACTCATCAATAGCTTGATTGCTCTGAGGTATAATTTATACAAGAAAGACAGAATAAATAAATGTTTAACTTTTTGAGGAGCTGCAAGACTGTTTCCCAAAGCAGCTCCACCCTTTTAACATTCTCACCAGAATGTATAATGGTTCCAATTTCTCCACATTCTTTTTTTTTTTCTTTTTTCTTTTTTTTTTTTATTATACTTTAGGGTTTTAGGGTACATGTGCACAATGTGCAGGTTTGTTACATATGTATCCATGTGCCATGTTGATTTCCTGCACCCATTAACTCGTCATTTAGCATTAGGTGTATCTCCTAATGCTGTCCCTCCCCCCTCCCCCCACCCCACAACAGTCCCCGGAGCGTGATGTTCCCCTTCCTGTGTCCATGAGTTCTCATTGTTCAATTCCCACCTATGAGTGAGAACATGTGGTGTTTGGTTTTTTGTCCTTGCGATAGTTTACTGAGAATGCTGTTTTCCAGTTTCATCCATGTCCCTACAAAGGACACGAACTCATCATTTTTTATGGCTGCATAGTATTCCATGGTGTATATGTGTCACATTTTCTTAATCCAGTCTATCGTTGTTGGACATTTGGGTTGGTTCCAACTCTTTGCTATTGTGAATAGTGCCGCAATAAACATACGTGTGCATGTGTCTTTATAGCAGCATGATTTATAGTCCTTTGGGTATATACCCAGTAATGGGATGGCTGGGTCAAATGGTATTTCTAGTTCTAGATCCCTGAGGAATCGCCACACTGACTTCCACAATGGTTGAACTAGTTTACAGTCCCACCAACAGTGTAAAAGTGTTCCTATTTCTCCACATCCTCTCCAGCACCTGTTGTTTCCTGATTTTTTAATGATGGCCATTCTAACTGGTGTGAGATGGTATCTCACTGTGGTTTTGATTTGCATTTCTCTGATGGCCAGTGATGAGGAGCATTTCTTCATGTGTTTTTTGGCTGCATAAATGTCTTCTTCTGAGAAGTGTCTGTTCATGTCCTCTGCCCACTTTTTGATGGGGTTGTTTGTTTTTTTCTTGTAAATTTGTTTGAGTTCATTGTAGATTCTGGATATTAGCCCTTTGTCAGATGAGTAGGTTGCAAAAATTTTCTCCCATTGTGTAGGTTGCCTGCTCACTCTGATGATAGTTTCTTTTGCTGTGCAGAAGCTCTTTAGTTTGATGAGATCCCATTTGTCGATTTTGGCTTTTGTTGCCATTGCTTTTGGTGTTTTAGACACGAAGTCCTTGCCCACGCCTATGTCCTGAATGGTATTGCCTAGGTTTTCTTGTAGGATTTTAATGGTTTTAGGTCTAACATATAAGTCTTTAATCCATCTTGAATTAATTTTTGTATAAGGTGTAAGGAAGGGATCCAGTTGCAGCTTTCTACATATGGCTAGCCAGTTTTCCCAGCACCATTTATTAAATAGGGAATCCTTTCCCCATTTCTTGTTTTTGTCAGGTTTGTCAAAGATCAGATAGTTGTAGCTATGCGGCATCATTTCTGAGGGCTCTGTTCTGTTCCATTGATCTATGTCTCTGTTGTGGTACCAGTACCATGCTGTTTTGGTTACTGTAGCCTTGTAGTATAGTTTGAAGTCAGGTAGCGTGATGCCTCCAGCTTTGTTCTTTTGGCTTAGGATTGACTTGGCGATGCGGGCTCTTTTTTGGTTCCATATGAACTTTAAAGTAGTTTTTTCCAATTCTGTGAAGAAAGTCATTGGTAGCTTGATGGGGATGGCATTGAATCTATAAATCACCTTGGGCAGTATGGCCATTTTCACGATATTGATTCTTCCAACCCATGAGCATGGAATGTTCTTCCATTTGTTTGTGTCCTCTTTTATTTCATTGAGCAGTGGTTTGTAGTTCTCCTTGAAGAGGTCCTTCACATCCCTTGTAAGCTGGATTCCTAGGTATTTTATTCTCTTTGAAGCAATTGTGAATGGGAGTTCACTCATGATTTGGCTCTCTGTTTGTCTGTTATTGGTGTACAAGAATGCTTGTGATTTTTGTACATTGATTTTGTATCCTGAGACTTTGCTGAAGTTGCTAATCAGCTTAAGGAGATTTTGGGCTGAGACAATGGGGTTTTCTAGATATACAATCATGTCATCTGCAAACAGGGACAATTTGACTTCCTCTTTTCCTAATTGAATACCCTTTATTTCCTTCTCCTGCCTGATTGCTCTGGCCAGAACTTCCAGCACTATGTTGAATAGGAGCGGTGAGAGAGGGCATCCCTGTCTTGTGCCAGTTTTCAGAGGGAATGCTTCCAGTTTTTGCCCATTCAGTATGATATTGCCTGTGGGTTTGTTGTAGATAGCTCTTATTATTTTGAGATGCGTCCCATCAATACCTAATTTATTGAGAGTTTTTAGCATGAAGCGTTGTTGAATTTTGTCAAAGGCCTTTTCTGCATCTATTGAGATAATCATGTGGTTTTTGTCTTTGGTTCTGTTTATATGCTGGATTACATTTATTGATTTGCGTATGTTGAACCAGCCTTGCATCCCAGGGATGAAGCCCACTTGATCATGGTGGATAAGCTTTTTGATGTGCTGCTGGATTCGGTTTGCCAGTATTTTATTGAGGATTTTTGCATCAATGTTCATCAAGGATATTGGTCTGAAATTCTCTTTTTTGGTTATGTCTCTGCCAGGTTTTGGTATCAGGACGATGCTGGCTTCGTAAAATGTGTTAGGGAGGATTCCCTCTTTTTCTATCGATTGGAATAGTTTCAGAAGGAATGGTACCAGTTCCTCCTTGTACCTCTGGTAGAATTCAGCTGTGAATCCATCAGGTCCTGGACTCTTTTTGGTTGGTAAGCTATTGATTATTGCCACAATTTCAGAACCTGTTATTGGTCTATTCAGAGATTCAACTTCTTCCTGGTTTAGTCTTGGGAGGGTGTATTTGTCGAGGAATTTATCCATTTCTTCTAGATTTTCTAGTTTATTTGCATAGAGGTGTTTGTAGTATTCTCTGATGGTAGATTGTATTTCTGTGGGATCGGTGGTGATATCCCCTTTTTCGTTTTTTATTGCATCTATTTGATTCTTCTCTCTTTTCTTCTTTATTAGTCTTGCTAGCGGTCCATCTATTTTGTTGATCTTTTCAAAAAACCAGCTCCTGGATTCATTAATTTTTTGAAGGGTTTTTTGTGTCTCTATTTCCTTCAGTTCTGCTCTGATTTTAGTTATTTCTAGCCTTCTGCTAGCTTTTGAATGTGTTTGCTCTTGCTTTTCTAGTTCTTTTAATTGTGATGTTAGGGTGTCAATTTTGGATCTTTCCTGCTTTCTCTTGTGGGCATTTAGTGCTATAAATTTCCCTCTACACACTGCTTTGAACGTGTCCCAGAGATTCTGGTATGTTGTGTCTTTGTTCTCGTTGGTTTCAAAGAACATCTTTATTTCTGCCTTCATTTCATTATGTACCTGATAGTCATTCAGGAGCAGGTTGTTCAGTTTCCATGTAGTTGAGCGGTTTTGACTGAGTTTCTTAATCCTGAGTTCTAGTTTGATTGCACTGTGGTCTGAGAGACAGTTTGTTATAATCTCTGTTCTTTTACATTTGCTGAGAAGAGCTTTACTTCCAACTATGTGGTCAATTTTGGAATAGGTGTGGTGTGGTGCTGAAAAAAATGTATATTCTGTTGATTTGGGGTGGAGAGTTCTGTAGATGTCTATTAGGTCCACTTTATGTAGAGCTGAGTTCAATTCCTGGATATCCTTGTTAACTTTCTGTCTCATTGATCTGTCTAATGCTGACAGTGGGGTGTTAAAATCTCCCATTATTATTGTGTGGGAGTTTAAGTCCCTTTGTAGGTCACTGAGGACTTGCTTTATGAATCTGGGTGCTCCTGTGTTGGGTGCATATATATTTAGGATAGTTAGCTCTTCTTGTTGAATTGATCCCTTTACCATTATGTAATGGCCTTCTTTGTCTCTTTTGATCTTTGTTGGTTTAAAGTCTATTTTATCAGAGACTAGGATTGCAACCCCTGCCTTTTTTTGTTTTCCAGTTGCTTGATAGATCTTCCTCCATCCCTTTATTTTGAGTCTGTGTGTGTCTCTGCACGTGAGATGGGTTTCCTGAATACAGCACACTGATGGGTCCTGACTCCTTATCCAGTTTGCCAGTCTGTGTCTTTTGATTGGAGCATTTAGCCCATTTACATTTAACGTGAATATTGTTATGTGTGAATCTGATCCTGTCATTATGATGTTAGTTGGTTATTTTGCTCGTTAGTTGCTATAGTTTCTTCCTAGCCTCGATGGTCTTTACAATTTGGCATGTTTTTGCAGGGGCTGGTACCGGTTGTTCCTTTCCATGTTTAGTGCTTCCTTCAGGAGCTCTTTTAGGGCAGGCCTGGTGGTGACAAAATCACTCAGCGTTTGCTTGTCTGTAAAGTATTTTATTTCTCCTTCACTTATGAAGCTTAGTTTGGCGGGATAGGAAATTCTGGGTTGAAAATTCTTTTCTTTAAGAATGTTGAATATCGGCCCCCACTCTCTTCTGGCTTGTAGAGTTTCTGCTGAGAGATCAGCTGTTAGTCTGATGGGCTTCCCTTTGTGGGTAACCCGACCTTTCTCTCTGGCTGCCCTTAACATTTTTTCCTTCATTTCAACTTTGGTGAATCTGACAATTATGTG
The DNA here is from genome assembly GCF_028878055.3 of Symphalangus syndactylus. Lineage (NCBI taxonomy): Eukaryota > Metazoa > Chordata > Mammalia > Primates > Hylobatidae > Symphalangus > Symphalangus syndactylus. Next base: position 75,547,141 of record NC_072430.2, read on the forward strand.
TCTTGGAGTTGCCCTTCTCTAGGAGTATCTTTGTGGCGTTCTCTGTATTTCCTGAATCTGAATGCTGGCCTGCCTTGCTAGATTGGGGAAGTTCTCCTGGATAATATCTTGCAGAGTGTTTTCCAACTTGGTTCCATTCTCCCCATCATTTTCAGGTACACCAATCAGACGTAGGTTTGGTCTTTTCACATAGTCCCAAATTTCTTGGAGGCTTTGTTCATTTCTTTTTATTCTTTTTTCTCTAAACTTCCCTTCTCTCTTCATTTCATTCATTTCATCTTCCATCAGCGATACCCTTTCTTCCAGTTGATCGCATCTGCTACTGAGGCTTCTGCATTCTTCGCGTAGTTCTCGAAACTTGGCTTTCAGCTCCATCATCTCCTTTAAGCCCTTCTCTCCATTGGTTATTCTAGTTATCCATTCTTCTAATTTTTTTTCAAAGTTTTTAACTTCTTTGCTATTGTTTTGAATTTCCTCTCGTAGCTCAGAGTAGTTTGATCGTCTGAAGCCTTCTTCTCTCAACTCATCAAAGTCATCCTCCATCCAGCTTTGTTCCGTTGCTGGTGAGGAACTGCGTTCCTTTGGAGGAGGAGAGCTGCTCTGTTTTTTAGAGTTTCCAGTTTTTTTGGTCTGTTTTTTCCCCATCTTTGTGGTTTTGTCTACTTTTTGTCTTCGATGATGGTGATGTACAGATGGGTTTTTGGTGTGGATGTCCTTTCTGTTTGTTAATTTTTCTTCTACCAGACAAGACCCTCAGCTGCAGGTCTGTTGGAGTTTACTAGAGGTCCACTCCAGACCCTGTTTGGCTGGGTGTCAGCACCGGTGGCTGCAGAACAGCGGATTTTCGTGAGACCACAAATTCAGCTGTCTGATAGTTCCTCTGAAAGTTTTGTCTCAGAGGAGTACCCGGTTGAATGAGGTGTCAGTCTGTCCCTACTGGGGGGGTGCCTCCCAGTTAGGCTGCTCAGGGGTGAGGGACCCACTTTAGGAGGCAGTCTGTCCGTTCTCAGATCTCCAGCTGCGTGCTGGGAGAACCACTACTCTCTTCAAAGCTGTCAGTCAGACAGGGACATTTAAGGCTGTGGAGGTTCTGGCTGAGTTTTTGGTTGTCTGTGCCCTGCCCCCAGAGGTGGAGCCTACAGAGGCAGGCAGGCCTCCTTGAGCTGTGGTGGGCTCCACCCAGTTCGAGCTTCCTGGCTGCTTTGTTTACCTAAGCAAGCCTGGGCAATGGCGGGCGCCCCTCCCCCAGCCTCGTTGCCGCCTTGCAGCGTGATCTCAGACTGCTGTGCTAGCAATCAGCGAGACTCCGTGGGCATAGGACCCTCCGAGCCAGGTGCGGGACACAATCTCCTAGTGAGCCGTTTTCCAGGCCCGTTGGAAAAGCGCAGTATTAGGACGGGACTGACCCGATATTCCAGGTGCCGTCTGTTTCCCCTTTCTTTGACTAGGAAAGGGAACTCCCTGACCCCTTGCGCTTCCCGAGTGAGGCAATGCCTCGCCCTGCTTCGGCTCGCGCACAGTGCGCTTCACCGACTGTCCTGAACCCACTGTTAGGCACACCCTAGTGAGATGAAACCGGTACCTCAAGCAGAAATGCAGAAATCACCCGTCTTCTGTGTCGCTGGGGCTGGGAGCTGGAGACCGGAGCTGTTCCTATTCGGCCATCTTGGCTCCACCAATTTCTCCACATTCTTTTTTTTTTTTTTTTTTTTTGAGACGGAGTCTCTCTCTGTCGCCCAGGCTGGAGTGCAGTGGCGCAATCTCGGCTCACTGCAAGCTCCGCCTCCCGGGTTCACGCCATTCTCCTGCCTCAGCCTCTCCGAGTAGCTGGGACTACAGGCGCCCACCACCATGCCCAGCTAATTTTTTGTATTTTTAGTAGAGACGGGGTTTCACTGTGGTCTCGATCTCCTGACCTCGTGATCCGCCCGCCTCGGCCTCCCAAAGTGCTGGGATTACAAGCGTGAGCCACCGCGCCTGGCCTTCAATTTCTCCACATTCTTATCAATACTTGTTATTGTCCCTCTTTTTTTATCATAGCCATCCTAGTGGGTGTGACGTGTATCCCATTGTGGTTTTGTTTGCATTTTCCTAATAACTAATGATGGTGAGCATCTGTTCATGCTTATTGGCCATTGTTATATCTCTATGGAAGAAATTTCTATTCAGATCCTTCGCCTACTTTTAAATGAGTTATTTATCTTTTTATTATTGAATTGTGTTATTTATATACCCTGGAGACAAGTCCTTTATCAGATATATGATTTGCAAATATTTTCTCACCTTCTGTTGGTTGTCTTTCACTTTTTGTCCATCCCAGCCTTTGCACTAAGACCCTGCTGCCCATCGCGCCTCCCAGCTGATAACTGAGCAGGGAGGGGATAATAAGGCAGGCTCATTCCTGGAGATGTGACTTCTCTTATGACTGAAGGTTTTTGCCAAACCTTCCTTACACTGCTCAGTGGTCCAGGATGCTTCATCCAACCTTCCCTCCTTTTCTTCTTTGAGATCAGACTTGCATTGCCATCTGACAGCTCTCAGCCTTCTCCTTCTCCTGCCCATGTTCTCCCACAGCAGAATTTTTCTTAATAAAATCTTTGCACATTTAATTCCATCTTGGTGTCTGCTTCTCAGAGTACCTGGACTAACACATCAGGCAATGGCAATGCCTACCCTAAAGAATGACTTTTACAGTTCAAGGCCAAAGTCCTTCTGCATTGGATAGCAGCAGCAACCCAAAGCAAGAACAAAGGTAGAGATCTGGACTCTCTAGTTGACCACAGGGTTTCTACCCAGAGAGAAGGATGATGATTTTTTGAGCTGGATAAATCACACCTGGATTTGAAGATCAGCTCTGCCACTTACTAATTTGGTGCCTTTGACAAGTTATTTAGCCTCCCTGTGCCTTAGTTTCTTCATCTGCAAAATGTCAACAGTACCAATGCTGTCTCTCTGCATTTTTTAAGATTGAATAAAATAATGTAAAAAGTAACTAGTACAGAGTAACTAGTACAGAGCAGGAGGTCACCAAATGTTGATTTCCTTTCCACACCCTTCAATCAGGCAGTATCATGCTTAGTTAACTGTTCAAAGGCAAGTCATAACTTGGCCGGATGATGGGCTGCACACACTTTGTAGGAGTAAGCTAAGTGGTGAGCATAGAGTTTTCCCTTGCCTTTCCCTGATCTACTCTGGCCAGCTATTGCCCTCTTAGTTTTCTGGATACTCAAGAGATGAGCTTTCCTGATGGGTTCCAAAGAGATACCCAGGAAAAACACTGCTCTGAAGGAAAAAGATAAGATTAGCCTAGAACCCCTAAAGCACAATGTGGTCCCAAGAGAAACAAGCTCTGATATGTTTTCTGACAGTGACACAGGTGCCTATGGAGGAGGTGGCCCAGGAAAGGGGCGGAGGAAGAAAGAAAAGAAATTCTGGAGAATCTGACAGAGGCAATTCAAGTTTCTGAAAAAGTTCTTTCTAGTGGTTTGTGAGCATGTTAGCAATAAGGCAGCACACATGGATGTCCATGTCCTAAATAAGTAGTATTTCCCCTTTGTTTTCTCTAGCCAAGATTGATGTGGGCTGGCCACGGATTACATGCATGTAATCCCAGCAATTTGGGAGGCCAAGGTAGGTGGATCACTTGAGCCCAGGAGTTTGAGACCAGCCTTGGCAACTTAGGCTCTTGCAAAACCCCATCTCTACTAAAAAAAAAAAAAAAAAAAAAAAAAAATAGCCGGGCATAGCAGCGCGTGCCTGTAATCCCAGCTCCTCAGGAGTCTGAGGTGGGAGGATTGCTTGTGCCCAGGAGGCGGAAGTTGACTTGAGCCATGATTGCACCATTGCATGCCAGCCTGGGCAACAGAGCCAGACCCTGTTTTGTTTTTTGTTTTTGTTTTTTTTTTTTAATTGATTTAAAGAATGTTAAAGCACATGATTGAATATGGAAATATCAGGAAAGATGTTTACCAAAATACCTTTGTGGCTATCTTTGGATGGTGGGATTTCAGGTTTTTGATCTTTATAATTTTCTGTATTTGCTGCCTCCTGTGCTGCCAAAGCTGCTCTCCCTTCTCCTCACCTCGCCTGAATTTTTGTGTTGTTCTGCAATGGCCCCTGTTGGCCTCCAACATTACAGCGCACAGACTGGGCAGTCCCCAGGATCTCTTTAATGGTTCCAGAGAGTTCTGTGGCTAAGGATCGGTGCCGGATCTGTCGAGCAATGTTGACGATCTCATCAAAAGTGATATTCCCACGGTGTTTAATGTTTTTCTGTTTCTTTCTGTCTCTTGGTGGTTCCTTGAGGGCTTTGATGATCAGGGCAGAGGCAGAAGGCACCACCTCAATCTGGGCCTGTCTGTTCTGAATGGTCAGTTTCACTGTAATCCTCAGGCCCTTCCAGTCACCCTTTGCCTTGGCAATGTCGTCACCAACCTTTTTTGGAGACAGACCCAGGGGGCCGATCTTGGCGGCCAGGGCAGAAGTGGCACCGACTTCACCTCCGGTGCACCTCAGGTATACGACTTTGATCTCGCTGGGGTCGAACTTCGGCGGCATGGTGGAGGCGGCTGGTGTCAGATGAACCCGGATTCGGGACGACCGAAGAAAGTTGCACCTTGGCCTCCTCCGAGCCGAAAGCCCAGTTTTTTTTTTTTTTTTTTTTTTTTTGAGATGGAGGCTTGCTCTGTCACTCAGGCTGGAGTGCAGTGGTGCAATCTCAGTTCACTGCAAGCTCCGCCTCCTGGGTTCATACCAATCTCCTGTCTCAGCCACCTGGGTAGCTGGCACTACAGGCGCCTGCCACCACGCCCAGCTAATTTTTTGTATTTTTAGTAGAGACGGGGTTTCACTGTGTCAGCCAGGATGGTCTTGATCTCTTGACTACGTGATCCGCCCTTCTCAGCCTCCCAAAGTGCTAGGATTACAGGTGTGAGCCACCACACCCAGCACAAAAAAAATTTTTTTAGAAAGAAAAAAGCCTATTTCAAAATGCTGCATGCTCTATGATCCCATTTATATAACATTCTTGAAATGGCCAAATTATAGAGATGAAGAGCAGATCAGTGGTTGTCAAACACTAGGGAAGGAGGGGGGGAGCGTGTGAGTATAATAGGGTAGAGGAAGTGACAGAACAGTTCTTTGTCTTAATTGTGATGTGGGCTACATAATCCTATAGCTATGATAAAATATCATAGAATTATATACAAAGACACAGAGTGAAAAACTGGTGAAATCTGCGTAAGACCTGTGGTCCAGTTAATTGTATTGTGCCAGTGTCAACTTCATGGTGCTGATGATGTACTACTATACAGTTACGCAAGATGCTATCACTGGGTGAAGCTAGGTGGTGGGTATGGGGGGGAACTCCCTACTTTAATATTTCAAAAAACAAAAGCAAAACAGGCAGTGGGCTGAATTTGGCCAAGGCATAGTTTGATGACCCATTCTTTGGAGAAAAGAACTTTGTTCTCTCATTTCTATTTCAAAAACATCCCCGAAGACTGGTTGTCCTAGCGTGGGTCATGTGCCTCTCCCCTGTATCTGTCACTGTAGACAAAAAAGCAAGGCATGTCATTACATATTAGAACTCATCAAGGGTGGAGGAGGAGTTGTTCTCCCAAATAAAGAAAGGAGGCCGGGCATGGTGGCTCACACCTGTAATCCCAGCACTTTGGGAGGCCAAGGTGGGTGGATCACAAAGTCAGGAGTTCAAGACCAGCCTGGCCAACATGGTGAAACCCCGTCTCTACTAAAAAAATACAAAAATTAGCTAGTCACGGTGGCGTGCACCTGTAATCCCAGCTACTCAGGAGGCTGAGGCAGAAGAATTGCTTGAACCCAGGAGGCAGAGGTTGCAATGAGCCAAGATGGCGCCACTGCACTCCAGCCTGGGTGACAGAGCAGGACTCCATCTCAAGAAAAAGAAAAAAAAGGGGTGTAGTATAGACAAAACCATATCTGTCCACTAGAGTAGTGGGTATCTTAAAAATCTCAAAGTTAGGAAGCACAGATGGGCTTCATGCAGAACTAGAACCAGGAGCTCAAAAACTAGCAGGAGCTCCTTTCCTCATGGAGCCATTTCATCTCTTTTGACTCTCCCCTTCTCTGTGTACCTGCTTCATTCTTTGCTCATGCTGCAGTATAGCTTTCTATGCCTTTCTGTGGGGGCTCAGTTTTATGGGGTGGTTGCTCCACAGCTTCTGTGCTTATGTTTTCCCTACTAAAATGCTTACAATATCATTATGCTCACATTTTATAATGCACTGGAGAATATTAAGATAGTAATCTTTTGACTTACTATTAAAATTTTGTGAATTTTTATCTTTATGATGCTATACTCCTTTCCTAGCCTAATAAACTATGTGTATTATTTTAAAAGGCCCAGAGACGAGGGATCAAAATGGCTGCCTAGATGCAGGTAGTGTGTGCCTCCTCCTCAGAGAGGAACCAGAATAGTAAGTAGATAGATTTCAAACAGACCATCCAGCAAAGAGTGCTGGGATTCACCAGAGAAGAGATGGGAAGCACCAGAAGTAAGGAAAGGGTTCAAGGCAGCTTGCCTGGCCAGGGACTGCCTGTGAGCCAGGAATCTTCTATATGTTGGTAAACAGACTAAGAGTGAAACCCCAGGGCTCAGCTTTTACAATCTTGGCTATAAGAGAAACCCTCAACTCATTAGCTAGCGCCTTGGGTCTGATATACGGAGCTGCCTGAAGATTGCGCAGAGATGTTGCTCCAGAATGGGAACCCACACAGAATCTCACAGTCACCCAAGCCTAGAGCAGCCTTAGCCAGGCGCCATATTGAGAGCCTACATACTGGGGATCTACAGACATGGCTGTTGCCACTGCACTGCATCAAGGAGACAGACAGGAGACTGGGCACTCACACACACCCCTGAGAGGGTCCCTACCACCCTGCAATGGGCTGCTGTTGAGACTGAGACATGAGCGGACCACACTTCCCACAGCTGCCTGCCCAAGCTGCTTGCCTGGGAGGGACCCCACCCTCTCTGGTCCCAGGCTCAAGGTGCCATTTTGAGTTTAATGCTGGGTTGCACCCTGCCCTCAGGCCAAGTTTGAGCTGACTCAGCTGCCACCATGATACACTTTGGATGTTTGTCCCCTCTAACTATTATGTTGAAATGTGATTTCCAATGTTGAAGGTGGATCCTGGTGGGAGGTTTTTGAGTCATGGGGGTGGATCCCTCATAAACGGCTTGGTGTCATCCCCTTGGTGATGAGTGAGTTCTTGATCTGTGAGTTCAATTGAGAGCTGGTTGTTTAAAGAGCCTGGCACCTTTCCCATCCTTCCCTTGCTCCCTCTCTCGCCATGTGACAACTGGCTCCCCTTCACCTTCCACATGATTGTAAGCTTCCTGAGGCTCTCATCAGATGTAGATGCTGGCACTATGCTTCATGTATAGCCTGCAGAACCATGGGCCAAATGAACCACTTCACTTCTCCTCTTCTCTTCTCTTCTCTTTTTTTGAAACAGAGTCTCCCTCTGTTGCTCAAACTGGAGTTCAGTGGTGTGATCTCAGCTCAGTGCAACCTCTGCCTCCCAGGTTCAGGCAATTCTCATGTCTTAGCCTCCCAAGTAGCTGGGATTACAGGCACGCACCACCACACATGGCTAATTTTTGTATTTTTAGTACAGACAGGGTTTCACCATGTTGGCCAGGCTGGTCTCAAGCTCCTGGCCTCAAGTGATCCACCCGCCTCAGCCTCCCAAAGTGCCAGGATTACAGGCGTGAACCACCGTGCCTGGCCAAACCTCTTTTGTTTATACATTACCCAGCCTCAGGTACTTCTTTATGGCAACACGAAATGGATTAATACAAGCCACCACCCAGCCAAGGAAAGCCAGAGAATCCAAGCCCTCCTATGTACATCTAAGATAACACCTACTACCCTGCAATGGGCTGCTGTGGAACTGAGGTGCTAGTGGACAGCACTCCCTACAGTGTCCTGCCCATGCTGCCTGCCTGGGAGATACTCTGCCCTCTCTAGTTACAGGCCCAGTGTGCCATTTTGAGGGTTTAATGCTGGGCTGAATCCCACCCTCAGGCCAAATTCAAGTTTACATGGCTGCAGTTGCTGCCTGGCCAAGGAAGGACAAAGAAACCAAGCTCTCCTACATACACCTAGGACAATACCCACTGCCCTGCTGCTGTGAGACTAACACTCAAGCAGACCACACTCCCCACAGCTTCTTGCTCATGCTGCTCACCTGAGAAGGGCCTTGCCCTCTCTGATCACAAGCTCACAGCTAGCACCATTTTCAGAGTTTCCCCACTGGGTTGTGTCCCATCCTCGGGCCAAGTTTGAGGTGACACAGCTGTAGCCACCACTAAGCCAGGGGAGGGGCAGAGGAGACCATGCTCTCCCAAGCACACTTAGGGCAATACCCACCACACTGGTATCGGGGGCTGTAGAGCTGGAGACTAGCCTGCTCAACATATTGAGCTACCAGGAACACCAACACAGACCAGTTGGGACCTTGTGGGTTACAGTACCGCCATCACCCACACCACACCAGCTGCCTGAGAGCCCACCCACTACCTAGCCCACCACTCCCACTACTAGCTTCTAAGCAAGCCAACTGGAGGTTGGCCCAAAACTCAGCCCTCCAGGACTAACTAACATCAGAGCCAGTGTAAGCTGCTCTAGAGTCTACAAACAGTCACATTCACCCCGTTGCTGCCAACCCCAGGGCCTGGAGACTGGTTCAGTTGGTGTCCAAGTCCCCAGCAAAACTATCACAACCTCAACTAATAAGTGTGCCCTAAGCCACTGAGGAAATCACATATACCAGTGGCCCTGTGCACTGCTGAAGAAGTTGTACAAAGATTACACTATTTCAGGCACCCAAAATAAAAGCCAAAGTATCCTACTCAGCCGACAACATACATACTACTCAGGAAAAAATTTCCCTACAAAAGCAATGTCAAGAAATTGAAACAAGCAACTGCTACAAAAGATAAACAGATATCAATGATGGTAGAGCTCTGTAGAGAGAACTGTAAAACACTGATGAAAGAAATAGTAGATGACACCCAACAAGTGGAAAGACATCTCATGCTCTTGGATTGGAAGAACCAATATTGTTAAAATGACCATATTGCCCAAAGCAATCTACAGATTTAATGTAATCCCTATCAAATTACCAATATCATTTTTCACAGAATGAGAAAAAACAACTCCAAAATTCATATGGAACTAAAAAGGAGCCCAGATAGCCAAAGCAATCCTAAGCAAAAAGAACAAAGCTGGAGGCCTCACATTACCTGACTACAAATTATACTACAAGGCAGCCGGGCACGGTGGCCCACGCCTATAATCCCAGCACTTTGGGAGGCCAAGGCGGGCGGATCTTGAGGTCAAGAGATTGAGGCAATCCTGGCCAACATGGTGAAACCCCCGTCTCTACTAAAAATACAAAAATTAGCTGGGTGTGGTGGCACGCGTCTGTAGTCCCAGCTACTCCGGAGACTGAGGAAGGAGAATAGCTTGAACCCAGGAGGCAGAGGTTGCAGTGAGCTGAGATTGTGGAACTGCACTCCAGCCTGGCTACAGAGCGAGACTTCATCTCAAAAAAAAAAAAAAAAAATTATACTATGAGGCTATAGTAACCAAAACAGCATGACACTGTTATAAAACTAGACATATAGATCAATAGAACAGAATAGAGAACCCATAAATAAAGCCACATGCCTACAACCAATTGATCTTTGACAAAGATGACAAAAATAGACAATAGGGAAGGGAAACTCTATTCGATAAATAGTGCTGGGAAATTTGGATAGCCGTATGTAGAAGAATGAAACTGGACCTATACATCTCATCACAGACAAAAATTTGAATCAAGATGGATTAAAGTCCTAGACATACGACTGGAAGCTATAAAAATCCTAGAAGAAAACCTGGGAAAAACTCTTCTGGACATTGGGCCTAGGCAAAGAATTTATGACCAAGTTTTCAAAAGCAAATGCAACAAAAACAAAAATAGGCAAATGGGACTTAATTAAACTCATAGCTTCTGCACAGCAAAAGAAACAATCCACAGAGTAAACAGACAACCTACAAAATGGGAAAAAAATATTTGCAAACTGTGCATCTGACAAAGGGTTAATATCCAGAATCTACAAGGAAGTCAAACAGCTCAACAAGAAAAAACCCCCTGAAACATGGGCAGATTGGGCACAGTGGCTCACGCCTGTAATCCTAGCACTTTGGGAGGCTGAGGCCGGTGGATCACCTGAGGTCAGGAGTTCAAGACCAGCCTGGCCAACATGGTGAATCCCTGCCTCTACTAAAAATACGAAAATTAGCCGTGTGTGGTGGTGTGTGCCTATAATCCCAGCTACCCGGGAGGCTGAGGCAGGAGAATCGCTGGAACCCAGGGGTGGAGGTTGCAGTGAGTCGAGATTGCACCACTGTACTACAGCCTGGACGACAGAGCAAGACTCTGTCTCAAAAATAAATAAATTGAAAAAAAAAAAAAAAGAAAGAAACGTGGGCAAACAGCCTGAGCAACATGGTGAGACCTCATCTCTACAAATGGTAAAAAATTAGCCAGGTGTGGTAGCATGCACCTGTGGTCCCAGCTACTTGGGAGGCTGAGGTGAGAGAGGTTGAGGCTACAGTGAGCCATGTTCATGCCATTGTACTCCAGCCTGGGTGACAGAGTGAGACCCTGTCTCAAAAAAAAAAGTGGGCAAACAACATGAACATTTTTCAAAAGAATACATACAAGCAGCCAAAAATCTTATGAAAAAATGCTCAACATCACTAATCATCAGAAAAGTGCAAACTGAAACCACTATGAGATACCATCTTATACTAGTCACAACAGCTGTTACTAAAAAGTCAAAAAAAAACAGATGTTGGCAAGAATGTGGAAAAAAAGGAATACTTTTACACTGTTGGTGGGAATGTAAATTAGTAGAACCTTTATGGAAAATAGTGTGGTGATTTCTCCAAGAATTAAAAATAGAACTACCATTCAATCCAGCAATCCCACTACTGGGTATTTACCCAAAGGGAAATAAATCTTTATATTAATATCAAAAAGATACCTGCACTTATATGTTTATCACAGCACCATTCACAATAGCAAAGATATGTGATATATTTGGAATATTTGTTCCCACCCAAATCTCATGTTGAATTGTAATCCCCAGTACTAGAGGTGGGGCCTGGTAGGAGGTGTTTGGGTCATGGGGGTGGATTTCTGATGCCTTGCCACTGTCTTTGCAATAATGAGTGAGTTCTCATGAGATCTTGTCATTTAAAAGTGTGTGGCACCTCCCCATGCACTAGCTCCTGCTCCCGCTCTTGCCAAGTGATGTGCCTGCTCCTGCTTCACCTTCTGCCATGAGTAAAAGCTTCCCGAGGCCTCCCTAGAAGCAGATGCGTGAACTATGCTTCCTGTACAGCCTGCAGAACTGTGAGCCAATTAGATTTCTTTTCTTATAAATTACCCAGTCTCAGGTTTCTTTATAACAATGCAAGAATGGAAATACAATATGGAATCGACCTAAGTGTCCATCAATGGAGAATTGGATCAAGGAAATGTATGCAGACACAAACACATCCCCACAACCCCACACCCCCACACCCACCATGGAATACTACCCAGGCATAAAAAAGAATGAAGTTGACCATCACAAAGAAAACGATGGTAAAATATAAAATAATTTTTAAGAAATGAAATCATGTCTTTTGCAGCAGCATAGAAGGAACTGGAGGCTATTATCCTAAGTGAAATAACTCAGAAACAGAAAGTCAAATGCTGCATGTTCTCATTTATAAATAGGAGCTGAACAATGAGTACACATGGACATACAGAGTGGAATAATTGATATTGGAGACTCCAAAAGGTGGGAGATTGGGAGAGAGTAAGAGTTGAAAAATCACCTGTTGGGTGCAATCTTGTCTATTTGAGTCATGGGTACACTAAAAGCCAAGACTTCACCGTGACACAATAGATGCATGTGAGACATCTGCACTTGTACTCCCTAAATATTTAAAGGTAAATACATACATGCACGCACACAAAACAACCCAAGGGATTGGTGTAGTAGCTTTCTTTAAATGAAGAGGGGTTGGAGGAAGGGCATAACAGAGAGGTCAGAATGTAAAACATCAGTCGGTTTTAAGTCTTTAAGGCTTAAAAAACTATTTCTAGGAAAAAAGGCCCAGTAATACATAAAATTTTGGAATAGATTAAAAACAAAACATTGTCTCTAGTGAGAGTATATGTATATCATTTTAGTTAAAGTGCTTAGTAAATGAAGACCTTTTTTTTCAAACCCAGAGACTGACAAGCATCTCTTAGTATCTGACCAGAATCTCTGGAAGGATCCTTTGAACTAGGTGTCACTCTTTAATTCAGTAATGATCTGTGACAACTGGTGGGGTCAGATAATGAAGACACAGCCACAGGGCCCCATCCTCTGAGACTCTGCAGTTCTTGGAGATGGGGACCACGTGCTGAGCAGATACCTACCAAATGTGTCTATTATGCTACAGGAGACTAACAGGGTGCTGACCACCTGTGCTCCAGAAAACCAGCTACCTATCAGAAGCCATGCTCCCGCTTCCATGCTCCAGAAAACTAGCTACCTATCAGAAGCCATGCTCCCACTTCCATGCTCCAGAAAACTAGCTACCTATCAGAAGCCATGCTCCCACTTCCAGGGGGTAGAATTGCACTGGGAATCAGCTACTCTGGACTGTGTCTCAAGGGACTGTATCTCTCAGCCCTTGCAACTAAATGAAACCATATGACTCAGGTTCGTCAGTGGAACATGGGCAGAAATGATGTGCCCCACTCCAGGCCTGGCTGTCCCTACCACCTCCCCAGTCCCTGCTTCATCTATGCTTCTCCATGCCTGTTCCCCTTCTTCTAGCTGGAGGCAGAGGACTCCGGAGGCCTAGAGAGGGGTTGAGCAACCTGTTTAAAGAGCTGGATAGTAAATATTTTAGGCTTTGTGGGCCAGATAGTCTCTCTCGCAACTACTCAACTCTGTAATTACAGTACAAATGCAGTCATAGGCAATGCAACAAATGGGAGCAGCTGTGTTGCAATAAAACTTTATTTCCACAAACAGGCAGTGGTGGGCTGGATTTGGTTCATGGAGGGCCCAAGTTTAGTGTCACCTGGGTTGTGTGATCTTGGCTATAGCATGTAATCTCTCTGAGCCTCAGTTTCCCTACCTGTGAAAGGAAGAAATCTGACTTAATCTCAAAATTATCTAATAACTCCATGATTCTACAATTTCACTCATTTATAAATAATATAAATATTATTTATACTCAACTTCTAGCTTCAGTGTAAGCTATTTACACTCTAGCTTCAGTGTAAGCTATTTACACTCTAGCTTGAGTGTAAATAATAGTTGATGAGCTGAAATTGTAGAATCAGCTACAGGATGGTGTGTGTGTGCATTTTAAAATACTGATGACTTTACTTTCAAGCATCCTGTGAAAAGGAAAATTAGCTCAAAAATATATAGCAATTAACCTTTATTTCCCAATTTGAGGAAAAGTAGAGGAGAAAATTATCGAGAGAAGAAGAAAAGCATCAGGTATTTCTACAGTTTACGGAACTTAATAGATTAAATACAGAAAGCAAGTTAGTGAATGAGTTCCAAGTATATATTCCATTGACGCAGACCACAGGGTGCTGCAGCTTGATCACAGCCATCACACAAGAGAGAAATTGAAAGTTTTTCTTTGGGAACTTCACAGCATCATTTATTAAATAAGCACCCTGGGAGCTAAAGAATTGTTTAGCTCAACAGCAGCAAGACACATTGAGAAAAGAGGGATGATGACGTGAGTCCTTCCAACAACTGAGCAGTTTGCTCAGTGGAGGGAAGTTAATGTGTTAAAAAAGAAATATCAGCTATGAAAGTAGCAATAATAATCAAAATCTATATTTGTTTTTAGCTACTTTCAAGAAGCCCTAAGGACGTTAACTCTGTCAACCCCACATTGGTGGGAGAGTCGCAAATTCTATATGATTATTCTTGTTCGACAGATGAAAAACCTGTAAAAGCACTTATTAATGTCACATTTATACATATTCAAGTTTCAGGATAACTTCAAGGAACAATATTTTACTGAATGGGAGCTATTTCACACCAAAACCACAAGTGGTAACTATTGCTGTATGAGTAATAATATTGGAACAATAAAATTCATGTTTCAAACCATTTTTTAGTACCATACAATATTTGGTACATATTTACACTAAAAAATTACTCATTGTTTACCTGAAATTCAAACTTAACTGTGTGTGCTGTATTTTTGTTTGCTAAAACTAAGTGTTGAAGCCAGAAGGAACCTTGCAAATCACAGTTGGATTCCTTAATTCTAAAGACAAAGTGGGACCAAGAGACATAAATCTCAAGGGAAATTTTCCTTAATGGTGATTGGAAATGCCTTAGAGTCTCTAAATTGTGGGTTTCTTTTCTAGTTCATCTAAGTCCTTCAGAGGAAGGCAGTCTAGAGATAGAAAGACAGGTATAACATTGAGCCTCTGGATCCAGCAGTGCCCGAAGCAATTCTCAAACTTCTCAGTAACATGAGCCAGTAAATGTCCTTAATCACTTGAGCTGGTTTGAATGGTATTTCTACCCTTTTAAACTAACCTTGAGAGTCCACACTAATATTGCAAGGACTTCCACATTTCACATTTTCTTTTTTTTTTTTTTCCACTTAGAGATAGGGTCTCACTCTGTTGCTCAGGCTGGAGTGTAGTGGTGTGATCATGGTTCACTGCAGCCTCGATGACCTGGGCTCAAGCAATGCTCCCACTTGAGCCTCCAAAGAAGCTGGGACTACAGGTGCTTGCCACTATGCCTGGTTAATTTTTAAATTTTTTGTAGAGATGGCATCTCGTCATTTTGTCCATGCTGGCCTCAAACTCCTGGCCTCAAGCAATCCTCCTGCCTTGGCCTCCCAAAGTGCTAGGATTACAGGTGTAGGCTACTGTGCTCTGCCCACCACCACATTTTCTTATTCAAGTTGATAGACTAATCATCATAGTGCCATTCACACAGTAGAAGTTCAACAAATACTTTTCAAATAAATCATGACCTTGGTTTAGGTTATTGCTTTCATTTTACCATCCAAACCTTTTCCTTAATCATACAGTGTTGTTGTTGTGGGGTTTTTTTGTTTGTTTGTTTTTTTGAGAAGAGGTCTCACTCCATCATCCAGATTGGAGTGCGGTGTTATAATTACAGCTCACTACAACCTTGAACTCCCAGGCTCAAGCAATTCTCCTCCTACTTCAGCCTCCTGAGTAGCTGGGATTACAGGCATGTACCACTATGCCCAGCTAATTTTTTTATTTTTTGTAGAGAGTTGGGGGGGGTCTCACTGTCTTGTCCAGGCTAGTCTTGAACAACTGGTCTCAAGTGATCCTCCCACCTTGGCTTCCCAAAGTGTCAGGATTACAGGCATGAGCCCCTGCACCCAGGCTTGGGCTTGTTGCTGCTTTTTAAAAAGAAAGTCTGAATTTCTTTGCCTGGGGACACAACAAACAAATATATTATTAAAAGAAATATAAACATGTAGAATAATGAAACCAGAGGTCAAATTGTATATCTGTATTGCTTTCTGAAGAGTAGCTTTGTTGACCTAAAGGAAAAAAACTGAGGCCAAATTAACATAAGTAGAGGGTTTATTTGGGCCAAGTTTGAGGACTGCAACCAAGGAACACAGATTCTAGTTGCCTGAATATATGCTCTAATTAGCAGTAGTTACAAGTGGGTTTTTAAAGGAAAAGAGAAGAGGCAGTTTGTAAGTTGTTTATCAAGAATTTACACTAAAGTAAGAAGGTATTGATTGGCTAAACATTGTTCTTTCTTTTCTCATTTCCCCCTTTTGATCAAAATCTTTCTCTTCTGAAAGCATTGATGACCAAAATTTTAGATGTTTGTCTCATGTCATTGGGAAGGCTCATTCCCAGGTAATCTCATCCCATGTCTGAGGGAAAGAGGACAGGTACTATGGCTTAAGAATTTAGTGATGGCCAGGCACTGTGGCTCACACCTGTAATCCCAGCACTTTGGGAGGCCGAGATGGGAGGATCACTTGAGCTCAGGAGTTCAAGACTAGCTTGGGCAACATAGCAAGACCCCCATCTCTATACAAAAATATAAAATAAAAAAATTTGAAATTTTAAACTTAAGAATTTAGAGAGGTCTCAAGGCTGAATTGACTGGCAACATAAAGGGACAGAGCAACAAGATCTAGGCCATCCACTAACAGAGGAGCCACAGCATGTTGGATCATTTCTTTCTTGTTGTTAGACATCTAGAAATACAAAGCATAATCAACTTAAGAACCAAAAATATTGAGATGGGATTTTTCCCCTGACTTTGACCCTCTTTGTGGACAGGAACTGGAGTGGCTCATTTCACTCAGCCTGCAGTCCATGGACGGCTAAGTGTAACAGCTCAGTGAAGGCTCAGGGTGACAGCCTCCTACACCTGCCCTTTTTGACACCCGAGTTCTTGTTCAGTGTCCAGGAACAATCAGGCCACACAAACTATTTGAAGGATAGTGTATTTGGAATATTTATTAGGCGATAAAAGTGGCTCTCAGTGGGATGGGGAATTTGAAAGGGGATGGCGTGGGAAGAAGGTGATCTTTCCCTGAAGCTGCACTGTCTGAAGTTAGCAGCGTCTGTTCGTAGTTTCTGACACTCAGCTGCACGGATCCCTGATGCTCAGCTGCACGTGTCTCCAATGTTCAGCAGCTTGCGTTCCCAACCACTTGTATCAGCCGCTTGTGTTGCTCTGCCAGCTGAAGTCTTTTTATGGGCACAGGATAGGGGAATGGCAGGCCAAAAAGGCAATCACTTGGGCAGAAAAATAGGGCCAGATGTTTTTGCTTAGGGCTGAGGGTTCAGGCTTGAGGGTGGTGTTTAGCTGGGAGCCCAGCTGTTCTGTATCAATACGATGCAAATAAGGACAATTATTAACAAAACAATTTGAAATCCACATCTGAAAGGTGTTTTTATTTCTTAAGGTAACCAATCAAGTAAATCATGTAAGGGGTTTGTCTTTCTAATGTCTTGCAGCCATTTAGTCTTTTGGGTGATTCTTTCTAACTGAATTTCTACTTTTCATCCTGGTCTGTAGAACAAGGTGACTAGCTGCAGGTCAGCTCCAGTTGGAGATCTTCTCCAGTGATGGAAGATGTCTGCTCAGGTAGGGCTAACTTTTTAAAATGAGAAATGCGAATTCATGAGTAGATGGCCTTAGAGTTTGGCTGCACAAAGATTGTTTAACAATATCTGCTATAGTCCCTTCCAATGGGGTTGGAGAGAAGCTTTTATTTGATGTCGTTTCCAGTAAACAAAATCTCTGGGTTGTAGGCCATGGTCTTTGATGTCTTCCTCTCCCAGGAGCTCAATGTTGAAAGAATCCTTAACTAATTTAGAAACGTTAATCAGAAGCTTATCAGGCCTTGGCAAAAATGAGGAACATCACATTTGAGGAGAGCTGGTTTGTAGGCTCCTTCATCCAGGTGCATGGGCCTTGCAGTTATTATTTCAAATGGAGAAAGTTGCTGTTTTCCAAATAGGGTAGAACGTAAGTTAAGAAAATGGAAGAGGCCGGGCATGGTGGCTCATGCCTGCAATTCTAGCACTTTGGGAGGCCTAGGCAGGTGGATCACTTGAACTCCGCTGTTCAAGACCAGCCTGGGCAACGTGGTGAAATCCTGTCTCTACAAAAAATTAGCTGGGTGTGGTGATGCATGCCTGCAGTCCTGACTGCTTGGAGGGCTGAGGTAGGAGGATCACTTGATCCCAGGAAGTTGAGGCTGCAGTGAGCTGAGATTGCACCACTGCGATATAGCCTGGGTGATGGGTGACAAAGTGAGATCCTGTCTCAAAAAAAAAAAAAAAGAAGAAGAAAATAAAATAAAATGCAAGAGCCTTAGGCCAGGGAAGGGTAAACATTTCTTTAAACTTTTCCAACTGATTTTTTATTATTCCATTTGTGCATTCCACCATTCTGGAAGACCGAGGGTGGTTTGCACAATGGAAATAATGATCGATCCAATCTCAATCAACTTTAACCATACAAGATAATCAGCAGCAGCAGCACTTTGGTAGGCTGAGACAGGCAGATCGTTTGAGGTCAGGAGTTCCAGACCAGCCTGGCCCACATGGCGAAATGCCGTCTCTACTAAAAATACAAAAATTAGCTGGGCATAGTGGCACGTGCCTGTAATCCCAGCTACTCAGGAGGCTGAGGCACAAGAATCGCTTGAACCTGGGAGTTAGAGGTTGCAGTGAGCTGAGATCGCTCCACTGCACTCCAGCCTGGGCAACAAAGTGAGACTCCATCTCAAAAAAAAAAAAAAAAATAGTTTAAGAGCAGGAACGAAAGGAAGTAAAGTACACTTGGAAGAGGGCCAAGTGGGAGACTTGAGAGATCCAAGTGCCCTGTCTGGCCCTTGACTTGGGGTTTTATACATTGGCATGGTTGGAAGGTTTGCATTTCTTCTCTCTCGATTCTTCCCTTGGAGCAGGCTGTCCACATGCAGGGTGGCCGGCCAGCACTTGGGAGGGGCTGCTTGTGCAATGTGTTTGCTGATGTTGTATGCATGCTCATTTGAGACATTTTTCCCTTAACTGTCAAGTGTTCTAGAGGAAGGTCATATATCAGTTAAACTCCACCATTTGCCTCTTAATGCCCATGCTTGAGCCCACTCAACTCCTGAAATCTTATTGGGAAGCCACTAATCACCAGCTTCAGGTGTTTTCTATCTATTGGGAGGCGGTCCTTCCATGGTGCCAGCTGCAAACAATTATTATTATTAGCGAAACAGCTTAACAACCCCCTGACCATCACCTGATGGTTGCTTGATGTTCCTGGGGTTGGGGAGAAGCTCTTCCGCCCTGCTCATGTCTGCCTAACTGCCTACTCTAACAGTGCACACTAGTTTTCAAAAGTTTTTCTCCCTGCTTTGGACTGTCAATCTTTTGATTACCCATTCCATTGCCCTAAACAATTTTCAGCTAGGCAACCCTAAGTTTGCATTGGCAAAGACACAACTCGGCTGAAACAAGGTAGAAAATTTATATCTCAAAGGCACAGAATTTAGATATAAACATCATTATTTGCTGAGACAAAGAAGAGAATAGATAGAGGCCCAGTTAAGATTGCTAGGAAAAGTATCTTAAATAGGTAAGGTATGTTACATAAACTTTAAGCCAATGTATTCCCTGTGATAAAAGTGTCCAATGGTTTAGGTGCAAAGAGAGAGATACCCTTACAAATGGAGATTTCCTTAATAGATATAAATTTCTTTTACAAAGAGTTTCAAAATAGCTAAATATCAGAAAGTTATATTTTGGAGACTGATTTAGTTAGAATGGTGGCCTTATTCATTTAGCATCTTTCTTTATTCGATTACTGACTTCAGGGTGGAGCCCATTAGTGTAAAGCGTAAAGAAAGTATTTGCGGTTTTCAGGGCCTAATATGTAAGTATGTGAAAAGCAGGCACAACCAGAAGGCAGAGCATCTAGATCTTTCAGAATCAAGGATCCCATTTTTTTTTTTTTTTTTTTTTTTTTTGAGGCAGAGTCTCGCTCTGTCGCCCAGGCTGGAGTGCAGTGGCGCAATCTCGGCTCACTGCAAGCTCCGCCGCCCGGGTTCTCGCCATTCTCCTGCCTCAGCCTCCCGAGTAGCTGGGACTACAGGCGCCCGCCACCACGCCCGGCTAATTTTTTGTATTTTTAGTAGAGACGGGGTTTCACCGTGGTCTCGATCTCCTGACCTCGTGATCCACCCGCCTCGGCCTCCCAAAGTGCTGGGATTACAAGCGTGAGCCACCGCGCCCGGCCAAGGATCCCATTTTTTTACCAAATTCTGGGTCGCCCAAAAGAGGGAAACACCGTGCAACAGGGCTGCATAACATTCCGCAGTGCTCCTTACTACAAAGACATTCCCCCAAGGCCGGTGGTCACCCAACACCAGTCGGCCCACTCTGTGATCACCCATTCCCCATGGGATTCTCATCCCTTGGTGGCAAGTGTTTCCACAGCCTCCACATATTCAAACCATACCTTTGTTATCTGATCGTCAAAGAAACAAGGAGTTCCCTACCAGTGACTTGCCAGCCATCACACCCATCAAAGTTAAGTTCTCTCTCACAGTACAAAGTAATCCCTCATACCCCAAAAGCCAAAGAGATTAGGAAATTCAACTTTACATCTGAGAGGAAACTGCCCATGCCCTCTTGAGACTCCACGAAGGAGAGAGAGGACCCCAAGAGGAGGTGTGTGGGGGTGAGGGGCACCTTTTTCTGTGTTCCTCAAGGGGTATCCAGGCTGCTAGAAGTCTCCCCTAGATTTTTTTTTTTTGAGATGGAACCTCACTCTGTTGCCCAGGCTGGAGTGCAGTGGCATGGTCTTGGCTCACTGCAACCTCCGCCTCCCGAGTTCAAGCAATTCTTCCTCAGTCTCCTGAGTAGCTGAGATTACAGGCATGTGCCACCATGCCCAGCTAATTTTTTTTTTTTTCAGTAGAGACAGAGTTTCACCATGTTGGTCAGGCTGGTCCCCTAGATTTTTTCATGTGGTTTTAAAAGTGGCAAAAGTGAAGAGGATCAGAAGTAGAAGGAAATAGAAGAGCAAGTCTAGAGTAGCCAATTTGGGAGGTTTTAAGCTTTCTAAAAGGCCAATGAAGTTTTACATTTTTCTCAGCAGAATCGTGTCAACAGGAAAGCAAGCAAACAGAGGGACCAAACATTTTATGAAGCGTTTCAGTTGACTGAAAAAAATTCTCAGAAACAGGACCCAAAATAGAAAAAGCAGAGACATTTTTTCCAAAAAAAAAATTATAGCCTAAATATCAGCTTTTAATTAAGTTGACTTCTGACCATAGAACTTAAAAAAAAAATTCAAACCTCTTATCAGATTTCAGCCAGCACAAACAGAGAATAGTTCTCCTTCAATTTGTCTGATTCTAAAACCAGCTTTCAATTGTGCACACATATGAGTTATTTTAGGCATTTCAAAGGACCCTCATTTCAGCCATTGCTGCTTATGACCGTCCTGGGTCATGTGGGTCCATTTTCCTAGATATTACAAGAGGACGCCTTGTAAGTGTTGTACATAAAAACCAGCTGGTGTTTCTAAAGGAGGCTGTCCCTTAAAAGAGCACTCCAATTTTGAAGCTTGAATTCCCATAATTTAGGAACTTTTCAAAAGTGACCAAGGCCAGAAATGCATTTTGCTTTGAGAAGTGTGCTTCTTCTGAGTGTCACTCCTCAGGGTGTCATCCAAAAGTCAAGACTCTCTCTGTTACGTGTCCCAGACTGCCTCTAACTGCCAAGTGGCAGTAGGGTGCTCAAGGTATTGGGGTAACCGATTCCTTAATTTTTACCTTTCCTGATGAGTTAGATTCCCCAAAATGTTCTTCTGGTGAAAAATGCCCTAGAAGGCTGCTTCCCATCCCAGACAATAGTCCTGACACCTCTATAAAGTCTCTAGTCACATAGAACACCTGAATGGGTCAGAGGGAGCAGTTGCCTCTTCTCTTGGAGGCGAGAAAACTCACACTATGCACCTTTCAGTTTGAAACTAACAGGAATTGGTCACAAGTGAAAATACAAGTCTAAATTACAAGGAGTAGATAGCAGCTGCAATTTTATTTTATTTTACTTTATTTATTAATTGAGATGGGCTTCCACTCTGGACCCTAGGCTGGAGTGTAGTAGTACCATCATAGCTCACTGTAGCCTTGGACTCCTGGGCTTAGGCAGTCCTCTTGCCTAAGCATCCCAAGTAGCTGGGACTGCAGGTACATGCCACTGCCTCTGGCTAATTTTTAAATTTTTTGTAGAGATGCCACTGCACCCAGCCAATAGCTGCAATTTTTAAAGCATGCTATATAATTTTAGGCCAAAACAGGTGTAACTACTGGTACCAGACTGCCCATACCATAACCTGAACTTCTTGCCCTGAGGTAGAGGCAAAAAAGGCAGTTCTCTGCAGAGCTCTTTATCCAAATCTCCCATCCAGACACTGAGACCAAAGCCCTCACTCAGAGGACAGAGAGTGTAGCTGCAGCTGCCCAACTACAGCTCCAGACCCAGGCATCCCTGTGTTCTCGGGGGCCCAGGATGTACCCCCTGATGCCACAGGCTCAGAAGTGCCTGCTCTCACTCCCTGGCCTCTCCCTGCACTCAGTGCCCACTCTGTTGCAGAAGCAAAGTTGTGGCCAAAGCCAGATGCTGTTGTGACCCAGCCAGGTGTGTGTGCACTTGGGGCAGTGCTGACATGCCGCCCTGGCCCCCTTTGGACTTTGGGCACTGACGAGTGCAAGAGGGAGGTGGCAGAGGGTGCTGAGGGCAGCTCGGTGTGGGCTTGCAAGTGCCCCTTAGCACGAACAGCCTGGGTGCCATGGATGTTGTTGGCAGGAGGTAGACAGGTTCCTGGGCAGAAAAGAGCAGGTCCCTACCCACCTTCAAGCCAGGGATGGCCTGAAGCCTGGGGGCCAGGCTGCCACTTCCAGGTGGAGTTCACACCTGGAATGAGAACTTATGGTGCTTTTTCCGAGCCCATCCATGACCACCCATGGGCCAATTAGCATGCATTTCCTCCCTTCTGAGCTCATAAAAACCCTGGACTCAGACAGATGTAAGGATGACCTGCCTGTGAATAGGAGCTACCCACTCTGGGTCTCCTCTCTCCTGACAGCTGGACACTCATTGGGACAACCTGCCTGCAGAAAGGAGCTACCCACTTTGGGTCTCCTGAGAGCTGTTCTGTCACTCAATGAAGCTCCTCTCTGCTTTGCTCACCCTGCAGTGGTCTGTGTACCTCATTCTTCTTGTACGTGGGACAAGAACTCGGGAACCACCGAATGGCAGGACTGAAAGAGCTGTAACACAAACAAGGCTGAAACATGTGCCCCACCTCCCTGCTTGCCACACTGTGGGCAATGAGAAGGGGAAAAAAGCTGTGGCCTTTCAGGGAGCCCAGACCTAAGGGATCCCTAAGCCAGAGCTGTGACACCCTCTTTGGGGCTCTGTGGTTCCTGGCATCTCCAAGCTTATGGGTACCACCACTTTCCCCTCATCCGGACATGGGTGCCTGCAGCAGAAGCTGTGTGTGGTACATCTGGTCCAGCCACAGCCTCCCATGGAGCCGGCACCTGTGCCAGAGCCTGGAGCTGCTTGCCCTGCCACAGCAGCCAGTGTCCCTGGCTGTGCACAGTGCCCTCACCTCGCACTCGCTCACCCACACACCCCTCGCCACACCATGCCTGGCTTGCCTTCGGCAGGTGTCGGATCCAGGCCGGTAGTGCAAGCCGAGCACAGCCTGCCAGGCAGAGTGGGCAGAATGAGCCCAGAAGGTGCAAGCAACACTCAGGCAGAATGTACCGCCAGCCACAGTGGTTTCTGGCTGGTGAAGCAACACCCCAAGGATTCCATGACAACAGGAATCTCACTCACTTGCCCAGGCTAGAGTGCAATGATGTGATCATAGCTCACTGTAACCTCAAATTCCTGGGCTCAAGCAATCCTCTGGCCTCAGCCTCCTGAGTAGTGGGATTACAGGTACATGCCACCATGCTCGGCTAATTTTTAAATTTTTTGTAGGAACGGGGTCTTACTATGTTGCCCAGGCTGGCCTTGAACTCCTGGCCTCAAGCTCTCCTCCTGCCTCAGCCTCCCAAAGTGTTGGGATTACAGAAGTGAGGCATCATGCCCAGCCATGAAAGAGAGGGTTTGAAAAACACAGCCCAAATAAAATCTAGACCTCAGCTGAAAAGGAAAGGGAGATCCAGATTCAGAACTGAAACTTTTGTGGCCACTGAACCCTCTGGAGTTGGAAGAACACAGTGGGTTTGTGCTGGTACCAAGCACTGAATCAGAGAAGGAATGCCAGATAGTTGGCAGGCTGTCATTTTAAATCCTGCTGGTGACATTTTAAATCTGGTGACATACACCAGATACATCAACCTGAAGGAAAAAACTGACGCAAAATTAATGTAAGTAGGAAGTGTATTTGGGCCAAGTTTAAGGACTATAACCCAGAAGCATTGATTGAAGTTGCCCTGAATATATTCTCTGATTAGCAGCAGTTACAAGTTGCATTTTATTTATTTATTTATTTTTAAATTTAATTTAATTTTTTTTTTTTTTTTTTTTTTGAGACAGAGTCTCACTCAGTCACTGGGGCCGGAGTGCAGTGGCGTGATCTCGGCCTACTGCAACCTCCGCCTCCTGGGTTCAAGTGATTCTCCTGCCTCAGCCTCCCAAGCAGCTGGCCTGCCATCATGCCCGGCTAATTTTTGTATTTTTGTAGAGACAAGGTTTCACCATGTGGGCCAGGCTGGTCTGGAACTCCTGACCTCCAGCGACCCACTCATCTCGGCCTCCCAAATTCCTTGGATTACAGACATGAGCCACTGCACCTGGCCACAAGTCAGTTTTTAAAGAAAAAAAAGAAGAGGCAGTTTCTAAGTTATTTACCAAGAATTTACATTAAGATAACATAAGCTGTTGATTGGCTTGTTCCTTGCATTACATTGTTCCTTGTATCCCAAATTCTAGAAATATAAAGATAATGAGTGAGGCAGCTAGTGAGGAAACTACAGAGAAGAAAAGAAAGAATAAAATTCAATTGCCCCTGGGCATGTTGGGCAGCAGGACTATTAGTGAAGTTCTATCCTCGTGTCTCTCCGGTCCTGTTAAATGTTGCATACCACAGATAGCTCAAAGTGTTCTGACCTATTTTTCTTTTCTCAGTTTAAACATAGAAGTAGCCAAATTGAATAATTCTATATTTCCAGACTACATCCATTCCTCTTCTCCTCCATTTAGTATCAGTCTCTCAGAATAAGAAATGAAGAAGGACTGGTGTGGTGGCTCATGCCTATAATCCCAGCACTTTGGGGAACCAAGGCAGGAGGATCACTTGAGGCCATGAGTTCAATGGCAGTCCAGGCAACACAGTGAGACCCCATCTCTACAGAAAAATTTAAAAATTAGCTGGTTGTGGTGGCGCATGAGGCTGAAGTGGGAAAATTGCTTGAGCCCAGGAGTTCCAGGCTGCAGTGAGCTATGATTGCATCACTGCATGGTGGCCTCAGTGACAGAGCAAGACCATGTCTTTAAAAAAAAAATGGCGGTTGGGGGGGATGTAGACATCCATAGTAACTTTAGAAATTAAAAAGATATTTTAGCATGAATATATTTCTAAATAATATATTTCTAAAACTAAAATCCCCTTTTTTATAATTTACCGTTTCATTCTCAGGACAAAACCCTCAACTTTACAGATGTGTTATTTTAGCATATTTACTTATTTACACCTAGATGTGAGAATTTAGCCCCTATACATCAAAAGCCATTTGAATAGCTGGATTGGTGTTTTCCTCTTTCTCTTTCTCTTAATTCTCCGAGACAGTCACATTTCTGAATGCAGATTCTGCAGGCCTCATTCTGGTAGCAGCCCTTCTGGAGCTGAGCTTCTTGGACATTTGAAAGTCAATCTCCAAGACAGTTTATATTCAGTTTCATATGAATATTGAGGAGTACCAGAATATGCCAACCTAAAATATGCCTATTTGGCATTTGGCTGATTTTGCTCTAAAGCCCGCTGAGAACCAGAAGACCAGGAAATTACATTTAGAAAGTCAATTTACATATAGAAATGGTGCGTCCCTCTGTACCAGGAGGAAGAGGATCCTTAACAACTCCTATCAATGGAGAAGGCACTTCCATCTGCATAACAAACCAACGACCCTTGTTTATCATACTTTTCCTGGTCACCTACCCTTAACTTGCCCGCCCCATGCAGAAGCCTAAAACTCTTCTTTCCTTGTTTAAGCCTAAGATGATAGAAAGCCAACTTCTAACCACCTAATGGAGTCGATCAATTCTGAGTATGCCCATATGTAAGCACTAGGCATATGCTAATAAACGTCTGTTTATTTTTTTTCTTGTTAATCTGTCTTTAGCCAGCCTAATTTATATGGCACCAGCTGGAGAACTTAAGATGAGTGAAAGAGGAGTTTTTTTCCTCCTCTACAGTATCTATTTCTGCATTGGAAATGGACCCACATATACACTTAAACACAGTCTTCTAAACCACTCGGCATTCAAAGGTGACATTGTCACCTACCAACCCCCACATCCAGTAAACTCATTGCTTTAGATTGAATTTCAGATCATTTCATTGTGAAAGAAAAATAAAAAGTAGGAACTCCCAATTCATTATGCCAAAAGAGAAAAGTTAAGCTTGAAAACTGAGTCACAAAAAACAGCAACAAAAAAACTGCCTTTCCTTTTGCTCCTAAACTGAAAGGTACAGATAAAAGGCCACATGCCTCCACAGGGGACCTCCCACCCTGATCCTGAAAATGAAAATTAACAGCTTATCTCTATGGGTGCAGGACAAGAGTGAAGCAGGCAATACAGAAGAAAAAACAAATTTTCTTCCTTTCCTTTGGTATGAGCAGCTTCCCCTTTGAATCCCTCCCGCCTCCTGTGATTGTACCCTGCTCTGCAAGTTTTTATGAGTTTATAGGTTTCTGTTTTCTGTAACTAGTGTCTGTAAGTCTGTTTTTCATCTGAGTAGCACCATGGAGGTCATGAGACATGCTTGAGCAATCTTAGATTGCAGCCATCTGGGCGCCATAGTGGAGGACATGAGATAAGATTGTGCAGGCATCTTGAGCTAGCCTAGATAACAGCCACCTGGCCCACATAGCAAGAGTCACATGAAAGCCTGAGTTATGAGCCTGTCCCTGTTTGATAAACTGCCTTTGTTCTGCTTCTGTAAACCTGCTTTCGCGCCACTGCGTCTTGAGCCACAGATGCATGTATAAAAGTCAAGCCCTGTCTTTGTTTGGGTCTCAGCCTTTTGGATGCAAATCTGCTGAGCTGGTGCACCTAAATAAAATCCTCCTGTCCCACCTATTGATCTCTCCAGTTCCTTCATTCCCACAACAAGAGGAGATTAGAAATCGTCTCCTCTACTTTAGACAAATGCATATTTGACTGCTTCATCTACTCTATGTTTACTTTTTTTTTTTTTTGAGACAAAGTCTCACTCTGTTGCCAAGGCCAGAGTGCAGTGGCACAATCTCAGCTCACTGCAACCTCCACCTCCCGGGTTCAAGTGATTCCCCTGCCTCAGTCTCCTGAGTAGCTGGAATTACAGGTACGTGCCACCACACCTGGCTAATTTTTGTATTTTTAGTAGAGACAAGGTTTTGCCATGTTGGCCAGGCTGGGCTCAAACTCATGACCTCAGGTGATCCACCTGCCTCGGCCTCCCAAAGTGCTAGGATTACAGGCGTGAGTCACCACACCCGGCCTATTTTTTCTTATGTAAAGTACAGATTTACTGATTGTGAGATGAATGCATAATTGACTGATTCCTCTACCCTCTCCTTTTCATGTGCAATATGTGGATTCACAAGAATGTCACCATACCCTCCCTCTTTTTTTCTTTCCCCTTTCCCTTCGTGTCCAGTTTTCCCCTTTGAATGTTGAAGCCTTCAAAATCCTCTTTGGGGCCGGCCGCAGTGCCTCACATCTGTAATCCCAGCATTTTGGGAGGCCGAGGCAGGCAGCTCACCTGAGGTCAGGAGTTGGAGACCACCCTGGCCAACATGGTAAAACACCATCTCTATTAAAAAATACAAAAATTAGCTGGACATGGTGGTGCACGCCTGTAATCCCAGCTACTTGGGAGGCTGAGGCAAGAGAATTGCTTGAACTGGCGAGGCAGATGTTGAACCCAAGAGGCGGAGGTTGAAGTGAGCTGAGATTGTGCCATTACACTCCAGCCTGGGTGACAGAATGAGAATCGGAAGGAAGGAAGGAAGGAAGGAAGGAAGGAAGGAAGGAAGGAAGGAAGGAAGGTTGGTCTTCAGAAAAATTATGGGCTGCAGATCCTACCGTGGCTTGTGTCTCTTTTTCCTGGGTGTGTCCTCAACTTCAGCAAAATAAACCTCTAAGCTGATTGAGACCTGTCTCAGATACTTTTTGGTTTATACCACCAATAGATAGTTATAAATATTTTCCCCACTAACATCTAGTTTTGGGTGTTGAGGCAAGTTTTCCAGTAAAATTAACACTGGAAGAAGTGTTAGAGTAAAATGTTATAATTCTTTAGATGATTCTATCTTGTTTTGTATCCAAACCTTGAATCTCAATATTATTAAAAGTGAATTTTCTGGCTGGGCATGGTGGCTCATGCCTATAATCCCAGCACTTTGGGAGGCCAAGGTGGGAAGACAGGGATTCAAGACCAGCCTGGGCAACACAGCAAGACCACATCTCCACTAAAAATAAAAAATATTATCTGGGTGTGATGGTGCACACCTGTAGTCCTAGCTACTCAGGAGGCTGATGTGGGAGGATCTCTTGAGCCTAGGAGCCTGAGGCTACAGTGAGCTGTGATTGCACCACTGCACTACCCAGCCCAGGTGACAGAGTGAGATTGTCTCAAAAAAAAAAAAAGTGAATTTTCTTAACATCATGATAACAAAATAGCAAATATGCTTTTCACTCCAGCAAACACCCAACACCCTGACCAATTTAATATAATTGGTAACCATAATGTCTGAAGAACTTCAGTGATTTTCCCTCTTCCTTACATCTCATTGTACATTTGCCAAGCTCTCTTTGGGCCCTCAAAAATAAAATTCTTGAGATTCACTTCATCTGTGAGATCCTGTCACAGTTACATTAAATGATAAGAGATTCATTTGTTTGTTTTTGGAATCTGGATGGTCTCCAAATTTCTTTAGGGCTCATTCAAACATGAAAAGTAGTCCTAGGCCACAAACATAGAACCCAGAAGAAATCTGGGACTGAAAAGGGCAAATTGCATCATGACCTCAGATTTTTCCAAATTGAAATTATTTGCATGAATATTATCTGATACACAAAGGTCACATCCATTCGATTCTTATTGCCTGACTACCCAGCCTCACTTCAGCTATTCACCATAGTCTGCACCTGCAGGCCCAACCCCCTTTAAGGACCCCTCAGATTTCAGAATAAGGAATTGCATATGGTATGACCCAAGGAAATCTCCACTAGCAAGTAAAGTTTATAAGTGATTCTTTCCTTCCTTCCTTCCTTCCTTCCTTCCTTCCTTCCTTCCTTCCTTCCTTCCTCCCTCCCTCCCTCCCTTCCTTTTCCTCTCTTCCACCCTTCTCCCTCCTCTTCCTTCCTCTCTCTCTCTCTCTTTCTCTTTCTTTCCCCCTTCCTCCTTCCCTCTCCCTCTCTGTCCGCTTTGTCCTTTCCCTCCTCTATCTCCTTTTGGAATGATTTTAGCATTCTAGGTCTCCACGAGAACTTCAGGCACTGGCTTCCTTAATCTGAAATCTTGCCAACATGTACTAATTTCTGGATTTCCAATAACCTAGTCTCCCCAAATTAGGAACCTGACTCCGGTCAAAATCAATAAATACCATTGACTTGATCTGGTTTTGATTTGGTTCTTGTCGCTTATAATCCTGCATTTCTTAACTAATACAGGAACACTCTCACATGTTTCTTGCTAATCACCATTTTTCCAAGGCCTGGTTCAGTTTGTAATATCCCTCAAATCATTTTAGCAGCTCCTGATTTACAACCTGGATTCCTAAATACTTTTGAATTTTTTAACTCACCTGTAAAGGAAGCCACCACTCAGCTGAGTACAGTGGTGTGCACCTGTAGTCCCTCCCAGCTACTTGGAAGGCTAACGCAGGAGGACCCCTTGAGGCCAAAAGTTTGAGGCTACAGTTCCTATGATCATATCTTTGAATAGCCATTGCATTTCTGTATTCCAGCCTAGGCAAGATAGCAAAATCTTCTCTAAAAAAAAAAAAAAAAAAAAAAAAAGAATCCCCTCACTTCTAATGAATGGGCAGTGAGTAGGTCATGCATGGGATCGCGCTCCTCTTTCTTACCACTGCTTATTGGGCCAGAAAGCTGATCTGACAGAGGCCAGTCAACTAGTCAATCCACAGATATTAATTATGATATTGCACTGAGACCATGGTGCAGTTGGAACCAAGAGCAAGATGAAAAAGCAGAGGATAAGTAGTTGGCAGAAAAAGAATGCAGCAGAGATGGAGAAAAAATAGTTTGTTCCAAGAACTTTACACTTGTTATCTCTCTCTTGGAGATGTCAATGCTATGGAAATACCTGAACAGAAACAACAGACTTTCAAAGGCACTGTAGATTTCCATAAACAGTGTGTAGCAATTTATCCTATGATTTACATAAGAAAATGTTCAAAGGTTTAGCTACAAGTTTTTTTGCCATGTGTTATCTATAATAGAAAAATATTAAATGTGTTAAATCTAAGAAAAATTCCCTAAGTAAGTTATGCTGCATCTATCAAATGGATTTTTTTTTTTTTTGAGATGGAATCTTCCTCTGTCACTCAGGCTGGCATGCAGTGGTTCAATCTCAGCTCACTGCAACCTCCATCTCCCAGGTTTAAGCAATTCTCATGTCTTAGCCTCCGGAGTAGCTGGAATTACAGGTACACACCACCTCGCCCAGCTAATTTTTTTGTATTTTTAGTAGAGATGGCATTTCGCTATGTTGGCCAGGCTGGTCTCAAACTCCTGGCTTCTAGGATTACATGCATGAGCCACCATGTCTAGCCCCATCTAATGGAATATTAAACTCGCATTTTAAAAATATTCTCTATAGTCCAGGCATGGTGGCCCATACCTGTAATTCCCGCACTTTGGGAAGCTGAGACAGGTGGATCACCTGATGTCAGGAGTTTGAGGCTAGCCTGACCACCATGGTAAAACCTCATCTCTACTAAAAATACAAAATTAGCTAGGTGTGGTGGTGCATGCCTGTAATCCCAGCTACTTGTGAGGCTGAGGCAGGACAATCGCTTGAACCTAGGGGGTAGAGGTTGCAGTGAGCCAAGATCATGCCATTGCACTCCAGCCTGGGCAACAAGAGCAAAACTCTGTCTCAAAAAAAAAATTCCATATATGTATATATATATATAATTGTTATCATAGAGTGATCTCTAAGCTACACTATTAACTAAAAAGAGCTTGCTATAAGCAATATAAGCATAATACCATTTAAATAAAATAATGTGTTCGTGTTTGTAGAGAAAGACTTCAAAGCATTGTTACTAAAACACACTTATTGCTTCTGGGCCAAAAGAAATGTGAATAAATAACTTTTACTTTTTTATTCATGTTTTTCTTAGTTGCTTGAATTATCTACATCATTATGTGTGACCTTTAAAAGGAATTTAGAAACCACAATAATGTGTTATGTTACTGAGTTTCTTTAAAACTCTGGATTTTAGATCACTATTATTCTGTGGTCCTATTTTTTGTTTGTTTGTTTTTCTTTCTTTCTTTTTTTGTTTTTGAGACAGAGTCTCACTTTGTCGCCAGGCTAGAGTGCAGTGGCACAATCTCCGTTCACTGCAACCTCTGCCTCCCTGGTTCAAGCGATTCTCCTGCCTCAGCCTCCCAAGTAGTTAGGATTACAGGCACACGCCACCACACCCAGCTAATTTTTGTATTTTTAGTAGAGACAGGGTTTCACCATGTTGGCCAGGATAGTCTTGATCTCCTGACCTCGTGATCCGCCCGCCTCAGCCTCCCAAAGTGATGTTTGTTTTTTATTATATAAATTTAAGTGTATAGTATGATATTTTAATATACACATACATAGTAAAATAATTACTACAAGTAAGCAATTTAACATATCCATCATCTCATTTGGTTACTTTTGTGGTGGGGGGAGGATCACCTAAATCTATGTCTTCGAAAAATTTTAGTATACCATATCAATAGGGGTGGGGCTTCGCCATGTTGGCCAGGCTGGTCTTGAACTCCTGACTTCAAGTGATCCACCTGCCTCGGCCTCCCAAAGTGCTGGGATTACAGACATGAGCCACCGCGCCTGGCCAATCCATTCTGATGTGATTTTTGTATATGTTGAGATAGGGATCTAGTTTCATTCTACTGCGCATAGATATCCAGTTTCCCGAGCACCATTTATTGATGAGACTGTCCTTTCCCCAGTGTATGTTCTTGGCACCTTTGTTGAAAATGAATTACTGTAGATGCATTAATTCCCTTCTAGGTTCTCTATTCTGTTCCGTTGGTCTATGTGTCTGTTTTCATGTTAGTGTATATGTAGCACATTTTCTTTATCCATTCCTCTTTTGATGGACACTTAGGTTGCTTCCAAATCTTGGCTATTGTAGATAGTGCTGCTGTATTGGTTACTATAGCTCTGTAGTATAATTTGAAATCAGGTAATGTGATTCCTCCAGTTTTATTCCCTTTGCTCAGAATAGCTTTGGCTACTTGGCTTTTTTGTGGTTCCATATACATTTTAGGATTTTTTTTTATTTTTCTATTCCTTTTTTTTTTTTTTTTTTTGAGACAGATTCTCACTCTGTCACCCAGGCTGGAGTGCAGTGATGCCATCTCGGCTCACTGCAAGTTCTGCCTCCTGGGTTCATGCCATTCTCCTGCCTCAGCCTCTGAGTAGCTAGGACTACAGGCGCCTGCCACCATGCCCGGCTAATTTTTTGTATTTTTTAGTAGAGACAGGGTTTCACCCTGATAGCCACGATGGTCTTGATCTCCTGACCTCATAATCTGCCCACCTCGGCCTCCCAAAGTGCTGGGATTACAGGCATGAGCCACCGGGCCCGGCCTATTTTTCTATTTCTGTGAAGAATGTCATGATATTTTGATAGGGATTGCATTGAATCTGTAGATTGCTTTGAGTAGTATGAACATTTTAGCAATATTGATCCTTCCAATCCATTTTCATTTTTTTGTGTTCTCTTCAATTTATTGCATTACTGTTTTATGGTTTTCATGGTACAAATCTTTCACTTCTTTGGTTAAGTTAATTTACAGGTATTTTATTTTATTTGTATATATTGTAAATGAGATTATTTTCTTGATTTCTTTTTTATATTGTTTGCTAATGGCATATGGAAAATGCTACTGATTTTTGTATGTTGATTTTGTGTACTGCAACTTTACTGAATTTGTTTATCAGTTCTAATAGTTTTTTTGGTGGAACCTTTACGTTTTTCCAAATATAAGCTTATATCATCTGCAAACAAGGATAATTTGACTTCTTCCTTTTCAGTTTGGATGTTCTTTATTTCTTTCTCTTGTCTGATTGCTGTAGCGAGGACTTCCATTACTATGTTGAATAACAGTGGTGACAGTGGGCATCTTTGTTGTGTCCCAGATCTTACAGGACAGACTTTCGGCTTTTGCCCATTCAGTATGATACCAGCTGTGGATCTATCATATATGGCTTTTTTGTGTTGTGGTGTGTTCCTTCTGTACTCAAGTTTTTGAGGGTTTTTTTTTTATCATGAAGGGATGCTGAATTTGATCAAATGCTTTTTCAACATCAATTGAAGTGATTATATGGTTTTTGTCATTCATTCTGGAGATATGATTTATCACATTGATTAATTATATATGTTAACCATCCTTGCATCCCTGGGATAAATCCCACTTGGTCATGATGAATGATGTTTTTAATATGCTGTTGAATTTGGTTTGCTAGTATTTTGTTGAGGATTTTTGAATCAATATTCACGAGGGATATTGGCCTGTA
Source organism: Symphalangus syndactylus (assembly GCF_028878055.3). NCBI lineage: Eukaryota > Metazoa > Chordata > Mammalia > Primates > Hylobatidae > Symphalangus > Symphalangus syndactylus. The sequence continues at coordinate 75,580,790 of NC_072430.2, forward strand.
GTTTTGTTTTTTTTTTTAATATGTCTCTGTCTGATTTTGGTATCAGAGTAATGCTGGCCTCATAGAATGAGTCTGGAAATGTTTTCTACTCCTCCTCTATTTTTTGGAATAGTTTGAATAGGATGGGTATCTCTAAATTTCTCACAATAATCAGCAGTGAAAACTTGGGATCCTGGACTTTGCTTAATGATCTTTTATTATGGCTTCAATATCATTACTCGTTACTGGTCTGTTCAGGTGTTGAATTTCTTCATGGTTTAATCTTGGTAGGTTGTGTGTGTCTATGAGTTTATCCAGTTCTTCTAGGTTTTCCAATTTATTGGCATACAGTTACTCAAAGCAGCCTCCACTGATCCTTTGAATTTCTGCAGTATCAGTTGTAATGTCTTCTTTTTCATTTCTGATTTTATTTATTTGTGTCTCCTCTCCTTTTTTTCTTAGTTAATCTGGCTAAAGTTTTGTCAATTTTGTTTATCTTTGCAAAAAAAAACTTTTCATTTCACTGATCTTCTGTATTATTTATTGTTTCAATTTCATTTATTTCTGCTCTGATCTTTATTATTTCTTTCCTTCTACTTATTTTGGGTTTTGTTTGCTCTTGCATTTTGAGTTCTTTAAGATGCATCAATAGGCTGTTTATTTGAAGTTTTCGTACTATTTTAATGTAGCCACTTGCTGCTATAAGCTTTGCTCTTAGTACTGCTTTTGTTGTATCCCATATGTTTTGGTATGTTGTGTTTCCATTATCATTTGCTTCAATAAAATTTTAAATTTTCTTAATTTATTCATTGACTCACTGGTTGTTCAGGAGTATAGTGTTTATTTTTCATGTGTTTGAATACTTTCCAAAATTTCTGTTGTTATTGATTTCCAGTTTTATTCCATTGTGGTCAGAGAAGATGCTTGATATTATTTCAATTCTTTGAATGTTTTAAGACTTGTTTTGTAGTCTAAGATATGATCTGTTCTTGAGAATGATCCATGTGCTGAGGAAAAGAGTGTATATTCTGCAACCATTGGATGAAATGTTCTGTAATATCTGTTAGGTCCATTTGCTCTATAGTGCAGATTAAGTCCAAAGTTTCTTTATTGATTTTCTGTCTGGCAGATTTGTCCAATGCTGATAGTGGGATGTTGAGGTCTCCAGTTCTTACTGTTTGGGGTCTATCTCTCTCTCTTTTGCTCTGATAATATTTGTTTTCTATATCTGGGTGCTCCAGTGTTGGGTGCATATATACTCACAGTTGTTATATCCTCTTGCAGAATCAATCCCTTTATGATTATATAAAGGCTTTCTTTGCTTCTTTTTATAGTTTCTGTCTTGAAGTCTATTCTGTCTGATATAAATATAGCTACTCCTGTTCTTTTTTGGTTTCCAATGGCATGGAAAATCTTTTCCATTCCTTTATTTTCAGTCTATGCCTGGCTTTTTGTTTGTTTGTTTATTTTTGAGACAGGGTCTCGCTCTGCCCAAGCTAGAGTATAGTATCATGATCTCATCTCGCTGTAGCCTCCACCTCCTGGGTTCAAGCAATCCTCCCACCTCAGCCTCCTGAATAACTGGAACTACAGGCACGTACCACCATGCCCAGCTAATTTTTGTATTTTTAGTGGAGATGGTGTTTCACTATGTTGCCCTGGCTGGTCACAAACTTACATCCAATGTTATTGGTAGGTAAGAACTTAGTCCTGCCATTTTCTTATTTGTTTTCTGGTTGTTTTGTGGATTTCTCTTCCTTCTTTCCTATCTTCCTTTAAGTGAAGGTAATTTTCTCTGGTTATATGTTTTAATTTCTTGATTTTTATTTTTTGTGTGTCTGTTGTATTTTTTTTTATTTGAGGGTACCATGAAGCTTGCAAATAATGTCTCATAATCTGTTATTTAAGCTGATGACAACTTAACACTGATTGCATAAACAAATTAACAAACAAGTAAAGAGAGAACTAATTAAAACTCTACACTTTAACTTCATCCCTCTGCTTTTTAAGTTTTGGTTGTTTCTATTTATGTCTTATTATTCAATGTCTAGAAAAGTTATTGCAGTTACTATATCTGATATTTCCATTTTTTAGTCTTTCTATTCAAAATACGAGTAGTTTATCCCTACAATTACAGTGTTATAATAGTCGGTGTTTTTCTGTGTGCTTACTATTATCAGTGAGTTTTGCATCTTCAGATCATTTCTTATTGCTCATTAACATCCTTTTCTTTCAGATTAAAGAACTCCCTTTAGCATTTTTTGTAGGATAGGTCTGGTGTTGATGAAATCCCTCAGCTTTTGTTTGTCTGAGAATGTCTTTATTGTTGATTATATAAAGAATAGTATATCTTTCAAACATTATTTTGAAGGATATTTTTGCTGGATATACTATTCTAGGACAAAAACTTTTTCATTCAACACTTTAAATATGTCATGCCACTGTCTCCTGGCCTGTAAAGTTTCCACTGTGAAGTCTGCTGCCAGATGTATTACAGCTTCTTTGTATGGGTTTTGTTTTGTTTTGTTGTTTTTGAGACAGGGTCTCACTCTATCGCCTAGGCTTGGGTGCAGTAGTGCAATCTCAACTCATTGCAACCTCCACCTCCTGGGTTCAAATGATTTTCCTGCCTCCGCCTCTCAAGTAGCTGGAATTACAGGCCTGTGCCACCATGGCTAGCTAATTTTTGTATTTTTAGTAGAGAAGGGGTTTCATCATGTTGGCCAGCCTGATCTCAAACTCCTGACCTCGAATGATCTGCCTGCTACAGCCTCCCAAAGTGCTGGGATTACAGGCGTGAGCCACCATGCCCAGCCACCTTTGTATGTTATTTGTTTGTTTCTTTTCTATTGCTACTTTTAGGATCCTTTCTTTATCCTTGACCTTTGGGAGTTTCATTATTAAATGTCTTGAGATAGCCTTATTTGGGTTAAATCTGCTTGATGTTCTATAAGTTTCTTGTACTTGAATATTGATATCTTTCTCTAAGTTTGGGAAGGTCTCTGTTATTTTCCCTTTGAATAAACTTTCTACCCTGATCTCTCTCTCTCTCTCTCTCTCTCTCTCTCTCTCTCTCTCCCCCTCCTCTTTAAGGCCAAATAACTCTTAGGTTTGCCCTTTTGAGGCTATTTTCTCTATCTTGTAGGTGTGCTTCATTCTTTTTTTTTTCCTTTTTCTCCTCTGACTCTGTATTTTCAAACAGCCTGTCTTCAAGTTCACTAATTCTTTCTTCTGCATGATCAGTTCTGCTGTTAAGAGATGCTGATGCATTATTTAAAATGTCGGTCATATTTTTCAGCTCCGGAATTTCTGCCCAATTCTTTTAAATTATTTAGGTCTCTTTGTAAAATTTATCTGATAGGATTCTGAATTTCTTCTCTGTGTTATCTTGAATTTTGTTGAGCTTCCTCAAAATAGCTATTTTGAATTCTCTGTCTGAAAGGTCACAAATTTCTGTTTCTCTGGGATTGGTCACTGGTGCCTTATTTAGTTTGCTTGGTGAGGTCATGTTTTCCTGTATGGTCATGATGCTTGTGTATGTTTGTCAGTGTCTGGGCATTAAAAAGTTAGGTATTTATTGTAGTCTTTGCAGTCTGGGCTTGTTTGTACCTGTCCTTCTTGGGAAGACTTTCCACGTATTCAAAGGGTCCTATGTATTGTGATCTCTTTGGTCACTGTAGCCATATCTCCATTAGGGAGCACCCCAAACCTAGTAATACCGTGGCTCTTGCAGACCCGTAGAGGTACTACCTTGGTGGCCATGGATAAGATCCAGAAGAATTATTTAAAATCCCAGGTAGAGACTCTTGTTCTCTTCTCTTACTTTCCCCCAAACAGAGTCTCTCTCTCTGTGTGCTGAGCTGTCTGGAGCCAGGGCAGGGATGACATAAGCACCCCTGGGGCCACCACCACTGGGGCTGTGCTGAGTCAGACCTGAAGCCAGCACAGCCCTGAGTCTCACCCAAGGTCCTCAGAGACTACTGCCTGACTACCACTGCTGATTATTCAGGCTCTTTAGTCAGCATGTGATGAATCTTGCCAGGATGGGGTCCTTTAAGGGAATTAAAGGCAGGAGGTTCCCTTCTGGCCCATGGTGTGTAGAAATGTTGTCTGGAAACTAGGGCCTGGAATAGGGACCTCAGGACTCTTCCTGATGCCCTGTCCTACTGTGGCTGAGCTGGTACCCATGTTGCAAGACAAAGTCCTCTTTACTCTCCCCCTCCTCTCCTCCAGCAGAACAAATGAGTGTCTCCCGGAGCTGAGAGCTTTCTTTCTGGGGTTGGTGGAGCGGTGGCACAAGCACTCTCTTGGCTGCCCCTGCTGGTGTCTCACCAGGTCATGTGCATCCCAAGTCCACTGGCTCTGAACCCAGGATTTGCCCAGGAATTGCAGTCCTCATGCCTAGACTGCCTTTCAAGTTTATTTAGAACCCCAGAGCTCTTTAGCCCACAGTGGTGAGGCTTGCTGTAATCCCAGCACATTGGGATGCCAAGGCAGGCAGATTACCTGTCAGGAGTTCGAGACTAGCTTGGCCAACATGGTAAAACCCAGACTCTACTAAAAATACAAAATTAGCCAGGCGTGGTGGTGCACTCCTGTATCACAGCTACTCAGGAGGCTGAGGCAGGAAAATCGCTTGAACTCAGGGGGCAGAGGTTGCAGTGAGCCTAGATCACACCATTTTGCAGCAACGAGGATTGCTAGCCAAGATCAAAGCTAACATGATCGAGTCCACACTGAAAGTGGGAAGGCAGCTGTGTTTTTTTATCTGATTGTAAAATATCCCTGCTTCCTTGGTGTCATTATGTAACTACTCTGTCCCTGAGTATCTTGTTATATGAGATAGTAACTGCCCTTAGTGTTTAAAACAGTGGACTTGTGGTTTTCTGTTACTTGTGGCCTAGAGAATCCTAATTGATACTCAAGGAGAGAGAATTTGATTGACCCAGCTTGATTTAATTTTCAATCTTGGGTTCATCATCGGTGGAAGGGAGACAGGGTCATATGTTGCAGACAAAGTCCCTTGGGGCCTACTTTTACAAATTGGGAATATTCTTAGAAAAGAAGGAATTTGGAGGAGTCAAGCAACTTCCTAAGAAATGACTACTTAGGAAGTGTAGAAATTCATTGTAGAAATTCAACCATGAGAACCTGAAAAATAAATAATAAAGGAAGAGGGAGACAGCCTTAAAATTCCTCAGACACAACCAATGTATAGCACTGTTAATACTTTGTGCACATCCCACCATAATTCTTTACTATATACAATATAGACATACATAAAGTTATTTAGCAAGATTGAAGAAATCTTCCAGATCATTGAGCCAGACACATATGTCTGTGGAACTCAGGTAGTAATGCACTATGGCACATGGCTTTGTCTTTGGGTCCTCTCAAAAAGTCCTTTGGGTGGTCTCCTCCCAGGCTTTCTTTGCCATTATCTACCTCCCTGATGCTAAGACCTTGCTTGCATTCTGGCATCACATTGACTACTCCTCCTGGACCTTACTCTGCACTTCAAAATTGATTCCTTTCTTTTCCATGACCCCAACTACATTTCTATTCCCTCTGTGCCCTGCTCATCTCTGGGTTCCAAGAAGGAAAGAATATAACCAACTCATTCTCAGCAAGATGTCAATAGTATATTTTCTCTTAACATGTTAATCCTTCAACAGATGTCACTTAGAAAGAGGTTTGCTGGGCTGGATGCGGTGGCTCATGCCTGTAATCCCAGCACTTTGGGAGGCTGAGGAGGGCAGATCACCTGAGGTCGGGAGTTTGAGACCAGCCTGACCAACATGGAGAAACCCCATCTCTACTAAAAATACAAAATTAGCTGGGCATGGTGGTGCATGCCTGTAATCCCAGCTACTCAGGAGGCTGAGGCAGGAGAATCGCTTGAAACCAGGAGGCAGCGGTTGTGGTGAGCCGAGACCACGCCATTGCACTCCAGCCTGGGCACAAGTGTGAAACTCCATCTCAAAAAATAAAAAGGTTTGCTGGATGAGGCAAAGCCTTAAACTGACAAACTAAATAGCTACTGGGTTTTGTCTGCCAAAAGACCTGAGGCAGAGCAGATCAGAGAGAGCAGTAAGCTGTGGTGGCAAGGAGCCAGCTGGTATCCACCTGAGGGTTTCCATTTGTGCTGGCTTTTCCTTGGATGAGAGGGTCTGCAGATTGAAAAGTTGCCCTGCATCCTTTTCACTTAAGCTTGATGGCACTTTAAGTTATCTCCTAAAATTTTATGTCAAGCTCAGCTTCTAGGCTACATTCAGCAGGTCAGCCCATAAAACTTTCTGCCTTCAAAGAAAAAGCACTTCTACAAAGAAGCATTTGCCATTTTCCTTGGCAGAGGGAAGACAAGTCATGAAGACCTTCCCTAACAGAATTTCAGATACCTAATGGGGACTGTGGACATACTTTTAGTTAAGATTTGGGACCATCTCCAACATCCCCAAATCATACCACATATCAGCCTCCTATAAGGGAATCATGTAATCCCACCTTAGGTAATATTAGATTTTTAAAGTTTCCTATCACTAGTTTATAACAAAACTTCATGAATGGAAACACACACAAAGTTAATGGAGTTGACTCGATGATGGTCTGTTCTCCCTTTTCTTTACTTCTCCCTTTTTTTTACTTCTTTTTTCAGGCTAGGACTGATCTTGGACAAAACTACTCCTTCCCTTTTCTAGGGCCAGATTTCTAGGCACCCAAATTTCTGTTTTCTCCTCCTCCCTGTGTCTTCTCCAGCCTGGATTACTGTGCCCAACCTCCTGGGCTCCCTTCTTTCCCTGCCACACCACTCCTCCAGTTCAGCTGGCTCTAACTTTCATCTTCTCCAGGTCTAAGGCTTCAACTAACTAATATGGTTAACTAATCAGTGTTATGGTGTGACGGTGGAAGAAGACTGTGGGTTCTCCCAGGTAACCAGTGTTCTGAATCTAGAGACATTTAGAGGCAAGATACCAGGCAAGTGTTTACTCTCTGCATTAGAGAATATCCACTGGCGATGTTACTAAGTGCATTATTTTTTAGCAGAGAAGTTAAGCAGGTGGTAATCGGATTTTAAAAACACCAAAATGTATTCCTAAATTAGCTCTGTCCAGACATCTCTTCTTTCTCTTCTCTGTCTCTCTGTCCATCATTCTACTTCCTCTTTTCTAAATTCCTCTTTCTCCTGGCATTTCTTTCCTTTTTTCTCAGGTTATTAAGATTTAACATCAATACTTGCCAGATTTAGATTAATCTGATAAATACAACCAAAAGCCTCAGTTGCCCCATTTATAAAATCAGAATTATTTTAGTTCTAAGAGTATAGCTAAGATATTGTTAGTTTCCTCCATCTGAAATATTTTATAAACTACATATACTATAACATGTATGTGTTAGTGAATTAAATTTAAAAAATAAAATGAACTCCATGTACCCATGTTTGCCCCTGGTTTGCCTCTCCCTAGTCCCAGCCTTACTCTCAGATAACCATTATCCTGAAATTGCTTATGATCCTCTTGTTTTTATGTTGTTTTTACCATATATCATTATAACCCTAAACAATAAATGGTTCATTTGTGCATGTTTTTAGACTTTATATGATATACTTTGTTTTTAGACTTTATATAATATACTTTGTAAATACTTTGGCAACTGGCTTTTCCTCTCAATATTAATGTTTATAAGATTCAGCTCTTGGCCAGGCACATAATCCTAGCATTTTGGGAGGCCTAGGCATGAGGATCACTTGAGGCCAAGAGTTCGAGACCATCATGGGCAATATAATGAGACTTTATCTCTACAAAAAAATAATTTTTAAATATTAGCCAGGCATAGTGGTGCATGCCTGTAGTTCTGGCTACTCTGCAGGCTGAGGTGGGAAGATTGCTTGAGCCTGGGAGGTCAAAGAAGCAGTAAACCGTGATTGCACCACTGCACTGCAGCCTGGGCAACAGAGCAAGCCTCTATCTCAAACCCCAGTCAAAATGGCTTATATCAAAAAGACAGGCAATAACCAATGCTGTCAAGGATGTGGAGAAAAGAAAACTCTCATACACTGTTGCTGGGAATGTAAACTAGTACAACTATCATGGAGAACACTTTGGGGGTTCCTCAAAAAACTGAAAATTGAACTACCATATGATCCAGCAGTCCCACTGCTGGGTGTATACCCAAAAGAAAGGAAATCAGTATATCAAAGAGACATCTGCACTCCAATGTTTGTTGCAGCACTGTTTACAATAGCTAAGATTTGGAATCAACCTAAGTGTCCATCAACAGATGAATGGATAAAGAAAATGTGGTACATATACACAAGGGAGTAGTAGTCAGTCATCGAAAAAAAATGAGATCCTGTCATTGGCAACAATATGGATGGAAATGGAGATCATTATGTTGAGTGGAATAAGCCAGGCACAGAAAGACAAACTTCACATGTTCTTACTTATTTGTGGGATCTAAAAATCAAAACAATTGGACTCATGGACATAGATAGTAGAAGAATGGCTACAAAAATAATCAGAAAGAATGAATAAGGCTGGGCACAGTGGCTCATGCCTGTAATCCCAGCATTTTGGGAGGCCGAGGCAGACAGATCACTTGAGGTCAGGAGTTTGAGACCAGCCTGGCCAGCGTGGTGGAATTGCATCTCTACTAAAAATATAAAAATTATCCAGGCATGGTGGTGGATGCCTGTAATCCCAGCTACTCGGGTGGCTGAGGCAGGAGAATTGCTTGAACCTGGGAAGTAGAGATTGCAGCGAGCTGAGATTGTGTCCCTGCACTCCAACCTGGGTGACAGAGCCAGACAGGAAAGAAAGAGAGAAAGAGAGAGAGACAGGGAGAGAGAGAGAGAGAGAGAGACAGGGAGAGAGAGAGAGAGAGAGAGAAAGGGAGAGAGAGAAGGAAGGAAGGAGGGAGGGAAGGAAGGAAAGGGAAGGAAGGAAGGAAGGAAGGAAGGAAGGAAGGAAGGAAGGAAGGAAGGAAGAAAGGAAAAAAAATAAAAAAGAATAACACCTGCTATTTGATAGCACATTAACTTAATAGCAGATTTTAAAATAACTGTAAAGGGTATAATTGAATTGTTTGTCCTTAACACTTGAGGAGATAGACACCACATTCTCCATCATGTGCTTATTTCACATTGCATGCCTGTATCAAAACATCTCATGTACTCTATAAATATATACACCTACTGTGTGCCCACAGTAATTAAAAATTAAAAAAAGAAAGACTCCATTTCAAAAACAAATCATCTCTATCTTAGTAGCTGTAGTTCATTTATACTGTTCCATGGGAATCTACAGCATAAACACCATTTCGTATCCATCCTTTTGTTGGGGGACATTTGAGTTGGAAACTCAATACATTCATTATACATGTTATGAATATATATGTTTTTGTGAACATATAAATGGATTTCTATTGGTTATACATACAGGGAGTAGAATCACAGAGTATGCCCATATTTACCTTTATTACATAATGGCAAACTGTTTTCCAAAATAGGTATATCCATTTATATTCCCATCAGTGGTGTATGAAAATTCCAGTTGCTTCACTGTCTTGCTAGTATTTGATATTTTCCAACTTTTAAGTATGTGCCAATATGGTGGGTGTAAATGGTATCCCCTCATTATCTTAATTTGTATTTCCCTGATTACTAATAAGGTTAAGCATCGTTTCATGTTTATTGCTCATTCCTGTTTCTTGTCTGTGAAATGTTTGTTCATGCTTTCTGCTCATTTTTCTATCAGGTTGTTTTTTCTTTCTATATTGATTTGTAAAATTTTCATAAATTCTAGATGCCAGTGATTTGTTGGTTATGTGTGTTGCAAATATCTTCTTCCAGATTATGACTTGTCTTTTCATTTTCTTAATGGTGGTCTTTTGATGATCAGTTCTTAATTTTAATGTAGTAAAATTCATCACACTTCCTCAGTTAGAACTTTGTGTATCTTATTTAAGAAACCTAAGGTCATAAAAATATTTTCTTATAACTTATTCTAAAAATTTAGCTTTTCACGTTTATATCTTTAATTTAAACTGGAATTGAAATTTGGTGTATAGTAAAAAAGAATGAGGCCGGGCACGGTGGCTCACGCCTGTAATCCCAGCATTTTGGGAGGCCGAGGCGGGTGGATCACAAGGTCAGGAGTTCAAGACCAGCCTGGCCGAAATGGTGAAACCCTGTCTCTACTAAAAATACAAAAAAATTAGCTGGGCATGGTGGCAGGCACCTGTAATCCCAGCTACTCGGAGGCTGAGGCAGAGAATTGTTTGAACCCGGGAGGCGGATGTTGCAGTGAGCTGAGATCATGCAACTGCACTCCAGCTGGGACACACAGCAAGACTCCATCTCAAAAAAAAAAAAAGAATGAGATCATGTCTTTTGCAGGAACATTGATGGAGCTGGAGGCCATTATCCTTAGCAAACTAATGCAGGAACAGAAAACCAAATACCACATGTTTCCATTTATAAGTGGGAGCTAAATGATGAGAATTCATGAACACAAAGAAGGGAACAATAGACATGGGGGCCTACTTGAGGGTGGAGGGTGGGAGAAGGGAGAGGAGCAGAAAAAAATAACTATTGGGTACTGGGCTTAATACCTGGGTGATGAAATAATCTGTACGACTAACCCCCATGACACGAGTTTCCCTATAAAACAAACCTTCACATGTGCCCCCAAACCTAAAAGTTAAAAAAAAAAAAAAGAAATTTGGGGTATGGTGTAAGATAGGAGTCCAATTTCACTTTTTTTTTTTTCCTATATGGATATCCAATTTTCCAGTACTATTGCTTGTTTAGAGCCTTCTTTCCTAAATGATCTGCAATACCAGATGTGTGACAGAGCAAGTTTTCACATATGTGTGAGTCTATTTCTGGGCTTTCTATTCTGTCTACCTCTATGCCAGTATCATAATGGCTTAATTACTGTGGCTTTCTATTAAGTTTTGATATCTGGGTAGAGCAGGTCTCCTATTCTTCAAGAGTGTCTTGACTATTCTTGACCTTTGCTGTTGTATATGTAATTTTAGAATCAGCTTGCCAGTTCTGTGACAAGCTCTGTTGAGATTTTAATTGAAGTTACATGGACTCTTTAGATCAATTTGGAGAATATTCACGCTCTTATCATACTGATTCTCTCTTCCTGTGATTATCATATTTCTTTTATTTTGGTCTTCTTTAATATCTTTCTATTGAGTTTTATAATTTTGTCTATAATGATCTTACATTCATATTGTTAGGTGAATTCTTAGGTACATTATGTTTTTTTTTGTTCTTAAGTTACTTTTTTTTTTTTTTTTTTTTGCCTTGTTGCCCAGGCTGGAGTGCAATGGTGCGACCTTGGCTCACTGCAACCTCCACCTCCCAGGTTAGAGCGATTCTCTTGCCTCAGCCTCCCGAGTAGCTGGGATTACAGGTGCATGCCACCACACCTGGCTAATTTTTGTATTTTTAGCAGAGATGGGTTTTCACCATGTTGACCAGGCTGATCTCTATCTCCTGACCTCGTGATCTGCCCAGCTCGGCCTCCCAAAGTCCTGGGATTATAGGCATGAGCCACCACACCCAGCCCTAAATTATATTTTTAAACTCTTTGCTACTGGTATTTAGAAATAAAATTTAGTATTTATATGCATCTTGTATAAAACAACCTTGGTAAACTCTTATTAATTCTGGTAATTTGACTGTAACTTACTATTTTTCCTAATCTTATTGCACAACCTAGATCCTCCAGTACAACGTTGAACAGAAATAACACCATTTATTTGTCCTTAGTTTGCAGAAAATGCTATTATTCCAATATTGAATATATTGTTTGCTATGTATTAAGGAAATTTCCTTCTATTCCTAGTTTGCTAAGAGGGTTATTTGTTTAAATTATAAACATATATGCTGAATTTTATAGAATATTTTTCCCATCTTTCAATATGATATGATTTTTCCTTTACTGTTAATCTAATTTTTGTAAACGTTTTATAAATTGGAATATTCTGACCTATGAACATAATGTATTTCTCCATCTATTTAAGTCTTTTTTTAATTTGTGCCAATTTATGGGGTACATAAGAAATGTTTTATATGTATATAATGTGTAGTGATCAAGTCGGAATATTAGGATGGCCATCACCTGAGTACAATACTTTTTTGTAAGTATAGTCATCCTACTTTGCTATCAAACATTGCATGCATTTATGCCTTCTATTTTACTGTATGTCTGTACCCTTTAACCCACTTCTCTTCATCCTCCTCATCTACCCCACTCACTCTTCCTAGTCTCTGTTATCTATTTATCCACTCTCTGCCTCCATGTGTTCAAATATTTTAGTTTCTACATAAAAGTCAGAACATGTGACATTGTCTTAGAGAGAATTATTTTAGCATTTTACATTTAATGTTTATATAATTGGTAGGTATCTTTTATAAGGTTAAAAAGTTCCTATCTGTTCCTGGTTTGCTAAGGATTGTTTAAAATCATGAAACCTTGATGGATACCAAACCCTTTTTCTACATTGATCAAAATAGTCATATGCATTTTCTCCTTTATTTTGTTAATACGATAACCATAGAAAGATTTTCTGATGTTAAACTAACTGCCTTCCTGAAATAAAACTAACCTCATCATGGCTTATTATCTTTTTCATACATTGCTGGGTTCAGGCTGCCAAATTTTTGTTTGTTTGTTTGTTTGGATGGGGTCTCACTCTGTTGCCCAGGCTGTAGGGCAGTGGCATCATTATAGCTCACTACAGCCTCAAACTCCTGGGTTCAAGAGATCCTCCCACCTCGGTCTCCCACTACAGGCTGCACCACTACACCTGGGTTGGGTTGCCTATACTTTTTCTGTGATTTGTACACCTATATTCATGAGAAAAACTGCCCTGTAGATTTTCCTTCTTATACTGCTCTTGCTTGCTTTTGGTATTAAGGCTATACTAGCTTCAAAAATGAGTTAAGTCATGTTCTTAATCATTTATTCTCTAGAAGAGTTTAAGACTGAAAATCTCTGCTACTTGAATGTTTGTCTGTCTGTGGTTTTCATTCAATTCCCCTCCTCCCCTCTCCCCAGTTTTCCTTTCTCCCATCTCTTCCTCTCCCTGTCATTCTCTCTTTGTTCCTTCCTGCTATATTCACTTTCTTTTTCCTTTCCTATACCATCAATAAGACCACCTTTGATTTAAAAGCATTACAAAATTGGCCTGAAGCCCAGTTATCAGGATTTTTATTTTAACCAATGTTTTTAACATTCCCAAATATAACATTTTTGTGTGTGTTTGATGTAACCAATTAGTACTGCCTAGATGTGAAAAAAGGAATTTTGCAGTCGTTTGAAATAATACTGATTGCTAAATGAGAATTTCAATTATCTGTTCGTAATTACCTATTTTGAAATATTTTTGAAACGAATTCAGTCCCATTCCCGACGTGGTACTTCCAGATTTCTCTGCCTTGTGACACTCAACAATGAAGGGAAACAATTTGAGGATGTAAAGAATACATCAAAATTTCATGGGAACAGGAGCCTTTATCACAAATAAGCTATGCTGATTTTCCAGGTTTTTCTATAAACCTTCAATTCTGTCCTTTATGTTTCGTAGATATCCTCCCTCTCCTTTCAAATAGCACAAATGCAATTTTCTTGATGGGGCATTATTTCTGGATGGTAAAGATTACTTTAATTCTCTGTAAGAAAAACCTCGGATGTTCCCCCCTTTACTTAGTTGAAATGTAAATATTTTAAAACCTTCCATATCAATATGATTTCTTTTCTCGCAGTGACTTAGTGGCTAAATACCAAATGCTCTTTACAAAATGCAAATCACTTATTCGAAATACAATTAAATTATAGCATACATAGTTTATAAGCAATTATAGTCACATAATGTGTGTAATTTGGATTTCTTTGGGTAAAAATCTATAAATGCATGGCTGCTACCTTCAAACCAAGAAATAGTTCTTTTTGGAAATGTGATATACTACAGCAAAAATACCATTTTTAGGTAAGATGTAAAGTAAGTAGGGTAGGTCTTTCTGAAAGAATACCAATTAAGCCTTCCTCTTCGGGAATTCTGTGGGGGTCCTGTCAGTTAATTAGGTCATTTTACAATGAGAACAGATACCAACCTCGGAGTCTGGATTAATTCTATGGGTACGAATAATGATTGTTAAGATTGCTAGTGTCCATTTTTTTATCACTTCTTTTGAGCAGTACCCCCTCACAAAAAAAAAAAAAAAACTTAATTGAATTGAAATATTCCAAAAGAAAGATTTCTGAGTTTTCATAGGTTTAACCAGAAATCCCATTAAACTCAATCTTTCTTGGACACTGTGATAAGTTACCCAGTTGCCCGTCAGGAAGAAGGACTTTGTGTTAGTTTCCTAGGGCCGCCACAAAAATTACCGCAAACTGAATGGCCTGAAACAACATCGGCTTATTTTTTTATGGCCATGAAGGCCAAAAGTGTGAAATCAATGTGTAGGCAGGGCCATGCTTTCTCTGAAGGCTTTAGAGGGAATCCTCTGTGTTTCTTCTAGCTTCTCATGGCTCCAGGCATTTCTTGGCTTGTGGCTGCATAACTCCAGTCTCTGCCTCTGTCTTCACATGGACTTTTCCTCTGTGTCTCTGGGTTGTCTCCTCTTCTATCTCTTACAGGGACACTTGTCATTGGATTTAGGGACCCCCCAGGTAATCCAGGATGATCTCTTCTCGGGGTCCTTATTTACATCTACAAAGATCCTTTTTCCAAATGAGGTCACATTCACAGGTTTTGGGGGTTACGATAGGGACATATCTTTTGGGGGGTCACCATTCAATCCATTGCAGACTTATTCCCTGGACCCCTGGGAGAGCTGCCAGAGGGAAGTCTCAGCTGTTAGCCTTCTTTGGGGATTGCCTCAGCTGAAAGAAGCTGCCTTGTCCATGGTCAGGGTTCCTTCTACGGGGAGCTCATAGCTAACACTGATCAAAATGGGTACAAAGGCCAGCTTAGCACTATACCAGCTTGGAGCTATACTTCAGAACTACTCCAGTTCCAGAGCTCCCACTATGGTGAGCTGAGGCCTTCATTAGGACTGCACCAGGCTCAACTTCTCCTTGGCCTTCATCCTCCCCTTCCTCCTCTCCCTGGTCCTCCTGATCAGTGTCTCCTGACTCAGCTTTGCAGGGAACCCAGCCCGAAACACTTAGATGAAAATAATTCCTTCATTCATTCACTCCCTTATTCATTCACTCATTCATTTTATTTCATTCAATAAACACTTATTGAGCACCTACTGTGTGCCATGTACTTTCTTTCACAAGTATGGCACAGTGATCATATTTGAATCTTTTGTAAATCAGGATCTTCTAGTGCCTCAAACTAACCATCCTGAGCCTCATTTGTTAGTTGTAGATCTTAAAGGTTTAAGAGAGGAACTCATAATTTATCCTAGAAGTTATCTTTTGTTTTGAATAAATCCCAACCTAACATAAGCTTTTTTCTGCAGTGATGTGCAGTTTTCCCCCAATAAAGGTACATCACTTGAGTGGTCTGATCTATCAGGATTTGCCTAGGTTCTGGATTTTCTGTGTTATTTAAGGTCTATATTTTAACCTTATTAAAATAGATAAGTGGAGAAGAAATAATGACAGACTTTCAGTGTTAGAAGCACCACAGGATTTCAGAAGGTTAAAGTACTGCCAGAACCAAGGAATTATCCAGCCAGCCCAAATTCCCTGTACTACAAATGGGAAAACTGGGAGTTTATCCCACAGCTGCCTTTATCAGGTAGTGTATGGGACTTTTATCTGATTGTTGTATATATGGGCCTGGGAGTATCTCTCCATTTCGTTTGTAAACTCCTTTTGGGCAAGAT
The DNA here is from genome assembly GCF_028878055.3 of Symphalangus syndactylus. NCBI lineage: Eukaryota > Metazoa > Chordata > Mammalia > Primates > Hylobatidae > Symphalangus > Symphalangus syndactylus. The sequence goes on from NC_072430.2 coordinate 75,596,628, forward strand.
CTAAATCTCATATTTTTCTGCCCTGCTCAGTGTGTAGAAAAATAAGAAGATTTTGAATAAATGATTGATTGAGCCCTCTTCATCTAGCAAAACTGCTTCAATCATGTAGGTAGTTAAGGGTCTTAATTTTTTATATGCAGACCTCCAGAGGAAATCTAATAATGTCCCTCATCACTTGAATCCTAGGCTTAACAATAATCACTGTCAAGGAGTTCCTCCTAAAAAATAACCCAGCTTTACAGAATAGCCCCAAAATGTCATAAATAGGCACGTAATTTGTACTAGCCCTTTTCTTTTTAAGTAGTTTGCAGATAATAAAGCACGTTGGAAATAAAATCAGTACTTTTTAAAATTTGAAATGTTTAAATAGCTACTTAACCATTATTTTTACTCCACCTCATTCCATAAAGGATCCAAGGTCACTTACAATAAGACACACATTTCAATATTTTAAAAAATAAACATGATGTGAGAAAACTGAAGTAGAAAATAAGATAAAGTACAGGGTAATGTTAATATCCAAAGTTCATAAATTGCTAGTGGGAGGCCTGAAATTTGGCTCCGAGCATTCCAATTAATTAATAATAACTGCTTTTCTAGAAGACAATAGAGTGGTCCAAGTTCCTAGTCATCAGAGTCTACTTCATCTGAGATAATAAATCTAAGTCAATCACAATAATCCTACCTCTTGTTAGTAAGTGTTTTAAGAATCTGTACATGACTGAATTCTGATAAAGCAGACACAGGAGAAAGTCTGTGGGGGAGGAGAGATTTCCAGGAAGTCTCCTCATTCTTAAATGAAAGACAAGAAAGGTTTGGTTCCTTTCTTTCTCCGGATGGTGTTGTGTTTGGATATCATGCTTGGAACTGACGAGTGTCTTGCTGTCAGCCTGAGAATGAAGCCAAAACACAGAGGAAGGAAGAGCCAATAGAATCCCTGCCAAGAGAAACTGATGCCCTGACAAGGTGCCCTGGAGCCACATGACCTCCGCATCTCTGGTTTTGAGAGTTATGACATTTTCTTTAAGACAATTTGAGTTCAGATTTTGTTACTTGCAGCCAAATGCATCCAAAATGATATAAAAGTAGCATTTAAGAACAGGTTTGATATAGACCTGGTTCTGCCATCTAACTTGTACTTATAAACTTGAGAAAGAATTGAAATCTTTAAACATGAGTCTTTTTGTCCATAAATCAGGGTAGATAATGGCTACTATATGGGGTGGATATAAACATGTAATGGAGAAAAAAGCATGTAAAGTGTTTAGAGAATCTGATGCATAGTAAGTGCTTGATAAAGAGACAATTTTAACACTGAGGAGAAAGACAGATAATCAATACACAATTGTCTGGCTCTTTGAAACGGCAATGGAGCTTTCTGAGGCTGTAATTCAGGCTCTTAACCTGTCTTTAGTGACCATGGAAGACAACTGATCACTTGTTGCTGTAAAATAAGCCATTACACTGGGCGTGGTGGCTCACACCTGTAATTCCAAAACTTTCGGAGGCCGAGGAAGGTGGAACACCTGAGGTCAGGAGTTCAAGACCAGCCCGGCCAATATGGTGAAACCCTGTCTTTACTAAAAATACAAAAATTAGCTGAGCATGGTGGTGAGTGCCTGTAGTCCCAGCTACTCGGGAGACTGAGGCAGGAGAATTGCTTGGCGGGAGGCAGAGGTTGCAGTGAGCCAAGATTGCGCCACTGCATTCCAGCCTGGGTGACAAAGCGAGACTCCATCTCAAAAAAAAAAAAAAAAGAATAATATACTGTATTTAATTCTACTTAGAATAATATACTGTATAACATTTCTGGCACTATGGAACAATTTATTCCTGTTGTATTTGTAATTTAAAAAAAATTATGCAAATCAAAAATACAGAAGCAAAATGAAAATAAAAATCACATATAAACCACCCCTCAGAGATAACCACTCAGTATTTTGGTGACTACTTTTCCTGAAGACACACACACACACACACATATATTCATATATGTAGGATCATTTTCTATAAACACTTATGTAGACTGGGGTGTTTTTTTTTTACATAGCATAACATTGCAAGTACATTTCCATATCAACAAATACATTTCTGCAATTATATTTTTGCAACATCGTTTATAATCTCTACATAGTACTCTATTATATAGAATCTGTATCTTCTATAGTATAAGTAATATGCACAACCAAATCATTAGTATGAGATCCTGAGGCTTTTCTAAGTTTTTCTTGTTATAATTAAAAGCACTATGATAATTGTTGCTAAATTCCTTTTAAACCTTCTTATTAAACTCTTAAATTCCTTAGTGTAATTTCTGAAACATGGACTTGCTGGTTAAAAGCATTTGTACAAAAGGCATACAGAGTGGTGTAATGGACACCGGAGACTCAGAAGGGAGGTGCATGGAAGGTGGGTGAGGGATAAAAAAAACTACATATTAGATACAATGTACACTACTCAGGTGACGGTACACTAAAATCTCAGCCTTCACCATTATACAATTCATTCATGTAACCAAAAATCACTTGTACCCCCAAAGCTACTGAAATAAAATATATATGTAATTTAAAAAATAAATACTTAAAAAACAAAGTATTTGTACAATGTTGTTTTAAATATATATTGCAAATTTCAATAGGTACATTTAAATATTTTTATAAATAATGTTTATACTTATAGAAAATTATATTAGCCTTTTAAATAATTATACCAAAATGTTCAGTTTATTTCTCTATACCTAACAGTATCATAACAAAGTTATTACATTGTGATGGTAATGAACTTACTATTCTGAAATTGTAATAGGTTTTATTTTTTCTCAAAGTTAAAATTCTTCCATTATTTACTAGCTTCACGCTTTCTTGAATTTCTTCCACACTTGGAATACCAATAATTCGGTTTTATAGCTCAATCTTTTGGCCTCTTACTATAGGTAAATCTCTTTTGTAGTTCTATTCATCTTTTGATTAACTTGATCATATTGCATAGAACAGTAAGCTGCCACTATTTAAGTGAATTCAATGAAGGCAATGGTAGGCCTTTCTGATTTGCAAATTTACTTGAAAAGCCATGTTAAGCCATATAGCAGTTAAATGCTCAGTCTTTTGATATTAGCACAGCATGAAAAGCAACAGTTTTTATATTTTGGTGGCGTACATTTACTTTAAAAACATGCATACATATATATATGCATTTCCTACCATGATATGCTTTATTGCTTATAGACATGAAATAAATAATTTAACTACTAAGCCAAATATTTGAAAATGTGTTTTGTTATTGCTTCTTATCTGCATAAAAGACCATAGTTGCTTCCTTTTCTGCTCTCTCAACCTTAGCAAACCAGAGTACAATTTAGCACTTTTCCTTGATGATTAACTGTCCAACGGCCAAGAAAATGTTGATGGTTAGGCAAGGGAGAGAGTATTTCTACTTTATATTTTAGCTTATGTTCACAGCATAAACTACTTCATTCACACGAAACTGAGAAAAAGCTAGAAAAATCTTACCATTTTACGGACAACTGTTATGACATGCATGAGTTTCCCTAAGTAAATCTAACATAAATAAATAAGATGCATTAAAAGATAATACACTAATTCAATCTACTTGATGCACTGTGAACATAAGATTTGGCTGGTCATTTTTATAGGAAAATCTGATATTTAGAAATAGATTGCACACTGGTATTATGACTCTAATCATCTAAATGAAACAATGAGCTAATTATCTATAATGACTCACTGCTATGCTTTCAACACCTTTAGGGATCAATTTCACCCAAAAGTGAACCAAGCCAGTACCCATGGTCTGCTCTCAAGCAGTGACCTCTCTGATTCAAATGCAAAATGCTATTGCAGATGAAATTCACTGGTACAAAATGTTCAATAGAAAGATTACATTTCCAGTGGGGCAGAAAGATATTTGCCAGCATCTCATTAAGGCTTCGATACAAAGTCTTGGATTTCAATCAGCATCGAGATAGAATGACAATAATCCAGTAGCAAGAATGTAGCTAGGGCTTTGTTTCTGTAAGCATTATGCATTTTTCCCATCTACAATAAAATCTTGAAAAAAATTCCAAGAGAATAGATATGGAAAGAAATAACCTTGTAGTCATTTTAATGTCAGCCACAGAATGTGTTCTGTGAAGCCTCTGTGGCCTGATAACTTTGCCTCTCACTCAGGGAGGAGAAGGTGACATCATTTACATTTAGCCCAACACATGAAAAAGGCTGAAATTCTCTGCACCATAAATGTGGCATCAATTCTTCCGCCTCTGCAGCCCCACCTCCCATCATTAATATTGTCCAGCCATTTTATCATCAGCATTTTATCTTTTTCCCCTAGAAGTAATTTACTGACTTAATGGAAATGTGAGAGATTTGCTTTAACAGATTTTATGAATTTAAGCAAAAGGTCCTGCTGAACATTTCTCTGTGGAGAGAGGTTATTCTTTGGCCAGGAGACATTTGTAATAGTTCAGTAATCAAAAAAGATTTGCCTTGGACTTGCTAATTTGCTCAATCTCTTAAGTAACAAAAGGGTCTAAACTCTGCCTCTCAATTTAAAGTGAGCCCCATAAAAGCTTCCAGCTTAGCAAGAAATCTAAGATTCCACAATGTGAGCTTTTAACCCCATTTCAATTTGTGCAAGTGTAATATCATTAGGGACTGATTTCTACTACAAGGTAGTTGTGGCTTTTCATGGAATTTAGTTCTTTATCTGAGAGGTGGCATGGTAGTGGAACACACAGAAGAGGACAAAGTACTGCAGAAATAAAGTTTGTTTTTCCTGAAGGATCAGAATCTGGGAACACCGCAAATTCATAAGAAAGCCTCATTCCTATGAAACTTTTGGTTAAATACTGCCAAGTAATAATTGGCAAAATCTGGATTGGACTTTGATTAGAGGGGGTGAAAAATTCAACTGTACTCTCCTTAATTTTCATGGTTGAATCTGAAAAGGATACAATTAGGCAGAATTGTCACTGTATTCACAGCTGTGTCCCCAGTATCTAGAACAGTGCCAGGCACTAGGATACTCAATAAATATTGTCTGAATGAATAAACTGCAATAGAACAGAGTCGTCCTCATTGTTTAGTCATGGAAAGAAACAGTTGCTTTGCCTCGGGTTGTATCAATAGCCAGCCATTCTTTGACTGGCTTTTTGGGGCTGGTTGCTGCAGCTCCTTCTGCATCCAGACACCTTTTTCTGGAATCAGCTAATCCAACTGTGCAACTTCATGGGAAAACAAATAGAAGAAAACAAATAGAAGAAAAATTAACCGGGTAAACAAATAGAAGAAAAATAACCTTGAATGTATCATCTTGCCCCAAATCTTGGTACATTAAAAGAAATCTACACAATTGAAAGCCATATTTGCTGGAATTCCTGAAACAGTTTTGATTTTAAGTATCTTGTCTCCCTGTCCCTTAAGTCATTGGCTGATCATGTGCTCATCACAGTTAGACTGGAAGGTAGGGAGAGGGAAAAACTAAGATAGCAGGAAGGAGGTAAGAGGCTCTACCCAAGCTTAATTTGAACTAAATTATCTCCTCTAGATATGTCATTCTGTTAATTATTAAAAACTCCATTGTGGCCGGGCGCGGTGGCTCACGCTTGTAATCCCAGCACTTTGGGAGGCCGAGGCAGGTGGATCACGAAGTCAGGAGATCGAGACCACGGTGAAACCCCGTCTCTACTAAAAATACAAAAAAATTAGCCGGGCGTGGTGGTGGGCGCCTGTAGTCCCAGCTACTCGGAGAGGCTGAGGCAGGAGAATGGCGTGAACCCGGGAGGCAGAGCTTGCAGTGAGCCGAGATCGCGCCACTGCACTCCAGCCTGGGCGACAGAGCAAGACCCCGTCTCAAAAAAAAAAAAAAACAAAACAAAACTCCATCAAGTATGGAAAGCCTCCTGCAGATAAGGTAAAAAGGTAATACCAGGAGCGGCAGGACTAATTATGGTTGCCTCATAAACTATACATGAAGAATCCGTAGCTAAGAAAATACAACACATTTTGGAAACTTGGAATAGTTCAGTTTGACAGAAATATAAGCAAGAATGTTTCCTTTTCAATATTATCTTTATCTCTGGTAATATTCTTCCTAAACACCTTGCCACTTCTAGTACAGTTTTTCCTGATCATTTTGTACAGGCACTGTCCGAGGACCTTACCTGGGCTTTCTCATTGCAGCTAGTTGTATTTATTAATTGGCTAAGTCATACTGAAGTCTTTCAACTTCTGGAACCAAAGAACAACAACAATAAAATCACTTTGGTTAGAATAAAAGTTTGTGGAAACTACTACTTGCCAGAGGCAGAAAAAGGAAAGAAAAGAAAAGAAACAATACTTGCAGGGATTTTGCCTTTGTAAATATCCCTGCTTTTTTATTTTCAAAATATAATACGGGTAAATTTTTGTCTTAATTGTAATTTTTGCCAAAATAACACACATATATAATTTGCACAGTCAAATAGTAATAGAAGGGTCCTGTCCTGAACCTCCCCACTAATAATATCTGTACTTTCAGCTGTTTCTTCTAGTATTTTGATTTTTTTTTCTGACTTCCTACTATGGTAGATGAGAATTTGATTCTTACCCACATATAGCCCCCACCTCCCTCACCCCCTGGTACATCTTCTTTCTCTTTTCATCCTCTTATGTAGTTTTGACATAATTTTCATTCAACCAATATTCAATGTTTACATTATTATCATTTTGTTAGTATTATTCAGAGCTAAGCTACATAGTATACTATAAATACATTTTCTTTATGATATAATAATTTCCTTGTATTTTTATTTGATTAATTCACTATGAGTCATCATTAAACTCTCTGAAAGACATATAAATATCCTTCCAGTACATTTGGACATACCAAGTAATCTAGCAGTTTCATTATAATCATTTTAGCCATGTCTCCACTGCATTCTCAGGCTCATATTTGGCTTGTGTCCAGGCCTGCTGTATGCTAAGAACTCCCTTCTGCCCTGGCCTAGACAATTCTTTCCAGGTCCCATGTCTTCTTCCTTGGCGTACTTCCTTATTTTGTTGAGCGATGTCGTTAAAATTTCCTTTTTTTATATTTCACAAATTTGTTGTAATATTAAAAAATGTTCTTTTGGGTTTTTTAAGCTACATATTTTTCTGTGTTGAATTTTAATGCAACTTGCGTACTACCTGAAAGTCAAAGATCACCAGAGCTTTTCAGACTGCCCTTTAAGAACTCTTATTCCATTAGCTTAAGAAACAACCAAAAACACATAGTTGGAACTGTTCTTGTTGCTATGAGAAATACAGAGAAAAATATGAGACATACATGAAGCTTACAGCATGTAAGATGCTGCTGCTGCTGCTGATGATGATGACTAGTGTAGTCAATGAAATCACAAGGGTCCCCAAATATGGGAGTGGGAGGCAGAATTCAGAGTGTCAGAGCAATGCAATGTGAAAAAGACGCTGGCCATTGGAAGGAACACGGACAGTCTCTAAAGTCTGGGAAAGGTAAGAAAACAGACTTTCTCTGGCAGCCTCAGGAAGAAACACAGCCCTGTCAACACCTTGATTTTGGCCTACTGAGACTCGTTTTAGACATCTGAACTACAAAACTGTAAGATAATGTTTGTATTATTTAAAGCAACCAAGTGTGTGGCAATGTGTTACAGCAACAATAAGAAACTAATACAAGGAGATAAGATTAATACATACACAATATTAGCAGTTTCATCAAATAAGATTATGTAATTATTATATGCTTAAACTGTGTTGTTTGGGTCAAAAATTTAAAAGGCAATAGGAAGAAATCCAGAGAAAGGAAAAGGTAGTCTAACATTCATTGAACATGTACAACATACCAGGCACTACATGATGCCTTAGATTTGACATTTCATTGGGTCAATTTCAGTGCTCCAGTAATTGAATAGGAAAAATGGAAAATAGAGAAAGATATTTGCCTTTGCATAAGAGGCTTACATACTCATCAGGTATAATTTTAAATGGAATTTGGGTTGTGATGCTCTATGTTTCTATGGTTTGTCAAATATCCCACTTAAAATAGCAATCATTTTAAAGAGTACAACTTAAGCATTTCCTTCCTTCCTTCCTTCCTTCCTTCCTTCCTTCCTTCCTTCCTTCCTTAGACAGACTGCAGCCTTAATCTCCCAGGCTGATCCTCTCACCTCAACCTCCAGAGTGGCTGGGACTACATGTGTGCGCCTCTGTACCCAGCTAATTTTTGTAGTTTTTTGTAGAGCCATGTTGCCCAGGCTGATCTTGAACTTCTGGGCTGAAGCAATCCGCCTGCCTCGGCCTCCCAAAGTGCTCGGAGTGAGTCACCATGTCCGACCAGCCTATGTATTTTTTCTTAAGCAATGGACTTCCAAATTTTGAGTTGAACACAAATGATTTAACTCTACCCATTTCTATTAACCATCAAACACACAGAGATGCATAGACACACACACCTGCACTGAATTAGCCAAACTACTGAAGCGCTAGGGAGAAGTTCATGTTCTGAGAGAATCTGGCACAAGGCATATTAACCTGGTCGAGTTTTAAGTGTGTGAAAAAATATATGTTCAAATCTCTTGATACTGGCTTGTCCTTTAAAGCCACTGATACATGCTACCTAAAACCTATAGTTAAACAAGAACAGAATAATTGTTCAAGCATCCTAAATTAATCTGTTTGTTAACAAACAGCTTTATTTCCTCTCATCAACTGGAGTTTGGTCTTGGAAATCTGGAAGTCAGTGATCTATTTGGGCACAAAACCTACAACAAAAGAGCAGGATTGTTCTTTGATTCCTCCCGACTTGACAAAATGAATCCTTCCTGCGAGGACCAGATGCTTTCAAAGTCAACTTGGTTAAATCCTCCTAAAACAATAAACCTCAGGGCCAATACAAAAAGAACACCAATGCTCACCTGCATATCCTTTTCACACGCAACAAATATATCTTGCTATATGTGTCCTTTTCTTGGCAATAAGTGTTTCCATTTGTCTTGCCTGCAGTCTTTGCAAGTCTTTTTCCCTGAGAATCTGAACTGTTATTTTTAGTGATTTAGAATTCCAAGGCAAACATGCCAAGAACTGATGACAAGGGCCTGATTATTTATTTTTCTGTGGTTAATTATTTGTCGCATTTGTGTTTAGAAACAACAAAAGGTTCTTCCCTTCCTCCTGCGGGAAGTTGCAATAATGTTTTCACCTGAGGCTCCAATCGCCCGGAGTGTGTGGATATTCTCAGTGCTGGGAACGTCAGTAGTGTTGAGAATATTTATTTATTTATTCACTTGTTTATTTATTTTTGAGACAGCGTCTTACTCTGTCATCCAGGATGGAGTGCAGTGGTATGATCAAAACTCATGGTAGCCTCAACTTCCTAGGCTCAAGCCATCCTCCCACCTCAGCCTCCTGAGTAGCTGGGACTACAGGCACACACCACCATGCCCGGCTAATTTTTTAATATATTTTGGTAGAGATGGAATTTCACCAGCCCAGGCTGGTCCGGAACTCCTGAGCTCAAGCAATCCACCCACCTCTGCCTCCCAAAGTGCTAGGATCATAAGTATGAGCCACTATGCCCAGCCTGAGAATATGGGAATTTTTAAAGAGAGGGCTATATGTTTTTTAAAATGTCATTAAACAACAACTTTATGTAATCAAGCTTTTCTTTGACTGGTCCCTCAATGGTTATAAGTTCTTGTGGTTTATAGAAAGTAACTAGAGATGAAAAGATAGATGAATCTTCTGTCCAATCTGCCTTGTCTCATTTGCGATTTGAAGTGAAACATCATGCATTTATAATGCAAACTTTTATTCTTTACCTATCCCCAGATGTGAAAAAAGAAACTGCACCAAAATCCTAGGAAACAGAAGAAAGAAATTAGAAGATGGAGATCAGGAAATGTATGTTAAAGGATCAGGGCAAGGAGGAAAGTAAAGGGTTCTGAAAGACCTCTATTCATTCCATTAGAAAAGTTGCTTAAGCAAGTCAGGAAGCAAGGGGCTTGAAAGACTCTAAGATTTTTGTCTTAAAATGTTTTAAAATTTTTAACTTAACAGCTGAGTTACATATTCGATCAGTTAATGACAACCATATAGAGCATATGTGATTTCAAGTTCTTAAAATGGAAAAGAGAGAATATTGCATAAGGGAATGTTTTGGTTAAGATAATCAGGACTTGAGTAATATCCTCCTGCATTCTCAAGATAATAAAATCTGCCTTCTGGTTTTAGACCCAATGTTTTGTTTATACCCTAGATCGTGTCTCCAGAGATGTTTGAAGAAAATAAATTGTTGATTTTTAAAAATCAGTACACTTTCTGAAGTGAACTGAGTGAATGGCAATAACTTTTTTTTTTTTTTTTGGGACAGGGTCTCACTCTATTGCCCAGGCTGGAGTGCAGTGATGTGATCCCAGCTCACTGCAACCTCTGCCTCCTGGGTTCAAGAGATTCTCCTGCCTCAGCCTCTTGAGTAGCTGGGACCACCACCACGCCCAGGTAATTTTTGTATTTTTAGTAGAGACGGGGTTTCACCATGTTGGCCAGGCTGGTCTCAAACTCCTGAACTCTGGTGATCTGCCTGCCTCAGCCTCCCAAAGCACTGGGATTACAGGCGTGAGCCACCACACCCAGCTAATGATGCTTTAAAATAGTTTTTAAGAAAAAGGAAATTTTTAAGAAAAAGAAAATTTTCTTGACCAAATTCTGAACTGAGAAAGCAGTGTACTCTACATTATTTTAAATTAGCACTTTACAATGAGGTAAGCACAAAAAGCAAGGATTTTATTTTGTTTTCCTAAATCCAGCAGATTTTATTCTGTTCAATGAAATACTACAAAAGACACAAAGGAACTAACATTTGCAGAGCGCCTTTTGTGTGATTTAGAGTGCCTCCTACGTTGTGGGCATTGTGTGGTGATTTGCAGTAAAAATAACCCTCGATATATTCCTGACAAGTAGATACTGGTATGCTTATTTTTCAGATAAGAAAACTGAAGTTCAGAGAGGTGAAACAATTTGTCTGTGATCATATAACGTGTAATTGAAAGGACCAAAAAAATTTTTAATTCCAGATGTATTTTTGCCAAAGCGTGTAATCATTCCACCTCCCCACTCTATTCTCAGGGAGTTAACTGTCTAGTAAGGGATATGACAAATTCTCAAAAACACATAACAAAAGCTGAATGTTATAAATGTCTTTAGGGATACATAAACAGTATCTTGGTCTTCAAAGGAGAGAGATCTCATTGGGTTGGAAATGGAAAGCCCAAGGCTTAGCCTTCTGTGTAGGACATGGTTTGGAATTTCTTGGCACAGCAGAGTGGATACCACCACACCAGAATGGCCCTGGATTCCTGCTGACCAATGGAGACCCATCTGATCAGGACACATGAGACAGTTGAGTCTGGCTGAGAAAAGAATAGGCCCAGAACATTTCCTACTTCTATTATGGGTACCTGCTAGCTTGGACTCTTGCCTAGCTCGTCCACTTGCACCCATCTCATCCACTTGCCACCTTTTCACTAACCCCAACCACTTTAGTTTTTTTCTCAGTTCCTCAAACAATCCAAGCTCTCTCTCCACCTCCACTCCCACTTCAGGGCTTCTGCACGTTCCTGTAATCCCAATGTCCTCCAATACTGCAATGTACTCCAATTCCTCCTCCCAGCCCCCATATTCATCAGGATTCTTAGACGGAATCACCAGAAACTGACTCGGGCTGATTTAAGCCTAAAAGAAATGTATTGGAGTGCATTGAGTGGCTCACAGAATTTCCAGGAGGGCCGGAATACCAGGTTTGGAGAACAGGAAGAAGCAAAGCAAGCCTGGACAAACAGAGCTTCAGGCAAGATCACACTTGGACCCAGTCTAAGAGTGCCCCATTGCCTTTGCCTCTGTAGGTAAAGCTGTCATAGACAAAGGAACCCTGGAGTCGCTGCTCCAGAAACTGGATGTTGCTACCACAGTCACTGCCACCAAAACAATTTCTCTGCTCTGCTTCTGAGTAGCACTAGTTCTTGATTCGCTGACTTGGGCAGGTGACTCTGATCTAAGCCTGGCTCACGTGCTCATACCTTAACTGCTAGGAAGGCTAGGAAAGTGAGTAAATGGGCTTTGGAGAAGCCCACCTCCTACCAAGACTCACATAGTGGAAAGTCCTCACACATAAGAAAAGAATTCAGATGCTAGGCAGCGAAAAAATTTCACTCCTCTGTTCTTTCCTTGCTTGCCTTTTCAAGACTGACCTCTTTACAATCGGGGTCTTTGTTGAACTAACACCTCAAAGAGTCCTTCCCTTGACCACCTTATCTTAAAAGATCTTCAGTCTGTTATTATCTGCACCCGGTTTGTTCCTTCACAGCACTTATCACAGTCGATAATTATAGTCCCCAGGGCAAATGAACCCTCCTTGGATTATCCTAATTTGCGTGTATTATTTATTTTAGTCTACTGGCTCTGCTTTAGTCAGTGAAAGTAAACTAGTATATGAATTTCTATGTTCAGTTGTTTGTATCTTCAAATTGTATTCATAGAAAATTTCTTTGTTTCTAAACCCATTTAACAAATGATGAACCAAATTATTATGCTGCTCAGAACTCTTATGTTTCCTATACCCCAAATTAGGCATGGAATCCTACTGCTTCTCCTTGTAAATATTCCTCAAATCTATTCCCAACTCTCTCATTGTCTTCTTTCATCTCATCGTTTCTCACTTAAATTATTAATTGGTCTCCCTACCCTTGCTCTAGATACCCCACTCATCCATCTTCTATACAACTACCAAAAATACATTTTTTTAATTTTTTACTTTTACTTTTTAATTTTGTAGGCACATAGTAGGTATATATATTTATGGGGTACACAAGATATTTTGATACAGTCATGCAATGTGTAATTATTACATCAGGGTAAATGGTAACCTCAACCATTTATCCTTTGTATTATAAACAATCCAATTTATACTTTTAGTCATTTTTAAATGTACAATTAAATTTTTTTTACTACAGTCACCCTGTTGTGCTATCAAATGCTAGCTCTTTTCATTCTTTTTAACTATTTTTTTTAATACCCATTAACCATTCCCACCTCTCCCCTACCCTCCCACCACCCTTCCTAGCCTCCGGTAATAATCCTATTCTCTATCTCCATGAGTTCAATTGTTTTGATTTTTAGATCCCACAAATAAGCGAGAACATGCGATGTTTGTCTTTCTGTGCCTGGGTTATTTCACTTAACATAATGACCCCCAGTTCCATCCATGTTGTTGCAAATGACAGGATCTCATTCTTTTTTATGGCTGAATTGTACTTCATTGAGTATAAGTACCACATTTTTATCCATTCATCTGTTGATGGACACTTAGGTTGATTCCAAATCTTAGCTTCTGTGAATAGCGCTACAGTAAACATGAGAGAACAGATATCACAGACATTCCTATACACGAACAACAGACAAGCAGAGACCCAAATCATGAAAGAAATCCCATTCACAATTGCCACAAAGAGAATAAAATACCTAGGAATACAGCTAACAAGGGAAATGAAGGACCTCTTCAAGGAGAACTACAAACCGCTGCTCAAGGAAATCAGAGAGAACACAAACAGATGGAAAAACAATCCATGTAGATTCTAATATCCAGATTCTAATATCCAGAATCTACAAGGAACAAACCTGCACATCCTGTACATATACCCCAGAACTTTAAAATAAAATAAAATAATTAAATTTTGATATTTATGCCCAAATTGTGTCATTGATCATTAGTGCTCAACACTATAGTTGAATACAATAGTTCAACTGTTAATATTTGTTATTGTATAGTATCATACGTATTATATGTGGGATGCCCTATAACCTGTCAACAGTCAAAGAAATAAATCCAAATGAATCAAAATTTCAAAAATACCACTGTCTCTTGGCTTTTTTGTTTTGTTTTGTTTCGGAGACAGGGTTTTGCTCTGTGGCCCAAGCTAGAGTGCAGTGGCACAATCTCAGCTCACTGCAACCTCCGCCTCCCGGGTTCAAACGATTCCCCTGCCTCAGCCTCCCAAGTAGCTTGGACTACAGGCACATGCCACCACATCCAGCTAATTTATTGTACTTTTTAGTAGAGACAGGGTTTTGCCATGTTGGCCAGGTTGGCCTCAAACTCTTGATCTCAAGTGATCTGCCCAACTCAGCCTCCCAAAATGCTGGGATTACAGGCATGAACCACTGTGCCCAGACACTCTTGGCTTTTCTTCTACCTACTTTTCTCCATTACTTTTTTAATATTCACTTCTTCTCACCTATTCCTTGAATGCTGGTGTTCTCCAGGATTCCAAAGAGTTATCTTCTCCTCTTTTTATGTACATAAACCCAAATCATTGTTATTCATATCCATCTCCAACTATTATTTATCCATATGTATATGACTCTCAAATCTACATTTCCAGCCCAACATCTCTCTTGAACTCCAGATCCATATATGCACCTTCCTACTGTATATCCCCAACTTAATGTCCACTAGCAACTAAAGTCAAACATTTCTCAAACCAAGTCACTATTTTTCCTTTCCTTGTATATTCTCTAATGGCATCCAGTAAGCCAAGATATTGTCTTCTATTGGAGAAGCACTTCCTCTCTCCTCATCTTAGGTTTTTTTTGTAGTGGGATCTCTCCAGAGTACCACCCTTGGCCTCTTTCCATCCCCTCCCTTACTCCTCCCTGCAGGAGGAGGAGAAAATTATCTGATTGGTGAATTTGGGAGAAAACACCTTGGTACATGCAGCTTCCTACTTTCTCTCTACTTTATTATTTCCTTTGGTATCTGTGCACCTACAGAAAGTGCCCATGCATTGCTCTCTGTTCTCTGCTATGAGTTTCATACAAGCAGGCCCTCCAAGGGGACCTGCCTGAGTTACTTGTCCCTGCCTCTGTCTCTCTGTCTCTGTCTCTTTCTTTCTCTCAAATAGTTCTAAATTTGGCTAGAGAAAATGCAGTGTTACATATCTACCTCATCAAATACAATGCCTTTAAAGAATTCTAAAGTCCTACATCTCCCTCCACTTCCTTATGTCTAATCAGTTCACAATAAAGGGCAGTGTTGGGTCACTGCTGAGGGGGCCCAATTAAAGGATTCTAACTGTTATTAGAATTAATTAGAAACATGGTGCCAATTAACTCAGGGTTTCTTATGCAACTTCTTATATGAGTGGCAAAATGTACATTGGTCTCATTCCTGGAAAATATTTTCCTTGAATAGTAACAAAACACACACACACACACACACACACACACACACATACTCTTTACAGGCATTGTTCCAATCCCCATTGAGTGTTTTGTGACATGTAGCTACCTTGAGATGAGCTATTATTTACCTGAAGCCAGTAGCTCCAGTCAGCTGAAATTGAAAACTTAACAATGTATGGTTGTCTACCAGGAACAAGTGCTTACTTCTCAGAATTAAACCACCTGTAACATGTCATCTGATACCTTCCCTTTGCCCCTCCAGATGCACTTTCACCCTTCTCCACCCTGATTTCGGCCTCAGGAGTCTGACCTGGGTGAATGGTCTCCTGTGCCTACTGGCTTCCAGTAGGGTTTGGCCAATGGGAAGCCCCAGGAGGAGATCAGAGTGATATCAGAGTCACTTATTCCCTTGGTTTCCTCCCTATGAGGTCACCTTGAGCTGCCTGGGTTCAAGACACCTTGCCCTGTAAAATGTTCTTGGGTCAGGTTTCTGTTACTCTCTCTCCCTTTCTTCAGGCCTTGGGGGTGTTGATGCCCCTGCAGCTATGGGCTCTGAGCTGGTTCCTGCAGTATCACTTGTAGTTCTCTCACACCCTCTCATACCTGAGAGTACTAGTATTTTTCTATGACTTCTATGAGTTTTGGGAATGTCAACATTTATTTATTTATTTATTTGAGATGAGATCTCACTATGTTGCCCAGGCTGGTATTGAACTTGTGAGCTCAAGTGATCCGCTCGTCTTGGCCTCCCAAAGTGCTAGGATTACAGGCATGAGCCACCACACCCGGCCCCTCAAAAATAATTTATAAGTAGCATCTTTATTAATTCAAATATTTTGCTGTAGAGCTGCTTGAAAACAATATGTTGAACATCACTCCTAGTTTTCCTTGTTTACTTTGTTACAATGAGAAAAGCAAGATTACAGTTTGTGATGTCTTAACTATTAGAATCTAAATCTGTAAGGTCCAAAGTAACAAATACCATTATAATTACATAGTTATTCAACCAAAATTAATGGCTGTTTCTTGTACACCCCCCATGGGCTAGATACTATTCTCAAGGCTGAGGAAACAGCGGTGGCCAAGCAAGATGAGGCGTTTGCCCTCCTGCAATTTAGTGTCCTAATCCAGGTACCTTGGTAATCTAGTATATACCTGAGAACAGCCAAATATTAATACATGGCACAAACACTGTTCTTTTGAAACTGTGAAATTATTCAGAGAAAAACATCTTAAGCAATAAATTAAAATGATAAGGGAGCTGTTAATGACACCCTTACAGATAGCATCCAGAGATAGCTATGTGATGACCTCTCTGGCCGCAAAGTCCCAGAAGCTGGAAGCTGGGACCACCCAACTCCCATCTGCTCCTGTATTCCTACTCCAGCCTCTGAGCTTAATTTGGCTCCCAGGCCAGGGAAATGTAAGGACTACAGGATCCAGAGCTTTGTGGCTCTGCATTAATAAAAGCGTTTACTGCTGGCCCAGTTGTGACCTTTTATCTTGTAGCAAGTGACCATTTAGGCCATATGTCACCAAGTCCTGCTTGCCATCCCAGTTCCAGGAATATATCCCCCATGTTATGTCTCCACCCCTGGCATTCGCTCGTTACTGCTTCGTTTTCCCTCTAGTCTGTTAGTTATCTGAGCTTGGGACTATCTTGCCTGAGTTTCCGCACTGCCAGTCCTGTGGCTGGATTCTCACTTCCTGCGCTCACACTTCTCTCAGGAAGACCATCTGCCCAGATCTGATGCTAGATTCATGCTTGCTACAGCCTGCCCACTCACACCACAAATGTCTTCCTGTTGCCTCCAGAAAATATGTAGGAGATGGAATCAACAAATGTGGGGGATATGAAATCTGAAATAGGATGATTTTGAAGATTGTGGCTTGGTTGACTGAAGGAATGATGGTTTCATCAGTGAGGTTGGAAACAGGGGAGGAGGAGCAGGCTTGCTAGGAAAGGTGACAGTTCAGTTTTAGACGTGTAGAATTTGAGGTGCCTGCAGGATCTCCAGGAGATATCCAGTGGAGAGTTGGATGCATGGCTTGTGAACTCAGGAAATGGTGTTACATTTGCACAAATATTTCTGTGCACACACACACACACACACATATTCAGGCATATCCACAAACAACATTTTTAAAACTAAAATTCTGGCCGGGTGCAGTGGCTTATGACTGTAATCCCAGCACTTTGGGAGGCCGAGGTGGGCCGATCACGAGGTCAGGAGATCGAGACCATCCTGGCTAACACGGTGAAACCCCATCTCTACCAAAAATGCAAAAAAAAAAATTAGCCAGGCATGATGGCAGGTACCTGTAGTCCCAGCTACTCGGGAGGCTGAGGCAGGAGAATGGCGTAAACCTGGGAGGCGGAGCTTGCATTGAGCTGAGATGGCACCACTGCCCTCCAGCCTGGGTGACAGAGCGAGACTCCATCTCAAAAACAAAACAAAACAAAAACCTAAAATTCTGCCAGTGATCAAGATTTCTATATTTCTATACTTACATATAACTGGAAAGACCACTGAGCAAACCACAGTTCTTTTCTCATTATGCAAATCTGTGCGTGTTGTTAATCAACAGTTCTTCATTTCAGCATTAATGTGGAAAGTCTTAACCACTCTTAAATTTGTCTAAAGTCAGTAAGGTCAAATGTTGAATAAATATTCAATGAGGAGTATTACAGGTCAATGCTTCTAGCCTGAAAATTAATCAATCTGGGTCTGGTTTGGGCTTTACATAGGGTTTGTGGTTGTTTAAATATATTCTACCTGCCAATTAGCAATTTTTATTTTACACTCCCACATTCAAAAGACGATATATTGAATAGTGAAGAGGAATTAAAAATATAATACAATATTTTATTCTACCATAAGAAACTAAATCAATACAAGAAACTCTGGTGAAGAAAGCTTATGCCCCTACCACATTTTGGGGGTATATGCTCCTTTAACGGGGCACTCATAATTCCCATTATAGTTAATGGGAGCTGCGTGTGTGTGTTATCAAGAGTACAGGCTCACTGTCTCTATCAGAAAATGATTCCTTTTGTGTTGATCTCCTAGCTGTGTTTTCATTCTACCTTTTAAAACCATTACACCTAACGGAGTTTTTTTGAGTGCATTATCAGTAACTTTAAGAAGCCATCATTATCTCCTCTCTCTTAACCACATAATAGGGGGTAGGAAAGTGAGAGTGCAGTATATACACCATGCTGAGTAGAAGGAACTTGCCTTGAATTTTTGAGCCCCTCAGCCTATTTTCTGTAATGCTCAGTGGCGAATCACTCTTAAGTGCTCCATCATTCACTAGGATATGTGCTTCATGCCAAAGGTTACCAGATTACAAAAGTATTCTAGGCTCAGAAGGGACTCATAATTCACCATCACCTTATTTTGACACTAAGAGAGAAAATATGTGCATCAAGACAAGTAGAGGAAATAATGAAAAAAAAACCTATATTAAGTTAACAATGCAGCAAACACTCCAAAGGGAAAAATACAGACTAGAACAATAATAAGGATAATAGAAAAGTAATGCTGTTAAATTATCAGAGACTTGCTGGTCAGCTCATGAACACTCCCCTGAGTGAAGATAGTTTCTTAAAGAGCTTCTCTTAGACATGAGAGGAAATGGGAAAGTTAAGATAGTTTCCAAAGTTGGAAGAAAATATTTTCTCATGCCAATGTTTCTAAAAGAGTCAAATACCTTTCCTGAAGGTGAAGTGGAAATATTTAGAAAAAAATTAAAAACACAAGTGACTCAGGAAGAGCTGTTAACATGCAAAGAATGAACAATCTCAAGATTCCACAGGCAATCTGATAGAAACCTCATGAACTTAACCAAAGGGAAATCTTACAGGACCTCTGATTAAAATGTGGGAAAAATAATAATGATCTAATATTTATGAAAAGATCCTGGAAAATATGTTTTTTTGCATGGTAAGAAGGTCACAAGAATGTATGTATTAAATTTTATACATGTCATTTTAGCAAAGTTATAAACCAATCAAGTGACATTTACACAAGAACACTAAAAGTATAATTACTAGAAAGCTTCATGCATTGCTATGGGGCCACAACTTTCTTTTCACAACATATTAAAAACTTGTATGATGAGGATGTATATAACAAGGTTGTCAACAAATGGCTATAAATGTTCTAGCTGATTACTTGGGACTTACTAGAATTCCTGGAATATTTTGAGATGCCTGAATTGCTGGGTAGCAGAATACATTTTTAACCCCTTCAAACTCCTTCCTCTTCCAATTTGGTGTCTGCTGCATCTTTTTGATGTTTTATACATTTGTTTAAGTCCCATGGTTTAATAGCTACTTTTTTCTTAACTATTTTTTGAATATAACATACATACAATAAAAAGGACCCATGTTAAGGGTAGAGGTCAATGAATGTTTTACAGATATGTAAATGTGTGTAACCCCCACCAGACGAAGAAATGAAACATTCCCAGCACCGCAGAAACCTCCCCATATCCCTTGCCATCAATACCCCTATACCTCAATAGCCACTATTCTGACATTTCATTAGATTAGTTTTACCTGCTTTTGCATTCTATATAAATGAAATCCTGCATTATGTCAATATATTAATTGTATTAAAATTTTGCAAACATTGGCATATTGAATTCAAGTGTAAATCCAGATATGAATTTGTTCAACAAATTCATCTGTATATATTATATTTCTACCCTCTCCTACAAACCATTATAAGAAGTTTTAAAATGCAAATTCTCCCCTTTGAAAACACCCTGAAGCACTAATGCTTATTAGGACTCCTCCCTAGCCCTTCCAACTTAAAAAGTAGGAAGACATAGTAGTTCGAACTATGTAATATCCAGGGTACAGTCTTTCTAATCAGTGCTGATAATGGGTTTCTTCAAAAAAGTGTTAAAAATAAAACAACAAAAAAGTTGGGGGGGTTTTAGTTACATATTTCATATATTAAAACATTTTTTAAAATTTATTTAAGCAACAGGATGTCACTTTGTCACCCAGGCTGGAGTGCAATGGTGTGATTATAGTTCACTGCAGCCTTAAATTCCTGGATTCAAGCAAACCTCCCGCCCTCAGCCTCCCAAGTCACTGGGCCTACAGGCGAGTGCCATCATATTTAGCTAATTTTAAATTTTTTTATAGAAATGGGGTTTTGCCACCTTGCCCAGGCTGGTCTCGAACTCCTGGGCTCAAGTGATCCTCTCACCTTGGCCTCCCCAAGTGATTCGCCCACCTTGGCCTCCCAAAGTGCTGGGATTACAGGCATGAGGCACTGTACCCGCTCAAAAGCTACGTTATCCAGCCAGTATATTTAGTGATTTTCAGTGGGAAGAGGTATCTAGTATGCTTTATTGCTGTAGAAGTCTCACATAATGTTAACATTTCTCCAATCCATCTACTTTTCTTAATTCTCACTGATGATGCATTAGTTCATGCATTTATAATTGCTGGCTCTACCCAAATTCTTCCAGTTGCATTCCCTGCTTCCAGTCTCTACCTTACCTCTTTTCTCCACCTCTCATCCCTCTAGGCAAGCTGTATCAATAAGGGTCTCAACAAGAAACAGAATTCACAAGACAGTTCATATGAAAATACTTTAATGAAAGGACGAGTTACAGAGGGGTGAGCGGGTAGTAAGGGAAGAAACATGAGATGATGAGGCACTCAGAGACTAGCTACAGAGGAGGTGTTCGAGAGACAAAAGGAGAACATAAAATCACCAGAGAGCCCGGGGAAAACTAGAGCCATGGAGAAAGAGCCATCTGGCAGGTACTATAGTCATGAAGGAATGAAGGTATTGCTGGACATCTGACACTCAGAGAAGGAAGGAGCAAGGAAGAGATGCCCCAATTTCCCTTTCTACCCACCTTCTGATATCCTTGCCTTGGCCTTCTTTATGTCCAACCACAAGGCAGTCCTTAAAGAAACTGAGGTCAACCCTCAGAGGCATAGAGCTTAGCAAAGAAGGGCAGGAAATGAATCTGGGGGGCAAAGAAAATAACCAGCACATTAGTCTTTCTCCAGACTACTTCGAAAGGTTATCTAAAGTTATCTAAAATGCAAACCTTATCATACCATGCACCTGCTTAAAATCTATCAGTGGATTCACATCATCTGTAGGATTAAATCTAAACTGGGATATGCGACTTTGCCCCTGCTATGGCTTCATTCCCCAGTTCCTGTCTTAGCCTATGGCCATTGTGAATTATTTCCAAATTCACCAGCATTCTATGCTCTCACACCTCTGTCCTTTGTCCATTTTCTTTTCTCTTCCCAAGGCACCTTTCTGAATCTTCTCTGCTTGGCTAACTTCTTCTACTCAACCTTTGAGAATCAAAGACTTAGCTCTAGAATCACCTCCTTCCAAAATTTTCCTGAAAAGTTTTTCCAGGTGTTTCTATGACTTCCTTATATAATCCCATCATTATACAGATGCTCCTTGAGTTATGTCCTGATAAGCCCATTTTAAGTCAAAAATATATGTTGAAAATGCATTTTATTCTAATAAGCCCATTGTAATGAGAAAAAAATCATAAGTTAAACCATCAGTCAGGAACCATCCATACTTAGTTGAGCGAGTGTCCTGTCTTTCTCCCTTGAGAAGAAGGATGTGCATTTTTTTGTTTTTGTTTGTTTGTTTTTTGAGACAGGGTCTTGCTCTGTCTCCCAGGCTGGAATGCAATTGTGCAATCTCAGCTCACTATAACCTCTGCCTCCTGGGCGCAAGCCATCCTCCTGCCTCAGCCTCATGAGTAGCTGGGACTACAGGCGCACACCACGCACCCTGCTAATTTTTCTATTTTTTGTAGAGATGGGGTTTCACCGTGTTGCCCAGGCTGGTCTCTAACTCCTGAGGTCAGGTGATCTGCCCGCCTCGGCCTCCCAAAGTGCTGGGATTATAGGCGTGAGCCACTGCGCCTGGTCCATTTTAGCTCTTAATACAACACCCATCACCATTGCTGGCACATGGTAGGCAATCAATAATAATTTTTTTTTCAAATTAATAAATGAAAACTATTAGGAAAGAAGTAAAAAAAAAAACATAGCTATAAAGTTCTTTGAATGTTAGGTTATCGGGAAAAGCTGTGGAAAGCCAAGGATTTTCTTTCTCAAATTCATTTTTAGAAAATTTTTTTCTACACAAAAGACCACAGACAAGGCAGAGAGATAAGAAAAAGACCACAAACCCAAGGACTTGGAATCTGAATCATAAAGGTTCATTCTAGACTTGGGCAATATCTAGAACTTCTAGAACAATCAGTTTTCTAGAACATAGGAAAGATACTGCCTTGGTGTTAACTTTAACTCCTGCCAAATAATGCTTTAAATTATTTAAACTTTAAAAAGGTGTGTCAACGCATACATTGCAGGTAAATTCATGTTCCAGTAAGTTTTGTTTTCTTTGTATGTTAAAAATCTAACTATGGAAAACATTCTAGCTTGGTTTGAGAGTCTAATCGTACAAAATGCTTTATTTCCTAAAATCGTTTTGAGAGAAAACCAAAATGCTACCACACTGCAACAAAATACTAAAAAATTATTTTCTATGTCAGTTGACATATTTTTATTTAGATTTTGCCTAAGATGCCACATGAAGCCTATATAAGGCATTTTTTCCCTAAAACTTATGTATGTATGTACATATATAGATGTTTTACTTCCTAAAAAGTCTACTTCACGCCTTCACCAAATGTGCAGCAGCGTGATTCACAGGTTCACCACTGGAAAATAGCCCTTCTTAAAATTCCGCCAATGTTGGGTCAAAGATCTTACACTATAACACATACTACACTGTGAGCACGGATCAACAGACGAGAATACTTTATACAAAAGCTTCTCGACGGAAGAAGGCCTTGGAGTGGGAAACCTAAAGGAGGGGACACACTACATGTCCCAGCACACCTTGCGACGCCCAGCGACCACAATTCCCATAATGCACTGCTCGTCGCACGCAGGTTTTCCTTGTTGCCGGGGCTTGTAGTTCTTCTCGGTCGTGTCAGTTTGTAAGGCGAGGGCGGAAGTTGGATTCATTGCCTGAGAATATTAGGCGTAGTTTTCCAGTTTTTGGCAAAGCGGCAATATTTAAGGCCCCTGGGTTGGCTGTGTTCTTTGTTTTATCTAGCGGCTTCTGCTTTACAACAGGTAAGTCACGGAGGGGCTACAATTCCTCGCAGCTGGGCCCCACCTTTTATTTCTGGGAACGACCTCGTTCTGGTGAGGGTATTTGTCCCTAAGCTCTCGCCGTAGCAGCCGCCGCCCATCCCTCTTTGTGTGCTTTGGAAAGCCGCGGAGCTGGTGGTGGCTACGGTTGGTGTTGGGGGCTTAGGCGAGGGACGTTATCGGGAAGTTGCAGGAGGGAGGACTCTTCCCCATCCAGTCACCTGACAGGTGGGTTGACTGTTCTTCCCTCAAGGCCTCCCTGCCTGTGTTCCACGTCGCAACTCGAAGGGCGGCTTGGCAGTTCCTGCTGACATCCCCGCCCGGCCCGGCTTTGGGGAGGAAAAGCGGGGAGACCTGGGTGCGGTGACTCATTGCGGCCCGGCGAGAGGAGTCCACTCCTTTCCCTTCTCGACCCTCCAGAGGCGGCCTGGGGAGCCTTGAGGCTTGTTCGGCGCTCACTGGCTTCTTCTCCTGGACGCCTTGCCCTGGACCGCGCCCTCCTGGCCGTGACCCCAGGGGAGAAAGTGATTCGTTTTCGCCTTGCCCCATTTTACAAATTAAGGCCATCTGTACTTGCCTTGATAGTGTCTCCCCTCCCCTTATGTGTGATGGAAAGTCCCCGAACATGGAGGTTCTAGCACAAAACTCTAGAGACTTTCTCTTCTCTTGAGTTTTAAGAACGTGAACATGTCAGTCATGAAGGTAGGCTCTGGCTTCTGTGAGGGTGAGAGGATTGGTCAGCTATAGTTCAGGTGTTCTAGACTTTGTTGTTGGGCTTTAACTAAGAATAAGCTTATTTTAATATCAGTTAGTGTTGGTATATCTATTTTGCAGTTGACGTTGAACAAAAAATAATGTGCCTAGCGTAGCATACAGTTACGCATAGAAGTTCTCCTCACCAGCCGTTTGTATGGAGCTGTTTAGAGGTGTAGAAAGGGTGGAATAAGAAACACGGTCTCTTGCTTTTAGTTTGTTCAAACAAATCTTGGAAGATATTGTGTATATATTTCAGGTCTGCCATGTCAACTTTTCATCCTTTTCGTATGCTTGAAAATTATCAATTCGCTTGCCAGTCTTAATGGAGTTTAGTAGCTGAAATTTCCTTTATCCGCTTGTTAGTAGGTGAACTCCTCTTGACTGACCTTTATTCAGATTTAACAATTGTGCTTTTTAAGAGATTTCTCTTAAACTCTGGAAATACAGTTTTCCAGAGGTTATTCTCCTAGTTTTCTTCTCTAAAGCATTTAATATTTCACTTGTATAGAGACATTGAAAGAGATTGATCATTAGGCAATAAGTCAATCATGTGGAGAAGGTAACGAGTTCCTGGCTCCTGCCTTATGCTCAGCTGCTAGGCTACTTAAAAAAAAAAAAATCCTAATTCATTTCTTCTTCCTAAAACTCAAGCTGAAGTAGTGTTTATGCAATTGGTTTTTGAAGCTCAGTTTGTAATTCTGTCTACCGTATCCATTATTCATTAGCCAGTGTCAATTGTAATGTTAAGGTCATTCTGCTGGATGTTGTGAAGGCAACAAAAATAACTAAAAAAGTCCCTGATTTCAAGTACATTACAATCTAATAGGGAACATTTCAGGTATGTCCACAAATAATTGTACTAAAAGTGCCATCAGAGGTATAGGTAAGGTGTTATTGTGGAGAAATACAGTCATTTGATTTGATAGCTAATGATGGTAACTCCTGCGTTTTGGTTGTCTTTAGTATTACTACAGCACTTTTAGAACTTGCGGGAATTTTCAGTTTGACTTATTGTTTTTTATCAAGTTTCTATGAATGCAATAGAATTGGTAATAGTTTTGATCTGTGTCATATAGCGTAAGAGCTTCTAAATGCCAAACCATGTCCTCTGTTTTAAGAGCCAGTTTCGACCTTTATCATGGGTACCTAATATATTGTCATCAAAAACTTTGAGACATTGTGTTCAGTTTGTGTATGCAAACATTAAAGTGCTTACTATGGGCTGGCTTCTATGCTCAGCTCTAGGTAATATTATATATATTTGTTTATACATTTTTTAAGTCTTAGTAATAATATATATGCTTCCTTTATTTTATCTTTAAAAGTTTATTTTTTAGAGACTCTCTGTTGCCCAAGCTGGAGTGCAGTGGCATGATCACGGCTCACTGCAGCCTTGACTTCCTGGGCTCCAGCAATCCTTCCAAGTAGTTGGGACTACAGGCACATGCCACCATGCCGCCTAAGTTTTTATTTTTCTTTCCTTTTTTTTTTTTTTTTTTTTTTTTAGAGATGGGATCTTGCTATGTTGCCCAGGCTGGTCTCAAACTCATGGCCTGAAGCAGCCCTCCCACTTTAGCCTCCGAAAGTAAGCTACTGCCCAGCCCCATTATTTTAAAAGTAAGGTTTTTGTGCTTTTTTGAGATAGCATTGAACTATATGGCCTTTTGGGACAGTTCTCTTCTTGGAACACTAGTTTTTTCAACTGTGCTGCTTTTACTAACATAATGATTACATGTTTCTAAGGTCACAAACATGTCAGACAAAAGTGAATTAAAGGCTGAGTTGGAACGTAAGAAGCAGCGACTGGCCCAAATCAGAGAGGAAAAGAAGAGAAAAGAAGAAGAAAGGAAAAAAAAAGAAGTATGTTTGATTTTTTTCTTAAATAAACAACATAAAGTAATTGGGTTTTATTTCACATATTTATATATTTACATATAGATTGGTGCAAAAGTAATCGTGGTTAAAAGTAATGGAAAAATTGTGATTACTTTTGCACAAACGTAATAATTTCAGGATAGTTAAAAATCTAGCCGTTCTGACTGCAGACCTAGCACTATAAGTGAATCTTACTTTAAAGAAGCAAGATATGTGAAAATGACAAAACTGATAAAATATGATTTTTAAAAACAATTTCATATAGATTGATGCATTTCTAAAATTTGATTTATAAAAGTTCAATTTAATATTCTAGGAATATATTTATTATAAAGTAAGATACATCTGTATTTTTTTTTTGTTTTGGAGTTTTTGTTTTTTTTTTTGAGACAGGGTCTCACTGTGTCACTCAGACTGGAGTGCAGTGGTGTGAGCACAACTCACTACAGCCTCAACCTCCCCTGACTCAGGTGATCCTTCCACTTCAGCCTCTGGGGTAGCTGGGACTACAGGCGCATGTCACTATGCTAGGCTAATTTTTGTATTTTTTTTTTAGACGAGGTTTTGCCATGTTACCCAGGCTGGTCTTGAACTCCTGAACTCAAGCAGTCCTCCTGCCTAGGCTTCCCAAAGTGTTGGGATTACAGGCGCGAGCCACTGCACTCAGCCAAGACGTCTATATTATAATAGCTCATAAATATGGTGTATTTATATATATCATAACTTAGTTTGGACTTTGAATTTATCTGAATATTTTGCTAGTCTGAACTGCTAATTTGTCAGAATGGATAATATTAATGGCAAATAAAATATACATAGTAGATGATTTAATTGACTAAGGGATTTGTTCTTATCTCTTATGAGTTAGTTATTGAAATATTTTTACCGAGTAGTAGGTTTGATGGTACCATAAAGGTGGACCAGGTACTTCTTTTGATTTTTTGTGTCAAAAATATGCATCACATTATATACAGCAAATGTACATTGACCCTGAGCTGGAGACATTTTACTTGTTCCTGCATTGAAATATATTTTTATCCCTATGGAAACTCTGTGTACTTTTACTACAGATATGTTTTAAATAGTTACTGTAAGGAAGTTTTTCCTGTGTGTCTTTAGGACCAAGTTTTTATATGCGGTAGCCTAAATAATAGCCAAGACTGTCAGAAATCTCTTGGGGACTAAGAGAAAAATAAGTAGTAGAAAAGTTGAAGTTACAATTTATGTGCAACATTACTATGATGCTGTTAAGGCCTGTAATTGAAGAATTGGCTAGTTTATTCTGAACCTTTCTGTGATACATTATAAGAGGGTTGGAGCTTTACATTAGCTATTAGATTAAAAGGTGACTGGTAGAAGCATGATTCAGGTTGGCAGAGCTATTCCACAATAATATTTATAGCCCTAAACATTTCCGTGCTGAGAGCAAATTTCATTTTTGTTTTCTAATGATGGCCATAACTGGCAAAAATGGCTTCTAAAGGATATCTATTGCATGATTTATACCTAATTTAAAGCTTGTAAAACTATTGAGTCACACAGACCAATGGGAAAATAACAAAGTTTATAAAAATGTTACAAGAGATAATACAGTGGTATTAAACTGTGAGTCTATTAATATATTTTTATCAACAGTGAAGCATCAGCTTGATATTACAACCTGTTTTGTTATTTTGATTAATTTTTCTGATGACTTTTAAGTCAAAATGGTATAGAATATTGTGGCTAACAAAATTCACTCCAGACAATGTCTGAGTAATAGTTGTCTAGGTGGCGTAGGGATTTGAGATTTACATAAAAAAAACTTTTTCTTGGAAAGCTTACATTTTACTTGAGATGTCTTGGATGATCTGAGAGTATTGAGGTTTATCTAGTTTATCCAGAAGATTGTGCTAAAACTATAAATAGCTGAGATAAAAGCTGGCAAAAATTTTCATAACAAAATGTTTTGTGCTATGCAGAAGTGAGTTTAATTTTACAAAACCCAATCCTAAATAAAATGAAGACTTTATACAGAAGTTTGTGATACTCTTTTTCAACAAATCATATTGTCATTTACTTAAAATTTGTTACCTCTTAAATAATTACACTTTAATTTTTTCATTGTATGTGATATTGTATCTAACCTTTTGTGCCACTTGGGGGAAGTTGTCTATTATTCCTGACCATAGACAGCAATTTCATACTGTCGTTAATTTGAAGTTGACTGTACTTCTTGAATTTGTCTGTTAGGAAAATTTTTGTGGAAACTCCTTGATTACATATAAAGATAGAGCAGTTTAGTACATATCATTTGGAGGTTATTTACTAGAACTCTATTGAGAATGGTTTTCATTTAATGACTATAAAAAAGAACTTAACCTGTACTCAAAACTAAGTTCATGCCTTAAAAGTATATAGTGTTAGCATATTATTTAAAACATTTTTGCAAACAAATTTTTCATACTATATGTAAACATAAGTTTTTAACCTAAACATTTCAGACTGATCAGAAGAAGGAAGCTGTTGTTCCTGTGCAAGAAGAATCAGATCTTGAAAAAAAAAGAAGAGAAGCTGAAGCATTGCTTCAAAGCATGGGGCTAACTCCAGAATCCCCCATTGGTAAGGTTAAGAATATATCCATTTATAAGAGATAGGCATAGATTCTGTTCATCTCAGACATAGCTGAGTGGGTTGACTTGATATATTTTACATATTTTTCTTGTGTCTCTAAAATTATTAATCTTATAATTTATTTGGAATTGTCTTTTTTTCAAATATGCTAGTACATGGTTATTTTGTTTGTTCAAAAGAGCTGCAAGAGTAATTATTAACATATACTGAACTACCAATTGACTTCTCTTATTAAATCAGTAATTTATTTCAACAAACATTTGTTAAGCAAGTTTTATGTGCCATACTGTGTTAAGCTCAAAGATAACTAGGGTTCCTGATCTGAACTCTATATTCCTTTCTGGAGATTAGAGAGAGATACAATCAGACTTATATTGTTAGTATGCAAAATATATTAGTATTCAAAGGTACAGGAGTGGAAGGATAAGCTTATAGCCTTCTGCTGTTAATGCTAATAAGGGAGATAATTTTGTAGCTTATTTTTGCAGTGATTTGACTTAATCTTATTATTTTTCTGGGTTATTCATTTTGATAACTGTACTAGACCAAAAAAGCTGAAAAAGTAGAGGTACACGGGACAGTCTAGTTACATATCAGGGACAAATGCCTACTTAAAATAGTTCTGTGCTGGGTGCTGTTACATAGTATTTTAGTTTAACATGGCCTTTATCCTTTAGAGACCTAACATTTTAGGGCTAGTCAGTGGGCTAATTTTATCTAGTGCAGGAGACAAATACTGGAGATTGTAAATGCTCTATGCTTGTTGTGAAACTGCAACATAACTGTCCTTAGACCTGATATTTCTAAAAGGTTTCAAGATGAAAAGGCTGGCTACTCTCATGGTCAGCTTCATTGTTATTTCTTTCAGCTCATTTTCCTTTTCTTGTAGAATTTGAAGACTGAAGTATATTAATTTTATGTATTTATTCAATAAGCTTATGTTGAATATGCAATTTTAAAAGTAAATGAATCAGAACACTTACTTTCTTATAACTAAACCAAGTTGTTTGTTAGCCTTTGTTTGAGTTACCTTTTTTTTCCGTGCATTGGCTTTTGTTTTTCTCCTATAGGATTTTTTTCTTTTATGTTCTTCTTAAGACTTTAGTTTCACTGAACTCACTTGTTCATATTTCTTTCTTTTCTTTCTTTTTTTTTTTTTTTTTTTGAGACTGAGTCTCACTCTCTCTCTCCCAGGCTGTAGTGCAGTAGCACAATCTCGGCTCACTGCAACCTCCACCTCCCGGGTTCAAGTGATTCTTCTGCCTCAGCCTCCTGAGTAGCTGGGACTACAGGCTTGCGCCACCACGCCAGCTAATTTTTGTACTTTTAGTAGAGACAGGGTTTTACCATATTGACCAGGCTGGTCTCGAACTCCTGACCTCATGATCCGCCCACCCCTAAAGTGTTCATATTTCTTAATTTATGGCCGGGTTAGTTCTTTGTGTTGCTATAAAGAAATACTGAGGCTGGGTAACTTGAAAAGAGGTGGCTGGGCGGGGTGGCTCACGCCTGTAATCCCAGCACTTTGGGAGGCTGAGGCGGGCGGATCACCTGAGGTCGAGAGTTCGAGACTAGCCTGACCAACATGGAGAAACCCCGTCTCTACTAAAAGTACAAAATTAGGTGCGCGTGGTGGTGCATGCCTGTAATCCCAGCTACTCAGGAGGCTGAGGCAGGAGAATTGCTTGAACCTGGGAGGCAGAGGTTGTGGTGAGCTGAGATCTGGCCATTGCACTCCAGCCTGGGCAACAGGAGTGAAACTCCGTCTCAAAAAAAAAGAAAAGAGGTTTAATTGGCTCATGGTTCTGCAAGCTTTACAGGAAGCATGGTGCTGGCTTCTTTTGGCAAGGCCTTAGGAAGCTTCCAATCATGGCAGAAGGCAAAGGGGCATCAGCATGTCTCATGCAGTGAGCAAGAGCAAGAGGTGGGGGGAGGTGCCATACAGTTTTAAACAAAACCATGAGGGATCCGCCTCCATGACCGAAACATCTCCCACTAGGCCCCACTTCCAACACTGGGGATTACATCTCAACAAGAGATTTGGAGGGGATGTCCAAACTGTATCAATGGCCCATCTCCATCATTAATTCTTGAAAGACCATTCTTTAGGGTTTGTGTATGTGTCCCTCATTTCTCATCTCTAATTCCATTCTCATTCCCACTAATGCATTAAGTGCCCACTTTTGCAGTTTTTGTTTGTTCGTTTGTTTGTTTTTTTTGAGACGGAGTCTTGCCCTGTCACCCAGGCTGGAGTGCAATGGCATGATCTCAGCTCACTGCAACCTCTACCTCCCGGGTTCAAGCGATTCTCCTGCCTCAGCCTCCCAAGTAGCTGGGATTACAGGCATGTGCCACTACACCTGACTAACTTTTTGTATCTTTAGGAGAGACGGGCTTTTACCATGTTGGCCAGGCTGGTCTCGAACTCCTGACCTCGTGATCCGCCCTCTTCAGCCTCCCAAAGTGCTTGGATTACAGGTGTTAGCCACCATGCCGGCCCACTTTTGAATTTTTAACATACATCCTTCAGATTATGCTCTGTTTTTCAAGGTTTCACATATCTCTGTGTATGTATACTTTATATATATATAAATGGCATAGTGCTGTATGTCTTTTGTTTATTCCATGTTGCTATGTACATATTTAGTTATTTCTAATATACAGTATCCTATTATGTACCACATTTTACTTATCCATTCCCCCAGTGCTATGCACTCAGTTTCCTTTTGTCTCTTTGCTTTATTATCATAAGCAATGCTGCAAAAAATACGTGTTTTTTCCCTTGAGGACTGTGGAATACTTTCTCTGGGGTGTATGCCCAAGAATTGACTTGCTATGTTATTGTATATAAGACTTAGCTTAATTAGGTTCTGCATGTCAGTCTCCAGAATGGCTACAAAGTTTACCCTCCCACTACCAGTGCATGAAAAAGTAACTGCTTTACCATATTCACATCATGACTGGATACTATCCAGCTTTCTAATTTTTGCTAACTTGATGAGTATAAAGTGGTACACTAAAATGTTTTAATATACATTTATCTGATTACAGTGAGGTTGACCACCTCTTTATATATCTTTTAACCATTCAAGTTTTCCTTTCTGCGAATTGCATATTCATATCCTTCTCCCCATTTACAACAATTGAGGTTCTTTATCTTCTGATTTGTAGGCATTCTTTGTGTATTTTGTATATTTTAGGGAGGACTTTTGTCTGTTTTAGTCTTTTAAAAAACCCTTCTCCTAATCTGTTAACTGTTTATAATATTCTTCATTGAACAGAATCCTCTATTTTGATATGGTCAAATCCTTCATTTTGATATGGTCAAATCTAGCAATTACAGGCTAAGTATTCCTAATCCAAAAATTCAGCATTCAAAATGCCCCAAAATCTGAAACATTTTAAGCACCAAGATGACACTCAAAAGAAATACTGATTAGAGAATTTCAGATTTCAGATTTTTAAGTTAGGATACTGAACTGCTAGGTATAATGCAAATAGTCAAAAATCCAAAATAATCTATCACCTTTGGTCCCAAGCATTTTGGGTAAGGGATACTAAACCTGTATAACCCTTTTTTGTGTGTTTTTGGTCTTTTTTAAAAAGAAATCCTTTCCTACGTTGTGGATGCAAATATATTCTTCTGTGTTTTTCCTGTTAATTCTTGTGTTTTTCCTATTAATTTTATAGTTTTACCCTTCACAAGGAGATATTTGGGTTATATTTTTTAGAATAGCATGAGGTAGGGATCCAACCTAATTTTTCTCTATATAGTTAGCTAATTTTCTCAGTGCCGTTTATTAGTCTATCTTTTCCCCCACTGAAGTCTGATGCAAACTTTGTCATACAGTAAATTCCCATATATTTATGGGCATTTCTGGGCTCTCTATTTTCACTATGAATCTATTTGTTTGATTCTACACAACCCAGTTTTAATTACTGCACCTTTGTATTATATTCTAATTTCTGATATAGAAAATCACCCCCTTTGTTCCTTTTACAAAATAGTCCTAGGTTCACAAACATTTTTCTTCCCCTCGAGAAATTTAGTTTGTTTCCCTCCAAAGTGTTGCTGTACCATACATACATTGCATTGCTATATGTTTTTTATTTTTTTAATTATTATTATTATTATTTTTTTTTTTTTTTTGAGACAAGGTCTTGCTCTGTCACTTAGGCTGGAATGCAGTGGTGCAAACATGGCTTGTTATAGCCTCAACCACCCAGGCTCAAGCGATCCTCTCACCTCAGCCTCCCAAGTAGCTGGGACCATAGGTGCACACCATCATGCCCAACTAATTTTTTTTTTTTTTTGTAGAGATGGGGTCTCACTATGTTGCCAGGGCTGGCCTTGAACTCCTGGGCTCAAGTGATCCTCCTGCCTTGGCCTCCCAACGTGCTGAGATTACAGGCATGAGCCGCTACACCCTTCCTAATTTTTAAAAATCTAGAATATTCTCCACACACATACTACTTTTTCCCTCATGATATCTGCTTGAAGAGGGTGGGCCAATTGGTTTGTAGACTGTCTCGCCTCCTGGGTTTGTCTGATGGCATTCTGACATTTAGCTTTTATCCCTTATATTTCCTTTAAACTGGAAGTTAGATTAAAAAGCTCAATTTTGATCTAATTTGAACTGTGCGTGTCACACCTGTCATCCCATTACTTTGGGATATAAGAGAGAAAGGGAGAAGGAAGAAAGATATTTGGGAGGCTGAGGTGAGTGGATCACTTGAGCCCAGGAGTTCAAGACCAGCGTGGGCAACATGGCAAGACCCTGTCTCTACAAAAAAAAAAAAAAAAAATTAGCCAGGCATGATAGCAGGCACCTATAGTCCCAGCTACTGTGGAGGTTGAGGTGGGAGGATCAATTGAGTTTGCAAGGTCGAGGTACTGGCCATGATCGCACTACTAAACTCTAGCCTGAGCGACGCAGCAAGACCCTATCTCAAGAAAAGAAAAGAAAAGAAGCTTGATTCACTTTAGGCTGAACTTTTTTGGCAAGAAAATCTCATAAGTGATGTTGTGTCCTTCATATTGTATCATATCAGTAGCACATCTCTGGCTATTGAGCAATGCTAAGCTTGATTATTGGATTACAACTGTGATAACCTGATCTCTCCATCATAATTACCCCCTTGTGACTAATAGGTAATATCTGAGGGTGATACTTGGGCACTATGGGACTATTCATTTCTTTATCAGCCTTTTATCTGATGGTGTTAATACTCATCGATGATCCTTATCTAAGTTATTTGATTAGGAGTTGCAGCATTGTTTTTGTAATTCTGCCATTCTTTCTGCATTTATTGGCTAAAGCTCTTCTCTAAAGGGGAGCTTTCTCTCAATAACTGGGGGTTTTGGTTACGCTAAATGTTAGAAAAGCAGGAGACATGTTTACTTTTTTGCTTTAATTACTAATAGTCACCTCTAGGCATGGCAGATGATTTTTGCATGTATTTTATCTCTTTTTTTTATTTTTTTGAGACAGGGTTTCACCTTGTCACCCATGCTGGAATGCAGTGGTGCAATTTTGGCTCCCTGCAACCTCTGCCTCCCAGGCTTAAGCAGTTCTCCCACTTCAGCCACCCGAGTAGCTAGGACTACAGGCACATGCTGCCACCACACCCCGCTAATTTTTGAATTTTTAGTAGAAACAGGGTCTCGCAGGCCAGGCACGGTGGCTCACGCCTGTAATCCCAGCACTTTGGGAGGCCAAGGCAGGTGGATCACGAGGTCAGGAGATCGAGACCATCCTGGCTAACATGGTGAAACCCCATCTCTACTAAAAATACAAAAAATTAGCCATGCGTGGTGGTGGGCGCCTGTGGTCCTAGCTACTTGGGAGGCTGAGACAGGAGAATGGCGTCAACCCGGGAGGCAGAGCTTGCAGTGAGCCGAGATGGCGCCACTGCACTCCAGCCTGAGTGACAGAGCGAGACTCTGTCTCAAAAGAAAAGAAAAGAAACGGTCTCACTGTGCTGCCTAGTTTGGTCTTGAGCTCCTGAGCTCAAGCAATCCACCCACCTCAGCCTCCCGTAGTGTTAGGATTACTGGTGTGAGCCACCACTCCTGGCCTGCATGTATTTTAAAAATAGATTAGCTTGGCTGGGCATGGTGGCTCACGCCTGTAATCCCAGCACTTTGGGAGGCTGAGGCAGGCGGATCCTAAGGTCAGGAGTTCGAGACCAGCCTGGCCAAAATGGTGAAACCCCGTCTCTACTAAAAATACAAAAAAAATCAGCTGGGCGTGGTGGCAGGCGCCTGTAATCCCAGCTACTCTGGAGGGTGAGGCAGGAGAATCACTTGAAGCCAGGAGGCAGAGGTTGCAGTGAGCTGAGATCGTGCCATTGCACTCCAGCCTGGGCAACAGAGTGAGACTCCGTCTCAAAAAAAAAAAAAAAAGAAAAAGAAAAGATTAGCTAATATTTTATTGAGGGTTTTTTGTATATGTACTAATGAATGAAATTTGCCTTTGATTTTCTTGTACTGTCCATGTTCATTGGTCATGATGGTTGTGGTTTTAAAATAAATTGGTCAGTTTTTGCTTTTGCTATTTTGTAGAATAATTTATAAAAGATGCCTGTTTCTTAAAAGCTCGATAGATTTCCATTTTAAAACTGCCTTGATTATGACTTTTTTCTATACAGTAGAGAGCAGGGGTTATTCATCATTTGGAGAGAGTGTGTGTGTGTGTGTGTGTGTGTATGTGTGTGTGTGTGGCAGCAGGCGGGGGTGCAGTTCAGAGACAGGGTCTCAGTCTGTGACCGAGACTGGAGTACAGTGGTGTGATCTCAGCTCATTGTAGCTTCAGACTCCTGGGCTCAAGTCCTCCTGCCTCAGCCTTCTAAGTAGCTGGGACTACAGGCGGGTATCACCATGCCTGGCTAGTTTAAAAAAATTTTTTTGTATAGATGGGGTCTTGCTATGTTACCCAGGCTGGTTTCAAGTTCCTGGCCTCAAGTGATCCTCCCGCCTTGGCCTCCCTAACTGCTCAAGTTTTTTTAATGGTTATAGTCTCTTCAGATTTTCTATTTCATCTTTTATCTGTTTTTTCTCCCCAAAACAACAATAAATATTTATTATCTCTTATAGTTTCTGCTGGTCAAGAATTGGGTAGCAGCTTAGCTAGGTAGTTCTGGCTTAGGTTCTCTCGCTGGGTCAAAGTCAAGATTTCAGTTAGAGCTTTAGTGATCTGAAGTCTTGACTGAGGCTCGAGGACTTGCTTTCATGGTGGTTCATTCACATGGCTGGCAAGTCGGTGTTGGTTGCTAGTGGGACAGCTGAGTTCCCATCCTTGTGGGCTACTCCACAGATCTACTTGAGTATCCTTGTAGCATGTTAGCTGGGTTCTCCCAGAGTGAGCAATCCAAGAGAAAAAGAGAGTCAGAATAAAACTGTCCTTTTTATGACTTAGATTTGGAAGTCACAAAGCATCACCTCTGCCACATTCTGTCCATTGGAAGAGAAACTAAGTCCAGCCCACATTCACAGAGAATTTACTCATAAATCAAAGTCACAAATTTTTGAGGGATTTTCTGAGAGATTTCAACATTTAAAAAAATTGTAGCCTTATAAGTGATAAAAGGCATTTTAATAGACTTTTAAGCAGGATAGTGTCTTAGATGGCTCACTAAACCAAACTACTGTAGAGATTAAAGACTGGCTTGTTTAATCGTAACTATAACCAGCTTTCAATTATCCTAGGTTTTTTTTTTTTTTTTTTTTGAGACGGAGTCTTGCTGTGTCGCCCAGGCTGGAGTACAGTGGCATGATCTTGGCTCACTGCAAGCTTCACCCGCTGGGTTCCTGCCCTTCTCCTGCCTCAGCATCCAAAGTAGCTGGGACTACAGGCGCCCGCCACCACGCCCAGCTAATTTTTTGTATTTTTGGTAGAGATGGGGTTTCACTGTGTTAGCCAGGATGGTCTCGATCTCCTGACCTCGTGATCTGCCCGCCTCGGCCTCCCAAAGTGCTGGGATTACAGGTGTGAGCCACTGTGCCCGGCCAATTATCCTAGTTTTATAGCCTGTCTTGGGTGACTCTGATTTTTGAGAGTTGACTCAGAGAAAAGTTGGTTAAAATAAAAAATATGTCTTGATAAACCATTTGTAGCCAATAACAAACTGATTTTATCTTAATGGATTAGAACTCAAAATCCATTAAGTTTTTGGGGGTTTTCCCATTAAGTTTTCCATTAATTTGCTGGGGGTAAATATTGTAGTATTAGTATTGTATTTTTATATTCATCTTGAATGGGCATGTTTAGACTATAAACTTTAAAAGAGATCATTCCCTTGCTATTTTTCTTTTTTTTGGAGACAGAGTCTTGCTCTCTCTCCCTGGGTGCAGTGCAGTGGCATGAGCTCCACCTCCCAGGTTCAAGTGATTCCCCTGCCTCAGCCACCTGAGTAGCTGGGATTACAGACATCTGCCACCAAGCCCAGCTAATTTTTGTATTTTTGGTAGAGACGGGGTTTCACCATGTTGGCTGGGCTAGTCTTGAACTCCTGACCTCAAGTGATCCGCTCGCCTGGTCCTCCCAAAGTGCTGGGATTACAGGCGTGAGCCACTGTGCCCAGCCCCTTGCTGTTTTTCTTTATGCCAACTTTTTTTTGTTTGTTTATGAGTGTAGATATGAGAGAGAAAGGGAGAAGGAAGAAAGATACCACTAAACCTCATACTATTAGTTTAATGTTATTACTAAATTTAGCCATGGAGAGATAATTTAGTAAGTAGCTACTTTTTAAAATAAAAATGTCCCTAGTGAACATGATTGGCTATAGAAAGGTTTTGAAGAACATTTTTTATGTGATTTAAACTTTGTTGAATATTTGGATTAGTTATAAGACTGGGGAAGGTAGCATATTTTATCTCCAGTCATTTTATAAATAGATTATTAATAAAAAAATTTTTACAGAATATATTATCTGGCATAATTTTCAACAAAGGTTTTTCTCAGTGGGGCGGAATAGTATCTTCTTGATTAAATATTAGCTTATCTATTGTGAACTATTTGACTTCAGAGTTTTTAGCTGTCAGTAATTAAGAGTGGAGACTCAATTCTGGTCAAGATAGAACATTGTAGGGAGCAGTAAATAAATATGCTTTGAAAAACAAGCCAAATGTCATTGCTTTAATTTATTTAGCTTATGATATCTATTTGAAATTTTCAGTAATGTGAAGGCATGTGAGATTGTGTTTATCAAAGCAGCATGAGCTGATTAACAATTGAATTACCAGTTTCTCCAAATAGCTATGAACAAAGGGTTGGCTGTTCCTTCCCAGAAAAGGTTAACACTGTATTTAGATTTAAGAATTTAAGTTTCCAAATTAGATCTACATCTTTTCCTTTCTTTGAGGTTCTTATTTCAAAATGATGTTTCCCTTTCTTATTGGCAGATTTACCATTATAGTGGAACCTGTGAAGGGTTAAAGGCTTTCTGAAGATCTCATTACCCTTAGAAAATTAGGCTAAGTGCCTAATAACATAATCCTTAAAACATATGCCTACAAGTCCAGTATTTATTTGTAATTTGGCCTGAAAAATACAGGATATGGATGAAGGCCATGGCTTTCAAACCTTTTTTGACGGTAAACTACAAAAAATCTATTTTGTATCATGACTCAGGATGGATACTTGTTTTTCTTTTCAATATAGAATGTACTCCTTGAGTATTTATTAAATATTTTTAAATCTTAGAGGTGTAAAAACACTGGGTTTATTTTAAAAAATCAATCTATTGTTTTCCTAAAGTGGATTTTTTTTTTCTTACTAAAAACAATTGGTTTAAAGAAAAAAGAGATACAGCTAATCAAACCTCTCATAACTTTGCTGGTAGTTTTTTTTTTTTTTTTTTTTTTTACAGAGTCTCACTCTGTTGTTCAGGCTGGAGTACAGTGACACAAACCGTAGCTTCTACCTCCAGCCTCAAGCAATACTTTCACCTCAGCCTCCCAAGTAGCTTGGACTACAGGTTCACACTACCATAGTCATCTAATTTTTTTGTTTTTGTAGCAATGGGGACTCACCCATCTCTACAGGCTGGGTGTGCAGGCTGGTATCAAACTCCTGGCTTTAAGCGATCCTCCTGCCTTGACCTTCTAAGATGCTGGGATTACAGGCATGAGTCACCGTCCCCGCCTACTGGCAGATTCTTAATTATTTGGTAACTTGATGACTTTTTGTTAGAGATTCTTGAGAGCAAGGAGAATATATTACTTACATTTTTACCTCTGGTGCCAGCACAGGCTAGACACCTAAATTTTTGTTCCATCATTACTAGGTCATATGTCTTACCACCTGGTAAGGGCGAATTAAAGCCTTTCTGCTTTAGGACAACAACTAAATCATATTGTTTAATTATTTTTTGAGACAGGGCCTCACTCTGTTACCTAGGCTGAAATACAGTGGTGCAACCATGGCTCACTGCAGCCTTGACCTCCTGGGCTCAAACAATCCTCCCACCTCAGCCTCCTGAGTAGCTGGGATTACAACCATGTGCCACCATGCCCAGCTAATTTTTTGTAGAGACAGAGTCTTGTTATGCTGGCCAGACTTGTCTCAAATTTCTAGGATCAAGGAATGCTTTTGCCTCAGTCCCCCAAAGTGCTGAGATTATAGGCATGACACATCACACGCGGGCTAAAATGTTATTTTCACTTATTAATTTCTTTTTTTTTTTAATGTAATGCTCTGAATCACATTGACAAGGAGAATAAAGGAAATGAAACTCTTACGAGAGATTAGTAGAGGATATTTAAACCTCATTATGAATAGAAGGAGCAAGGGGAAGGGAGAAATTAATATTTCAGAGAGTTAAGATTTAAAGTAATATCTTTCAGAAGGTCAAAAAAAAAAGTAAGGTATGAAAAATAAGTAGTTATTTAAATTTTAATATTCCAGGCCAGGAACATTTGTGTCCAGAAGGGGGCATTATTGTAACGTGGGCTATGTTTGAGTACTGAGTATCGTTGATGACCTTAGAAGATACTTCACAACTTTGGGTTCCACGCATCCCAAAAGCTCGCTCCTTCCATTTCACAGTCTTCTACCAACACTCCCATTCCCTATATTCACCTTCCTTAGCTGTCTACCTTTTCCAGGTCTTTCTTCCTGATAAAAACCCCTTCTTGCCAGAGGCTTTCTTCTACTTGAAAAATAATTCAGCTATGTGCCATCCTTTGCCCTTGAGACTTCTGTGTAGTTCTAAGTGGTTGACCCAGACTTAATGCTAATTCTAAATCTAGGTGCATTCCCAGGTCCTTTGTGGTCTAAAAATATTCTAGTTGTTTCTTCACAGGCCAGAAACCAGCAGTGTTAATTTTATATCCTTGGAAGGGCAAGGTCTAAGCTGGCAGGAAAGGCTTTCTTGATTGCCTTTTCGTCCTGGATAGTTAAAGAGGTACAGTCTTTTTCACATTACTTACATGATCAGTGACTGCCATGATTTAGTTTTTTTTCTTTTCTTTTTTTCTTCTGCGACAGTTGTCAAAGAAGAGAATAGGTATCTGTGCTCTAAACTTCTAAGAAGCTGAAATTCATTAACATATTCACCTATGTTTATATTAATTCCTTTATTTTATACCATTTAAAGCCTGTTTTAGGCTGTTTTATATGCAGAACTGTGGAGTAAAGGTAATCTGATTGAATCACTGTTCTTACTAAGCAGATCATATCTCAGATACTTGGCAAACATTAATTAGTAATGGTTTATGTTATTTTCAAGGCTGATTAGGCTTACAAACCGTCCTTAAAAATGAATTCCAGAAGTGAGTCTTTTCTTACATTTGAGCACCTATGAGTTGATTAGTGTTTCTGTTTTGTTTTTGCCTCCTGAATGCATGCATTCATTTGTTCTCAGGGGTTTATTGAAGTCTGGGAATATAGTGGTATTTGCCTTCTTGCATAATTCTAGTATTCTTTGATTTTTCTAGATTAATTGGGTTAAAATGTAGCAGTCACCAAATAACACTATCATTCCCTTTTTTAAAAATTAATATTCCTCCTTTTGTAATAATTTTTTTCTAGGATTGTCCCTTCTGTGGTATACATTATTTATTATTGCAAAATGTAGCTGTGGCTCAGATAATAACTAAGAGTCCTTTATAGAGTCTTTTCCATCATTTGGCTTGAAACTATATTTGGGAGAAAGAAGATAGTTCTGGGATGGAGATATTTATATAATTACAAATTTGAAGTCACTGTGATTTATTTTGCATTTGGCTAAGAAACTGTGATAATATGGTAGCATCACCCTTTTGATTTATTTTTTATTTCTGAAACTTTTATTTCAGAACTGGCTGTTAATATATCTATTTATGTCTGTATAATTAGTATTTAGCCTGTTTCTGTAAAGAATTTTGATTAACATTTTTTTAAAATGTAGTCTTTAACCAAGTAAAACACTGTTGAACTTGTTCAGTGGAGTCATTGATACTTGAAATCATCAGAAAGGGGGAAGAGCATGTTAAACTGAAAACGAATTCTCTAGTTCACCACAAATAGATTGATGGGAATTTTACTAATTTTCTTCCAACCTCTGATACATACACTTGGAAAAATTGTTTTTCTGAGTATGAAATTAGGTATGTAATTTAAAGCATACAAAATTTCTTCTTTAAAAATCTTGAAAACATTGTGGTGCCTCACTATAATTTAATAAACATTTATTTGTGTTTACAGCACAGTAGGCAAACAACTGTTATGTATTACTCTATTCCTATATCAGTTGGGACTTAGACTAGGGGAAGCCTCACAGTGAAAGATGGACAAAAAGGTGAAGAAATGTAACCTAAGATAAATTAAGGGACATTAATATTCTTCTACTTTAGATAAAAATCATTTTTAGATACTTTGAATTACACATACAGCACGTACCACAGTGCCACCTACATGTAAACTATAGGAAGCTATCTGGTCTTATAGTTGTTTCTGACAGATTTAATCACAATATTAGAAACATTGATTATGTTTTTATAGTCCTTTGAAATTTAAGCAGTTAGCCACTGTATCTTAGGAAAGAAATATTCTAGTTGTGATTTTTTTTTCTTCTAATCTTATTGGTGTCAATTAGAATTTACCATTGAAAAAACAAGGATGATCAGTTTTATACTTATGTTTAAGATGTGAGCCATCATAATATATTATACATTTTGATAGATTACCAAACCCACTATTTTTACTGCAGCATGTAAAAACATTTAGACATAATTTTAAGGTTCAATGAATGTGACTGTCTTAAAAAACACAGACTTTTAATTAAATACTTATTTTTTTAGTTCCTATATGACTAGGAACTTGCCTTCTTTTCAGTAGACTATTAAAAGAAGGGCTTTCAGCTCAGCATAAACTGTATTAGTCACTTAATATCATACACTGAAAAATTATTTTGAAAAGATACTTGGGATTGGGGACAGTTATGATAAAATTTAACCAGAAGATGGCAGTGATGATCCTCCTATACTCCCTGCAACGGTAATCAAAAAGTTTTACAAATGTCATAGCATGAGATGTGCACGTTCAGCTGTTGTTATATAATGTTAAAAGTTGAGGATCTAGGGGAAAGCACTTGTTTATTTTATATACTATGAAAAATGTGTATTTTTCTATAAGAAGGGATTAAGAATATTTTGGGTGTCTGTATCTTTGTCTGTACACTTCAGTTTTTTCTGAATACTGGGGTAAGGAAGTTCCCATAAGTCTTGCCTTGTTTATTTGCATGCATCACTTTATGTTATGCATAATGTCTAGAAGGCATGCTGTTTTATGGCCTGTTTGCATTTTTCACCCAAATTGCTGGAAACTAATGAACATTTTAAAGGAGCCATTCCTTTAGCTGCAGTCATTTCTCTAAATTGACATCTTTTTTGGGGGGGAGGCAGTGAAATCATTTTAAACATTACTTTTTGAAAGAAAAAATTATTAGACAAAAGTTAATATTTCAAAATAAATCTTGAGAAACCAGAGATTAAATAACTTAATGAAACATATTTCAGAGTTGAATTTTGGCAGCAATTGTAAATAATATTTATAATCTGGTGACATTAAAAGTGAAAAGTTACAAGGGGGAGAAGGAATGCTCTCCTTTGAAAATTAGTGGCCACATTTGGTGATGGATGAGATGAAGATGCATCCTTCCATAATCTTGCCTTTTTAAAAAAATTATAAAGCTCAAATGCATTTTGCCAGAAAAATTGCATGAATCTTCAGCATGCATTGTTAACTTTTTGTCTTTTCCCCTTTCTTTCTGCTGTTCATTTTCATTCATATATTTTTGATTTTTGGTTTGCCATTGTTCTTTTCTTTTTTGTTAATTACTTCATTAAATTATTTTTGAAACGTCATAAGCTGAGCAACCTCTCCGTGTAGTAACAGCGGATACCTGTCTATTTCACTATTTAGTCCCTCCT
The DNA here is from genome assembly GCF_028878055.3 of Symphalangus syndactylus. NCBI lineage: Eukaryota > Metazoa > Chordata > Mammalia > Primates > Hylobatidae > Symphalangus > Symphalangus syndactylus. Next base: position 75,639,715 of record NC_072430.2, read on the forward strand.
CCTATGTCTCCATCCTCCAAATCTGTGAGCACTCCAAGTGAAGCTGGAAGCCAAGACTCTGGAGATGGCGCCGTGGGATCTAGGTACAGTAATTTTCCTTTTAACGTTTTAATGATAGAATGCATTCAGTGCCCAAATACTGTTGATACTTTAAAGGGACTCTAAATAGTTGTGTCTAATTAGTCCTAACATTTTAAAATCAAAAATGGCATAGAAATTCTCTGTTGGACATTGGGAGAAAAAAAAGATTTTGTTTTTGTTTTTTTTTTTTTTTTACAATATTTTAACTGTCACATTTAATTAACTTAGTACTAGATAGTCAACTGGTTTTATGCTAATTATTTTCTATTAAAAATAAAGATATTAATGCATTTAGATTTTTCTGTTTAAACAAACTTTTTGTTGATTATTACATGAATGTTTTGGGTGTAAATAGTGTAAAACCTCTCTCTTGTGCTTGATTCTCCATTCAGTAATTGAAAATGTAAACAATTCTGTTAAACAGCTCAATTCTGTTCTATTAAGTCATTAGTTCTGCTAATTAGGATAGAGAATAATAATGCATAAAATGTCAAGAGTAAGGAGTAACTGCTAAGGACAACATTGAGAATGTTTACTGTCAAGCATTCCTGAACTTGCATCTTCCTTGTAAAATTACATTTCGTGTTTGTTTTAGGATCCTGCATACATGTTGGGACTTGCTTTTCAAAAGTTCAGTAAGATTTCAGCTTTCTTTCAAAGATCATGTTGGGAAAAGTATTACTACTTATATTCCTCTTTATCACACACACACACACACACACACACACACACACAAAATAGTGAGTATTAAATGGTATCATACTTTTTACCTTCTGAAATGAAATTAAACATAGGTAGTCAAAATCCACAAAATCCACAGAAAAAATAGGTAGTCAAAATTAAGAATGCTTATTTTGGGCCAGGAAGTTGCGTGTCCTCACCAAGAAAATCTCTTAACACACCTTTTAATAAGACATAAACTGTTAGAAGTTTTATGCTTTTTGTGCCTGAGTCCCTCTAGTTGAAGTTACAAACCAGTAATAAATATCTAAAAGACAGGGCAAGAAAAAAAAAAGCAAGGTGGCTGGATGATCTATAAACTCAATACTTCAAGCAGCTCTTGAATAATCAGGTTATCATTAACAATTAAAAGGCACATAAAGCTTGCCAGCTTGAATTTGAGTAGTGCTTTCCAAATAGAACCAAAATTGCAAATCTAAGCTATACTATCTTTGGAGGTAAATGACATAACTCTTTCGTTTAAGAAAAATCAAAATTTTCTTTTTAGAAATAATGTTATTACCTTATAAAATAGTATGTATTACAGAATAAAGACAATTTATCTAGTGTAAATTCATTTTTATAGGGTAAAAATTTTTTTCATATTTTGTACTTCTATATTTTTATACAAATATGTTATTATTCCTTTATTTTTTATTTTTTTTTGCAGACAGGGTCTCTGTCACCCAGACTGGAGTGCAGTGGCGCAATCTTGGCTCACTGCAACCTCTGCCTCCTGGGCTCAAACGATCCTCCCACATCAGCCTCCTGAGTAGCTGGGACTGCAGGCATGTGCCACCATGCCTGGCTAATTTTTGTATTTTTTGTAGAGACAGGGTTTTGCCATATTGCCCAGGCTGGACTTGAATTCCCAGACTCAAGTGATCCACCCACCTTGGCCTCCCAAAGTGCTGGGATTATAGGCATGAGCCACTGCACCCAGCCACTATTCCTTTAGATAATTAATAATCAACTGGCATTTTTAAGTGAAAGCATTTTTTTTTCCCTTCTACAGCATCACTATAGTAAAAATATTTCCCAAGATAAAAAATTACTGTATTTATTAAATGTCTTTATTTGATATTATACATTATTTTTATGTAGATACTATACTGTGTACATTATGACTCATCGTTCCTGATTTTGAATAGTAGATTATTTTAATTCAGTGTCAGCACATTTGCTTTCAAAAGTACTTTGACACTTAAGTTTTTTAAATTAATGTGAATTAAAGCATGTCCCCATGAGTTTTATGGACAACCCAGAGATTATTAGAGACCTTTTAGAATATTGTAAATTAATACAGGGAGTAATAATGGTAAGAAAAATATTTATTCATGTATAGAACAAATATTCATTAAGTTACAAACTTTATTAAATACTATGGTTTACCACAGAAGATAAAACATTCATGGTCCTTGCTTTCATAGAATTTACATTGTAGTGATTACATCATTAATTTAAAGATACTGTTGACTTTATTGAAAAGCCCTAAGGGTAGTGTGCTAACCTGTGTTTAGTGTGAAGTGTAGTTTTAATGATAAATTGTAAAACACAAAAACAAATAGTTAATATTTTTAAAAGTATTTGTTCTTGTTAGATAATGAATACAAAATTGGTTTCTTGTGAGTTTAACAGAGAGAAAAATCCTCTTTTTGAGTGAGATGACCTTACATCTTTTTTTTTTCTTTGAAATGGCATTTCCTTCTTGTTGCCTAGGCTGGAGTGCAGTGGCACGATCTTGGCTCACTGCAACCTCCACCTCCCAGGTTCAAGCGATTCTCCTGCCTCAGCCTCCCAAGTAACTGGGATTACAAGCATGCACCACCGCGCCCAGCTAATTTTGTATTTTTAGTAAAGACAGGGTTTCGCCATGTTGGCCAGGCTGGTCTCGAACTCCTGACCTCAGGTGATCCACCCACCTCAGCCTCCCAAAGTGCTGGGGTTGCAGGCTTGAGCCACTGCACCCAGCCACATCTTTTTAACCTTAATATGTACATTGTCTCCTTCAAGAGCACAGACTCACTTGGAAACATTAATTTTCAAGAGGGCTGAATATATTCATTTTTATGTATACACACACACACAATAATAGAAAATGATGGATTCTACTAAATCATATCCAGCTTTCATAGAGGTAATTAATATTGTGATGGTGATATTGGCAGTGAAATAATGCATTTCTAAATATGTGACATTTAAAAAGAGTGCCGAGGTCTGAGAATGAAACCTAATGAACTCATATTGAGCAAACACGATGCTAATGTAAGAATCAAGACAATTAGAAGAAATATAATAGGCAAATGCATGAAGACGTGAGATGTGTGCATGCACCTGTACGTGCAACTTCAGTTGGCCAAGATGGTCTAAGATTAGTACACTTAGGGAGTAGGAATAGATACGACATTATAAAATATGCTATCTAAACGTGTTTGAATCACTCTAAGTGCCAAGAATTTCTGTTGGGACTGGTGGTAATTTATGAATAAATATAAAAGGCCATGAGAAATGATCTCTCTCTAACTTTGCAGATTAGGAAGCTGCATTACATTTGTTATCTCAAAAATTTAGGAACAATTATTTGGTGGGGTAATCCAGGCCTCTTCTTCCTTTTTTCCTTTTTTTTTTTTTTTTCTTTTTTTTTTTCTTTTTTGAGTCAGAGTCTTGCTCTGTTGTCCGGGCTGGGGTGCAATGGCATGATCTCAGCTCACTTCAATCTTTGCCTCCTGGATTCAAGCAATTCTCCTGCCTCAGTCTCCCCAGTAGCTGGGATTACAGGTGTGTGTCACCATACCCAGCTACCTTTTTTTTTTTTTTAAATCCTTTTAAATTCTAGGGTACATGTGCACAACGTGCAGGTTTGTTACATATGTATACTTGTGCCATGTTGGTGTGCTGCACCCATTAACTCGTCATTTACATTAGGTATGTCTCCTAATGCTATCCCTCCCCCCTCCCCCCACCCCACGACAGGCCCCAGTGTGTGATGTTCCCCTTCCTATGTCCAAGTGTTCTCATTGTTCAGTTCCCACCCGTGAGTGAGAACATGCGGTGTTTGGTTTTTTGTCCTTGCAATAGTTTGCTGAGAATGATGGTTTCCAGCTACTTTTTGATTTTTTGTAGAGACGGAGTTTCATCATGTTGGCCAGGCTGGTCTCGAACTCCTGACCTCAAGTGATCTGCCCACCTCGGCCTCCCAAAGTGCCAGGATGACTGGTGTGAGCCACCACGCCTGGCCCATTTTTCCATTTTTGATCAGTTTACTTCTCAAGCTTTGTACTTGGAATTGTACTCTATATGCCTGAAGATGCCCCTAATAAATGTAATCATATACATGTGTGTCCAGTGCATTTTCAGTACTGGCTGTATTTTGAGGTACAGTCTTACTTGATTTTAGACTAAAATGACATCCTCAACAAGGAATTATATGTCGTTGATAACAGAGCTCTTACATAATGTAAATGACAGAACATTCCTTGGAGACCATCTCATAGAACTTTTGATTTAACAAAGCCTAAGCTTGTTGCTATTTATTGCTTAGTACAAAGTAGATCTTCACTGTGGCTGCTTCCTACATTGCATACACATAACCTTGTTTAAATTCCAAGATCTTTCTTTATATTTTTTAAATGAGGGATTTCTCTAGATTAATTTATTATTATTTTTCTTGATAAATTATATAGGCTGGTAGAGAAACCATTAAAACCATTGTTGTATTAAAACATTGTAGCAACTAAAACTAGTTATACATTATAACGTCTTACATAAGTGAAAAATATATTTGAGAAAAATGGTAATACTAAATGTATTATGCTTAACTTTTTTTAGTGGGGACTATGAGCATTATACAGTACCATACATAATTATCTTATATATTGCTAACCTATATAAATGCCAATATGATAAAGTACGTTTTGTTCTATTAGTAACTAAGTTTGGCTTAAGTGGAAAAGATCCTCTGTAAGTTACTTAGCCAGCAGGGGATGCTAAAACTTATCACTCAATATTTAGGATTGACATTTGAACATAAAATATTTTTCCAGGGAAAAATCTATTTTTTCCTAGTGACAGAAATCTTTAGTTGTTTTCTTCAAGCAGATGATATGTAAGCCCAAGGCAGTGCTTAACCCATAAATTACAGAAGGGTCACATTTTGGAAACTTTAGCTATTTTGTATCCCAGTGGGATAGTCTTTGGTTTTATTACCAAAAGGCTTATGTGTTGACTCATTTCCTTTACCAGTATGACAATTTCCTGCACACATGTAATGCTTTGGGGAAGATTAGAATATGTTAACTAAGATGTTTAAATGTGTTTGTTTTCATTAGGAATCTTAAAATTTCAACCATTTTATAGCCTAGCTTGTTATCCATAAATAATTACTTGGGTTGTCTGACTTTAGTTGTTCTAAAGCAGATCTATTATTATACAATATTAGTTTCCCATAATCTGCAAATATTGTCTTTTAACTATTCTGGGTTGTATGCTTGCATCTTTAACCATAGGAAGCCTATTGCATGCACTAGATGATTGAGTGACCTGGTGGATTTCTTGTTTTGTTTTTTGATTTTTTTTTAATACTAACCAGAACATGTGTTTTTTAGTTGTGAATAGTACTTTAGCTTTAGCTATTCATAGAATGTATTTGCTTGACTAACTTATGGCCTTTTTTGCTAATGCTTCATGGTTGTCCTACAACCATTTAGGACGCTGCATTGGGATACAGATCCATCAGTTCTTCAGCTTCACTCAGATTCCGATTTGGGGTATTGAATAGATTTTTTACCTTCCCTGTTTTATAATGAATTTGATTCTTTGTGAAACTGTCCTAATTTTATTTTGCTTAAGTTTATAATATTGTATCATGTAGTAAGGACGAGAGTTATAGTTTACTGTGACACCTCATTTATCCAGTATCTTTAGTGAAAGAATATTCTATGTGATGTTCTAGGTACCCTAAGTCCATTTAAGTGTCCAAACGTTTAAAATTATTTCTACATTTTTAATACAAGTTTTCTAAGATGTATTAAAAAACTTCTCAGACTTTTTCTAATATTCTACTTGTAATTGAACCTTTTCAGGGTTACTCGATATGAATATTAATTTATTTTTCTGTATTAAAATTCACTGATGATTTCTAAGATTTTAAGAATAACGGAGATGCTGGTCCTTACACTGTTCATTCATTCATTACTATTTATTCATGAATCTAGAATAAAACTATTCATGAATCTAGAATAAATAAATGAGTGAATGAGTGGATTAATAGATTATTCAAGGAATGTATGAATGAATATTCTTAATACAATTGTCATTGAGCCCCTAGGTTAAATAAATAAATTCTTTCTTCCTTTTTGTTTTGTTTTTTGGCATATTTTCTTAGCGAAATGTTAGAAAACTAATGCTTTATAGTTTCTGTATGTCTTTTTTTTTTAGAGTTTTAAAACTTGTTCTTTTAGAAGTTAGTGTTGTAAGCTGTTATGTATGGTTTTTTAATTTTGTTGACATAGAGATAAGATTATTCATCCATTCATTCATTCAATTATTTATTCTAGATTCTAATGCAAATTATAAATGTTTGCTGCTGCCATTTTACCTGACTCAGATAGCCCTTTTCCCCTGATAATTTACAGCTTCGAAAACATATGAATATACCTTTTGGATTGTGTCTAAAGTAAGGTAAATAAGCCTTGATTTGAGGCATGTAAGAAAAATACATGAGTTTCTTGTACATGAACTGGAAGCCCTCTGTATTGGCCACACTGAGGCTTCCCCCTCTTGCCTCCCATTGCTTCCTTATTTTCAGTAAAAGTGGCTTTTGGATAAGTGAGGTATTACTTCCCTACCCACCTCCTCCTATAAAATCTTGGAATATTTTGTTTGTTTAGTATTATGTTTTTTTCTGTTAGACTCTGTATGCATTCAAGTTGGTAATTGGTTCCTAATATTGTTGGCTTGATGATTTTTTTCCAGCTATGTGAGTGATTTACTTTTTATATAATTTGCATCTTAAAAATCAGAATATAAAGTTTCTTATTTCAAATTTTATTCTTAGACTTCTAGATTACTTCAGATTACTTAAATTGCCCACTTAATTCTTTGACTATACTTTTTTTTTCCCTTTCTTTTTTATTTCTAAACTAGAAAAGACATTAAAAAATTGTTATGGCCCACATTTTGGAACATTAATTTTTAAAATGTACTAATTTTATTATACTTCATACTTTATTATGCTTTATTAGATTGTATAGGACTTGGATTTAGTTACTAAGTAGAACTGAAAAGAATATTTATATAAGAAAAAAGTTATATTACCAGTGATAGCCTGCTTTATATTCTGAAAGTTGCAGCAGTGTCTTTATTGTATATCCTTTTAAGGCAGCTTCATCACTGAGAACTTTTTTGGGAGTCTGGAAGCATACTTTATTTGGTTTAGAATTTAAACATCTAATAAAACCAATAAAAGATCTCCCAGATAGCTAATAAAATATATTTTTCTTTTGGTTCATTTTCCTCAGCCACAGCTCTCTTCCATTGTCAAAAAAGAATGTATACCCTGTATTTAACTTAAAAAGAAGTGACTTTAGTAGATTTATGGTATTAAAAAGATCTGTCGCTTTAGTCTAAGTGTAGAATATCTGGACCTTAGTTTGTCCATATATGAATGAAGGACAGTATTGATCATGCAGAGATTAGAGATTTAAAAGTTTTAAATATTTCATTTTAAAGTCCAAATTGATGGAATAATTCTCAATTTCTGCCAAATATAAGTAGAAAAAAAGCTTTCAACATAAACCTGTTTTTCAGTCATAAAGCTGAATTCTTCTAGTGGCGCAAGCAGCTAAATGTGGTCTGAGTGATATCCAGTCTGATTCTTAAAAAAAGTCCAGAAAGAACCATATCCCAGCTGAAACCAGTTCTTACAACCACCTTATTCGGTGGTCCACTCTGAAGTTCCTATTCTCTTACTTCATTATTGCCCGCACATTTGTTCTAAAAAATGAAATTACTTGCCTTTTTAAAATGAAAAATAAAAACACTGAATGATTCAGAAATACCTTTTGCTTTTGCTACCTTCTCATTCTTTTGCTAAAATAAAGCCAATTTATTGTTCATCTAAAATTTCTTGAATAAAATGGATTGAAATTACAATGTTGGGTGCAAATGACTGTTTAATTCTTAATTTTTGAAAATAACATGGTTTGATGTAGTTAAAATGTATTTGTATTTACTTAATTTAGACGAGGACCTATTAAACTTGGAATGGCTAAAATCACGCAAGTCGACTTTCCTCCTCGAGAAATTGTCACATATACAAAGGAAACTCAGACTCCAGTTATGGCTCAACCCAAAGAAGGTGAATATCTATCCTTAGTATGTATAATTGTCATTGAGCACCTGTGTTAAATACATAGATTCTTCTTTTCTTCCTTTGATTTTTGTTTTATTTCTTTTTTGCTTTTGTGTTTTGGCATATTTTCTTGGGGAAACATGAGAAAACTAATGCTTTACAGTTTCTGTATTTATGTCTTCATTTTTTGGAGTTTTAAAACTTATTAGACGTTAGCGTTGTAAGCTGTATGTGTGGTTTCTTAATTTTATTGACATAAATTTAAGTATTTCAGCCCTTATTTTGTCATTAATGTATACTGCTTCTGGAAGCCGAAAAGCTTAAGAATGTTCTATTTCTGTCATTGAGCATAATTCTTCCCCAAAAGAGAGTGGGTCCCATAGTAAACAAAGTCATGGAAATTATTTCTGAATAGCATACTGTACCCTGATGTTATTCATACTAATGAACAAATCTAGACTTAATTCTTAAATTTTCTCTTATGATATAGGGGCTCTATTTTGTTGATTAGTTAGTAGCCTGTAATTTGTGTATGATATGGGGACGTATGCACAGACCTATTGAATGTGGAGACCCTTTGGTTCTTAAACCAGAAAGCATTACAAATAGCTAACGATTCAAGCATAAAGTACTATGATCTCATTTTCCCAGTGAGGCTAATGAATTTATATCGTACAAAAAAAAAAAGATTTATGTGAGATCCCTAATACACTTCACAATGTCTTATCTGAAGCTTTTGGGGCCACATATATATTAGAATTCCAAATTTTTCAGATTATATAAAAGTAATAAAATATATGTATCATATGTTAACACTCTAATAGTATTTTGGGCGTTAATATTTTGGCAGCAAAGCATATGAACATGCTAAGTGAGATAAGTAATGATTATAAATAGCTTTACCTCTGACTTTACCATGTCAGAGTTTACCACCACATGAGTTATGGATTTTAGAGCTGTTAACAATTTTAGAATGGAAATTTTATCAGATGTTTAAATTAATGTATTTTTAAATTTTTAATTAAATTACCATGTTTCTCCATTAAGGAAAAACAAAAGTTGTATTCATTGCAGAAAGCCAGGAAATACAGGTAAGCAAAAACTAGTTCAACCATTGTGGAAGTCAGTGTGGCGATTCCTCAGGGATCTCGAACTAGAAATACCATTTGACCCAGCCATCCCATTACTGGGTATATACCCAAAGGACTATAAATCATGCTGCTATAAAGACACACGCACACGTATGTTTATTGCGGCACTATTCACAATAGCAAAGAGTTGGAACCAACCCAAATGTCCAACAACGATAGACTGGATTAAGAAAATGTGGCACATATACACCATGGAATACTATGCAGCCATAAAAAATGATGAATTCGTGTCCTTTGTAGGGACATGGATGAAACTGGAAAACATCATTCTCAGTAAACTATCGCAAGGACAAAAAACCAAACACCACATGTTCTCACTCATAGGTGGGAATTGAACAATGAGAACTCATGGACACAGGAAGGGGAACATCACGCTCCGGGGACTGTTGTGGGGTGGGGGGAGGGGGGAGGGACAGCATTAGGAGATACACCTAATGCTAAATGACGAATTAATGGGTGCAGGAAATCAACATGGCACATGGATACATATGTAACAAACCTGCACATTGTGCACATGTACCCTAAAACCCTAAAGTATAATAAAAAAAAAAAAAAAAAAAAAAGAAATCCTTGAAATCCCTGTCTACTACCAAAGAAAATCTTTAAATTTTCATATTTGCCTAAACCTAAAAAAAGTTAGGATTGTGGCCGGATGCAGTGGCTCACACCCGTACTAGCACTTTGGGAGGCCAAGGCAGGTAGATTGCTTAAGATCAGGAGTTCAAGACCAGCCTGACCAACATGGTGAAACCTTGTCTCTACTAAAACTACAAAAATTAGCCGGGTGTGGTGGTGGGTGCCTGTAATCCCAACTACTCTGGAGGCTGAGGCAGAAGAATTGCTTGAACTCAGGAGGCAGAGGTTACAGTGAGCCAAGATTGCGCCATTGCACTCCAGCCTGGGTGACAGAGCGAGACTCTGTTTAAAAAAAAAAAAAAAGAAAATTAGGATTGTAACTATTTACCACCTTTTGACTTAATAGTAGATCATCACAGACACTTTTAACTACTCTCCTTTTGCTGCCCTCTGAGGATGGAAATGAAATAAATACATTAAACTTTTCCTTTCACTCTTCTCAAAAGGAGGCAACATTATGATACATATAATTACACTTTCAAAATTTTGAGGAAATCGGTATAACATTTTTGTTCAAGTATTTTTTTTTTTTTTTTTTTGAGATGGAGTCTTGCTCTGACACCCAGGCTGGAGTGCAGTGGTGCCATCTTGGCTCAGTTCTCCCACCTCAGCTTCCTGAGTAGCTGGGATTACAGGTGCCTGCCACCACGCCCAGCTAATTTTTTGTATTTTTAGTAAAGATGGGGTTTCACCATGTTGGCCAGGCTGGTCTCGAACTCTTGACCTCAGGTGATCCACCCACCTTGGCCTCCCAAAGTGCTGGGATTACAGGTGTGAGCCACTGTGCCTGGCCATGTCCAAGTACTTTTTACTTGACCATGTAAATGTTCTGTGTGTTCATTGTTTTCATTCCTGCTGTTCCATTGGTTGGTAAGATAGCTTTTGTAGATGCAAGATCCTCATCCTAACAGAAGAAAAACACTGATGGTAAACTTGATTGAGACACAAGCAACTTTTTTTAAAAAGAAAGGAAAGAAAGTGTGGAGCTTTCAGTATGAGAATACTAATACTGCAGGATTCTGTAATTTCTAGAAAATATTATTTTATTAACTAGTATATTAATTTGGTGAGTATTATTATGTCTGCCTTTTAGGAGCTACATTAGTAGATACGTTAACTCAGAAAGTGAGCAGAATAGCCAAAATGAACGTACAGTGACTCATTTAAAAAAATAAATTAGGCCTTTTTCTTCATCTGATAATTTGGAGATTGTATTTTTAGTTACACTATCATACTTATGGTACAATGCGTTTTGGATTTTTTTTCAAATATAAAGTATTCTGAAACTATTTTGAGTAATGCCTATTATATCTATAGTTATATCCAGTTTAAGTGAAGACTTTTTTTTTCTTTTTTTTTTTTTGACAGAGTCTCGCTTTGTCTCCCAGGCTGGAATGCAGTGGTGCCATCTCAGCTCACTGCAACTTCCACCTCCCAGGTTCAAGTGATTCTCCTGCCTCAGCCTCCTGAGTAGCAGTGACTACAGGCGTGTGCCACCATTGCCAGCTAATCTTTGTATTTTTGGTAGAGATGGGGGTCTCACCATGTTGGCCAGGCTGATCTCAAACTCCTAGCCTTAAGTGATCCGCCCGCCTTGGCCTCCCAAAGTGTTGGGATTACAGGCATAAGCCACCACATCCAGCCAAGATTTTCATTTTTTTCAACTATTTTCATTTTTTAAAAATAGTTTTTTCTAATTACTGTAGTGGTATATTGTAGAGAATTTAGAAGTACAGAAAGGATATAGAGAGGAAATGTCTTTGATACTGCTGTGTACAACCCATTGTTAATATTTTGGTTCCAATGAATATGTCTCCAAACTTCTTTTTTTTTTTCTTTGAGACAAAGTCTCGCTCTGTGGCCCAGGCTGGAGTGCAGTGGCGTGATCTCAGCTCACTGCAAGCTCCGTCTCCCGGGTTCACGCCATTCTCCTGCCTCAGCCTCCCGAGTAGCTGGGACTACAGGCACCTGCCACCATGCCTGGCTAATTGTTTTGTATTTTTAGTAGAGACGGGGTTTCACCATGTTAGCCAGGATGGTCTCGATCTCCTGACCTCGTGATCCGCCCGCCTTGGCCTCCCAAAGTGCTGGGATTACAGGCTTGAGCCACCGCGCCTGGCCGTCTCCAAACTTCTTATTTAAATTGGTGACTAAAGATTATAACACCAAGAAGTGCCTACCACTTATCAGGCATAGTGTGAGACACTTTGCATAATCTATAATGCTGTCACCAAAACCCTGAAAGTTAGGTATTGGTTTTGTTTACACACAAGCTGAAACGGAAAGAGGTAGTTTATCAAGCATCACATAGCTAGTAGCTGTGATTGTAAACCAAATGTGACTGATTCTAAGGTGTGCTTTCTCTCGCCACTGAAGTAGCAGCTCATGTTTTTATAATAGTAACCTATAGTAAGTAGTTTAGTTATATTATCTAGCACTGATTCTAAGTTGTGCTTTCTCTCACCACTGAAGTAGCAACTCATGTTTTTATAATAGTAACCTATAGTAAGTAGTTTAGTTATATTATCTAGCACTGATTCTACAAGCTTATTGAGTATTTGCTCTATGTAAAGGCACTAGATTATCCTTTCTTTGGATTTATTGTCCTTTTAGTTACAGGTTGAGGTATATAAGTGAAGGAGAAGGGAAAAAAAAGCATCCTGATACCATGGAGCTATCCTTACCCTTTGGAAATAGTTATAAAAATGAGATATTTGGGCAGTATCCTTTGGGGAAAAAAAGGATAATTTCTTTTCTATTTCATTACAGTTATTTTCATGTCTGGAGCTCTTACATTAAGTTTCTTTTCCTAAAGTGTGTAAGTTTTAAAAAGAGAGAAAGAGAAAAACCTTAAAATTAAGATTTTATAATGGAAACACTGTGTGCTTAACTGTTCTTGTGCTTACCCATCACTTTAATACAGTGGTTCTCAAACTTTGCCTGGTTGGTTCCCATTTAAGAATTACGTAATGAATTCCAAAACTCACCATAAAACAAAACTGGTGAAATCACAATTGGAGTGTAACAGACAGCAAATTAAACTTCGGTAGGCAGTAAAATCCATGCAGAAGTAATGTGACTTACCAAATTGAAGGTAAAAATTGGTTGTAGATTTAACTCTTATCTTTCTTTTGTATTCTTTTTTTAAAATAAAAATGGCCTAGCCTATTCCTTTAAAAAAGCAGTTTTTATTCTGCCTTGTTTTTCTTTTTCCCTCTTCTGGCCACCTTCTTGCTTTCCAGTTTACTCTGTAAGGTGGTAGCACTGTTTCTGAACTGCGGTGCTTTGCTGTCTTAAAGCGCCTACTGTGAATGAAATTGACTAGCACCACGTGACTTCAGTCGATTTTCTTCTCAGCAGGTGAAAAGCTTCTCTTGGCAGGAACGTGGTGCCCACGGATACACTCCTGGAAAAGTTTTAGCTCTTTTGAAAAAATGGCATTATTTTTTCTTATTCACTTCTTCTGTATGGATTTTTTTTTTTTTTTGCTATTTTTTGAAAGATTATTAAAGGAAAAAGAAATCCTGAAGGTTACCTAATCAAATCAGCTTGTTTACCTCTGAGGAAACTGAGGTTCAGGGAGATTAATTGGTGAGTCTAAGTCCACCGTCAGAGAATATCAGGCATACATCCAGAAACTGGCACTTGATTTCTAGTGAAGTGCCATTTCTCTTATTCCATTCCACTTTCTTATCTGTGAAGGAGTTTATAATTACTGTTGGTATTGGCTTAGTAGCCAGATATGTTTTCTTCAATACCTGTTGATTAGCTTTATTGTATGTAGAATATTAATGTATGTGAATATCTTGTAATCACTTATTGCATGATCTTAACATTTGGAGTTCACTCCCAGAAGACCAATTTTGTATGCCTTCTGGTTAATACATCGCCTTTATCTAAAATGGATTTTTCTGTAATCCCAGCACGTTGGGAGGCCGAGGTGGGGCAGATCACCACAGGTCAGAAGTTTGAGACCAGCTTGGCCAACATGGTGAAACCCCATCTCTACTGAAAATGCAAAAATTAGCCAGGTGTGGTGGCACACACTTGTAATCCCAGCTACTTGGGAGGCTGAGGCAGAATTGCTTGAACCCAGGAGGCAGAGGTTGCATTGAGCCAAGATTATGCCATTGCATTCAAGCCTGGGCGACAGAGTGAGACTATGTCTCAAATAAATTAATTAAATGGATTTTTAAAAGATCCTAGAATGAATAACACATTTAATAAATTAGTTTTAACCCTCAGAGGACCTATAAGAATATAAACAAAATTGAAAATTGAAGCATTTGTTCTTAATCTTGATTGAAAGACTTTAATCAGCATATCTGAAACCCTGGCCTCAGAAAAATATAATATTTGATGAGATCACAGATAACAAGACCTATGTAAGGGTGCTAATACTGCCAAAATACAACCCAAATTTTATATAAAAAGGACTGTGACTGGTCAAGGTGGTGTGCACCTGTGGTCCCAGGTACTCAGGAGGCTGAGACAGGAGGATCACTAGAGCCCAGGAGTTTGAGGCCAGCCTAGGCACATAGCAAGACCCCATCTCTTAAAAAAAAAAAAAAAAAACTACAGAGAGACAAATTTTGTGTTAAAGGAAGTGGTATAATTAAACTATTAATCTTTTCTTATTTTCCTGCAAAGTTAGCATTACATCTATATTGAAATCGTTAATGATTAAAAAGTCAGCTGTGTATTTTCCCTTGTTGAAGAGCCAAAGAAACCCAAGTGACCTTGCATCTTATTCTAGATGGTGTAAAAAAAGAAAAGGAATGGATTCCATTGATACATTCATAAAACTTTGTCCCAATGAAGATTCTCTTTAATATGCATTTGATTTTAAAGAGTAAGGTATGAGAAGATGAAATGATGGACAAGTGGATTGAAATAGAGTGATTCAAAATGAAGCTGACCCAGAAAAGAAGGGATTTTTTGAAAATATTAAAGGAAAATCATTCCTGTGTAATCTGTATTTTTAAACTAATGATTAAAGCATTTTCCTCTAATATTTTCATAGATGTTTGTGAAGTTATTCATAAGTTGAATTTTTATAAGTCAAATCATATTTTTATATGCAGCAAATGTCCTGACTTTTCGAACTCAGTGTCAGCTTCCTTTATACCAGGAATAATCAGACTACCTTGTAAGTTAGGAATTTTTCATAGGATATTAAATTATCTTAAAATGGGATGCACCAGTACAATAAAACTACATAGTAAATTGATAGACAACAAACATATTTCCTAAACAACAGTGCACTAATGATGGGATTTGTTTTTCACTTCGTATTGAGATTTAATCATTAAAATTGATAGATTCATAAGTAGCAATGTTTGCTCAGTAAGGATTTTCTAAGATACTGTATATTACCTTTTAAATGTCTTGTAATATTTTAAAATAATTCAAAGTATGCTTTGTGGCATACTCTTAGCTTAGCTTAAAGGTATCTTAAATGTAAAATGTATCTTAAATGTACTATGAGGTACAGATGAGAAAACTTGCTCTGAAGGCTCCTTCCTTCAGTTTAACAAAAGCCACCCATTTCACAGATGATTTAACTTTGATTAACTTACTCCATTGTAACAGATTATTCCAACAACTGGAATTTCATTCTTTGGTGTTATTTCTAGGTGCAGCTTAATTTACAAAACAGCTTTTCTTTCTGTCTCACCAAAATACATCACAATTTTGATGTTAACTCAAGGTAGAAATTCAGTGGTTCATTAAACCTAGTTTTAGCATTCATTGACAAGGGATTTGTCATTTTAAAAGTAACTGCTACTTTTATGCACTCTTTACTGCTCAGTTTATAACCTTAGATTCCTTGTCAGAGAAAGCATGGAGTTAACCACTTAGCATATTGTAATGAATATTCATCAATAAATTGATGTGACATGGCAGCCCCATTTTTCAGTCTTCCTGCTCTGTTACAGTCTTTTCCAGTTTTAAATATAGCTCATCATGTAATAAGAACTAGCTTAGAAAATCTTCAGAACTGTAATTTTATATTTTTGGCCATGTTAATAGTCCTTTGGTAGCTATCATATTAGCTTATAACAAGAAAAGCATATTTGTTTCAGAAGAACATTCTTTAATCTGATGTTACGCATTTTTGCCAAATATTTGGTAAATTTGATAATTATTTAAGATCAACCTTATAGCAAAAAGATTGCATTTTACAGTTTTTAAGAACAGCATTATCCTTTGTTTTTATGTTCCTTGAAATTTATTTAATCATTTTTATGAAGCTTAAGTACCAATGATAGTTTTAAAATCTGGTTTTAATCCATGTAGAAAGGGAGGGTATGTACTTTAATTCTAAAATAAAACCCTGAGAGCATGTATTTAAATAGTTGATACTCATGATTCAGCTACAACTGAAATAACTTATATGGACAAATAGGCATGGCAAATGCTGTATAGTACACAGATATAGATCACTGTCTGACATATTTCATCTACATTTTAAATTTTAAGAGGAAAAGAGTGTCTATAAACAAGATCTTTTCTGTTAAATATGTAAATTATGAGGTCACTTAGCACTAAAGTACTGACCATATGCATTATGACAGGAATTTGACACCTGTCATTGGAAATGGTACTTAGAGGCCATATAATACAACAAAGTTGAAGGAGGAGAATAAGATGTGGGTAGGAGGCTGTAATTTATAATTCATAGTGCTCAAGAATGACCTGTTCCTGGGTGATTCAAAATTCCTATCTTTGATTTTAGGATTTACATACAGTGAACCCTACTAGAAAACAAACTTGATTAGGATAACTGGTAGCATTAGCAGAAAGTAGAAAATATATGTATATTCTTACAGTGAATTTTTAGTTGAAGTAGATGTCCTATTATTCTAAAAGACAACTTGTAAGTTAAATGTAATTAAACTATTTTATTACATTATACCTGCAGGTGACTTTATGGAAGAATTTCATTCTAATGCTTGAGTAATATAGTATAGAATTGCTACCAATTATACTATTTTCAGATTAGTAATTCGTTGTATATGAGAATTCATCTAAAAAGGAGTAGTGTCTTTCTGTTTCTCTATGTGATTATTTTGCCCCAAAAAGCTTTCATTTTTTTAAGTAGCACAAAAGCTATAATTGGCATGCTTTGTAAGGAAGTGTCAATGTGCAAGAGAGTGGCGATCACTAAGAATTCTTTTACGTGTTCTTTCCCCTTTGCACCACCGCCTCCTCAGCAGGGTCACTGAGATCACTAGCTTTTCTTGAAATGGCCATTTTCCCTGGCAGGTGCATTATACCCTGTATTTTCAGATTGTTTTTCCTTTCTGAATGTTTGGCAGGTTGATTGCTCTGGCTGCATTGACGGAGAAAGGGCTGACAAATGTGGTTAGGCTGGCTGAAAAGACAGTGATTACTGTTTTCCTTTGTGGCTGATTGAGGCCCTTGAAAGGAAAAATTTTAACCTTCACCATTTGGTTCAAAAGTATGAGCATATATTGAAATCACTCGTGCCATTTATCCTAGTTCTGTAAACTTGTCAGAACGTAAAAATCGCTCAATTTCAAGTAATGTAGGATTGGCATACGTCATTATCATTTTGATTAAGTTGGAGGTTGTATCATTGTGTGCATTATACAGTGTCATTTAAAGCTTTCTTTCCACAGGTACAGTTATATTTTTATCGCCTATACTGTAGAGTTAGAAAGATTTTCATAGCTCTCTAAACCTAACACTATGTGTGTGGTTTGGCAGCTGGTGTGGCCTACAAGCTGCATTTTGTTTGCAGGGTAAAGACTTGTCTGTAGGCCTCCTGGAGTGCTGGTAATTGCACAGGCCCGCCATTGGGGAGAGACACAGGATTGGAAGCAGTGAAGCGGAAGAATGTTATGCCATCCCATTGCCACCTTGTAGCAGAAAGACACAATCCCAGCAGTGCCATCTGGTTGTTGCTATCTAGTCAGCTGGCCTGGCTGCTGGGACCATGACTTGGCAGCTGGTTCCCATTCTTGACCATTCTTTTGTGTACATCGTATGTATGTGTGTTTTAGATAATTTTGAACATGAGTCAGGGAAATGACTATAGCAAGTAAAGTCCCCTTATTGAATAGGCTGTCATTACTTGAGCTGCACTCTGGTGCAGATGCCTGCTGCCTTTCCCTTATAGACAAGTAACGCATGTGTTTAGGCAATAAAAATAAACATTTTCTTCATAAAAACTCATCTCAGTGTGTAGCAAAAGAAAAGGTAGGCAGGGTTATGTGTTCTATAACATTTTAAAATAAATGATTTTAAATTACTTCCTGGTTTGGCATGTAAGAGATTTAGTAATTTTTTAGAAGTCTTATAAACATTGTATATTATCCCAATGTATACTTTTATTCAAATTAAGAAAACATTATTTTAAGTGCTTATTGCCACATCATGTAACAATAGATAATGAGACTTGCATTTAAAATGACAGAATAGAAAATGTGGTCTTATAGCTATTATCTTCAAAATCTGCCTCTCAAATAGCAACCTGAGAGTTAATGTAAGCCATCTTTATGCCTTATGAAGGCCCATTAGACACTGATGGTTTCAGATCACAAGTAAGCAGCCAGCTCTGTAGGCTATTTTAGACGTTTGATTTTCCTCATTCTACAGCATTAATGTGTCAGCATGCTATATAAAACTATGCAGGAGTTGCATGTTGTTCTGTCTAGAATGATAAATGCTTGCAAGCTTTTAGACACTTCATGAGGAATTCATCCTAGTTGCTTATATATCTTATTTCAGTTTAGCTACAGAATTTAGGATGGCTGTTGCTGAGGTACCACATAGGTATGTATAAAAACCAAGCGGTTCCACCTATTTGATTATGTTGATAAAAATCCCTATTATTTGTACTTGTTCTGTCCAGTCAGTGGTTTACTTTTGCTTGTATCTTGGGAGTTGTGATACCTTCTGAAATACTGTCTCAAAAGTTACCAGCTATTTTCATTAAAATAATTTATTCAGCATTAGGAGATATACCTAATGCTAAATGACGAGTTAATGGGTGCAGCAAAACAACATGGCACATGGATACATATGTAACAAACCTGCACATCGTGCACATGTACCCTAAAACCTAAAGTATAATAATAATAAAAATAATAATAATAATTTATTATGTCATTCTGTTGTTTTTTTTTTTTTTTCAGATGAAGAGGAAGATGATGATGTAGTGGCTCCTAAACCACCTATTGAACCTGAAGAAGAGAAAACTTTAAAGAAAGATGAGGAAAATGATAGTAAAGGTATCTTAAAGAATTAAACTTCAAAACATTTTGTTGATTTCTGTTAAGATTCCTTTTATTATGTATTAAAGTAGGATGAAATGCTGTAAATCAAATAAGTGAATCTGATAGAAAAATAATGTGTAACATTCATTGATCCATACTGTGATAGTGAGTTGATATGATTTGCCTGACATAAATCATACTTCAAAAAATTATTTATTTTCCAGCTCCCCCTCATGAGCTGACTGAAGAAGAAAAGCAACAAATCTTGCACTCTGAGGAATTTTTAAGTTTCTTTGACCATTCTACAAGAATTGTAGAAAGAGCTCTTTCTGAGCAAATTAACATCTTCTTTGACTATAGTGGGAGAGATTTGGAAGACAAAGAAGGGTAATGTTTAATTGCTAAGATTTTTAGCTTCAGTAGTGTTAAATTACTTTAAGATTAAGAGTGATAAAAGTTATAACCATCTTTTTGGGGGGTTTGGTCTTTTTTTGTAGAGAGATTCAAGCAGGTGCTAAACTGTCATTAAATCGACAATTTTTTGACGAACGTTGGTCAAAGCATCGGGTTGTTAGTTGTTTGGATTGGTCATCTCAGGTAAAATATAACAAAATAGGCTGCTCTTAACTCATTTTTAAAATTATAATTAGTAGGTCATTTTATTTTAATTATCGGAATTTTGTATAATAAATCAATATGTGTTATTTAAAATTAATGGATGATAGTTCTAATGTTAACATACTCATCTTACGTACTTTGGAAGAAAGATTAGAAACATTATTTATATTTGAAATTCAGGACTTTATGATACAGGCCAGTTTTACTAATTTCAGTTGCTCACCAAATCCTTTGTGTAAAATTTGGACACATATTTTAATTAAATGTTTTAACATTAAAACATTTAAAATAATTAACTGTTCTAATTTAAAATTGTACTAATGTCCCAGTAGGCATAACGCTAGAGATGTCTCTCTTGATGAAACGTTAGGTATTTGTATTTTCAGAATAATAATCTGATAAAGACAAATAACTAGGATTATAAAACAGTTCTTATTATGCGTAGCATTTCTTTTCCTCTTGATTCTTCTGAGCAGTATCCGGAGTTACTTGTGGCTTCCTATAACAACAATGAAGATGCCCCTCATGAGCCTGATGGTGTGGCCCTTGTATGGAATATGAAATACAAAAAAACTACCCCAGAGTATGTGTTTCACTGCCAGGTATGGTGGTCTTTTAGCAGTCTTCCTCAAGTTTAAGAATTCATTGATGAATTAAGACAAGTGCCTTTTTTCTTTTCTTGTCAACATAATGATTTCATTGGATGGGCATTTTACTAAACCACTCCATATTTGCAAACAGATGTTAACAGAAAACTGAAGACTTCTCAGTTCAACGTGATCTGCCTTTTGTAGCTTTTCTGACATTTCTTATAATGTTTAATCACACCTAAAGTCCTTTGCAGTTGTGATTTTCTGTTATGGTGATTGACTGTATAAAAGGAATCTTTTATAAAACGTCTTTCCTACGGGGAGTTTCCCAGGAACTTACTTGTGAATATACAATTAGATGGTTGGCCCACTGAATTACTTATACATGGCCTGAGGAATTGGAACTAGATAGTTTTTTTTTTTTTTTTTTTTTTTTTTTTGGAGACGGAGTCTTGCTCTGTCACCCAGGCTGGAGTGCAGTGGCGCAGTCTCGGCTCACTGCAAGCTCCGCCTCCCGGGTTCACGCCATTCTCCTGTCTCAGCCTCTCCGAGTAGCTGGGACTACAGGCGCCCGCCACCACGCCCGGCTAATTTTTTTTTGTATTTTTAGTAGAGACGGGGTTTCACCGTGGTCTCGATCTCCTGACCTTGTGATCCGCCCGCCTCGGCCTCCCAAAGTGCTGGGATTACAAGCGTGAGCCACCGCGCCCGGCCGGAACTAGATAGTTTTAAGTAGAAACATATGGTTGAAGTAGAAAACAGATGCAGATTTTTAAAATAGATTTAGTAAAAGGTTAGAATTTGCAAGCCTTTTCTGGTTGCATTAAGTTAAAGTCTTTTAATAATGTCTTAATCTTGAATAAGCACTTAACTTGAATTAAACTACCGTGTACTCTACTGTTAGATTACTGTCAGAGTCTAATTCGGGGCTAGTTATCTTTTTTTTTTTTTTTTTTTTTTTTTTTGAGACGGAGTCTCGCTCTGTCGCCCAGGCTGGAGTGCAGTGGCGCAATCTCGGCTCACTGCAAGTTCCGCCTCCCGGGTTCATGCCATTCTCCTGCCTCAGCCTCTCCGAGTAGCTGGGACTACAGGCGCCCGCCATCACGCCCGGCTAATTTTTTTCTATTTTTAGTAGAGACCGGGTTTCACCGTGGTCTCGATCTCCTGACCTCGTGATCCGCCCGCCTCGGCCTCCCAAAGTGCTGGGATTACAAGCGTGAGCCACCGCGCCCGGCCTATCTTTTTAATACTGTAGTTAACTGAAATAACTTTTTGCTTTCTTTGATAAATTGGTTAAACCTGCTTATGTAAACAGCCATTACATTGGACTTTTAAGCCAAAAATATCTTAAAGATATATTTTTATATTTCTGAAACAGTGAACACTTTTAGTTAATTTACTTAGTTGTTTTTATAACCTCTAATACCATACAATGAAGAAAGAAATGTTTCGGATAATAGATTTTTAGAACTTGTCAGGCTTTTTCCATTTGCATCTCAAGTATAAAAATCTTACTTATTTGCAGTCAGCTGTGATGTCTGCCACGTTTGCAAAATTTCATCCAAATCTTGTTGTTGGTGGTACATATTCAGGCCAAATTGTGCTTTGGGATAACCGTAGCAATAAAAGAACTCCAGTGCAAAGAACTCCACTGTCAGCAGCTGCACACACAGTAAGTAAATAAGGTTATTTCCATTAGGCTTCTGTGCTCCTTCACCCTTAGCTATAATACTTAATAGTGGCCATCAGAGTCATCTCAGAATGTGCTTCCTTTGGTGTATGAATTCCTCACCATTTAACAACCAAGAATGAAGGCTGTTTTTTTTTTTTTTGGAGATTTATTAGAAACTCATCTCTCTTCTGCGACATTTTGTTAATAGCAAACTTCACATTAAGAATACCCACAAGTTATGAGACTTGATAATAAACAGAATGCTTATAATTAGACTAAAAATTTTGTTTTGCTTTTTGGTAAAATAATCCCTGAAAACTTTTTTTAATATCTCTAGCACCCTGTATATTGTGTAAATGTTGTTGGAACACAAAATGCTCACAATCTGATTAGCATCTCTACTGATGGAAAAATTTGTTCATGGAGCCTGGACATGCTTTCCCATCCACAGGTGGGTTAAACTTGGGAAACTGAAATTTTGAGGCAAATGTTATGTTTTAAGTGTATGTGTACCTCAACTTATGTTTCTCATAAACTTTTATAAAACTGTAGTGTTACAACAGTTTATAAGCTGAAACATGTCTAATATAGTTTGTTTATATATATATTTTACTTTGAAACCTGCTTCATTTAATTTAGATTTATGTAAATAATACAGTAAAAGAATTGTTTACAATCAAAGACTAGAGGTTTTTCTACAGAAATTTAAAATTGCAAGTTTACAAACTAATTTTCTCAGGTTTTTCTATGTAGGATAGCATGGAGTTGGTTCATAAACAGTCAAAAGCAGTAGCTGTGACATCTATGTCCTTCCCTGTTGGAGATGTCAACAACTTTGTTGTTGGGAGTGAAGAAGGTTCTGTGTACACAGCATGCCGCCATGGCAGGTAAACCTAAACTGGAATTTGCAATAATTTAAAATTCTTCCTTTAATCCCATTGAAACAAATTGTCTTATTTAAGTAGAAATCTGTCATAGATCTACTTGTTATTTGTGGCAGATTTTTTGTGTTCAGGCACATAAAATTAAAACTTAATACCTTTTTGTATAAAAGATAATTTTGGATTCATGATGTGTTCTAGATTCTGTGGGTTGTGGTTTTGTGTGTGCATATACTCATGTAAGTTAGAGATAGGCAGGAACATTCAGTAGTTACAAATACAATATGCACATGCCAATATTGACCTATAGACTTATAAGAGATTTTCAGCTGTTTCCCCTTTTGATTTATTTGGACTTTCAGCATTAGTTCAGTCTCCTGATAATTGTACAGTAATGTCACATACATATTTTAAACTGAGTAATTTTCTCCTTCCATTCTGTCTGTTTTGAAATTGTCTAGCTGTACCTTATTGCGTCCTTAAAAAAAAAATTGAGTGTCCAGATTTCATCTCAAATATAGATCACCTTCACTTCAAAGCTTTTGTTTTAAAAGTAGCCCAGATTGTCTCTCTTAAATGTAGAGATCTTTGTTTCTGTTACACCATTTCAGATATTGGACTTTTGAGGTCCGTTGTCAACAGCATGATGTTTACAGTTCCAAAGGTACTTATTGTTTTAGTAGAGTTACCAAATGTGGATGGAATAACACTCAACAAAGTTAATTCTGATAAGTTATGAGCACAGTGTTAAGTCTGTCAAAATTAAGTCAAGGCCTGATACATAAACCTATAATAAAATGTGTATGTAATTGGTCTACTTACAGGAGACTTCTCTAACATTTTCACTTTTATGAAATTAGCAAAGCTGGAATCAGTGAGATGTTTGAGGGGCATCAAGGACCAATCACTGGCATCCATTGTCATGCAGCTGTTGGAGCAGTAGACTTCTCACATCTTTTTGTCACTTCATCGTTTGACTGGACAGTAAAGCTTTGGACAACTAAGGTATCTAAAATATAGATGTCTGCTATTTGCTCAGGTTTCTGACACAAGGCGGTGATCTAATACTACATAGGAATGATGAAAACCTTTTAAATCATAATTGTTTGCCAATAGATGAAGCCTGCTAAGAAGTTACACAGAGCATGAGTGAACTACTAGATGTTGTAGTTTTTATAAAAGTATGCTAACAAGTATGGTAACCTTACACAGAATCAAAGACCAGTCTTCCCACCACTTCAGTCTTTTCGAGCATATAACTGTTTACCCTGAACTGCATTGGGGAAAAAGCCCTGAGTATCTCGCATGGCACCTCATATAGTTGTCATTCAGCTCAGCACAAAAGCTATGCATTTGCTCTTTGGAGAGTTTTTAACAGGTTATTCATAACTACAGTGGGTCACAGAGTTGATGGGAAATAGGGAAAAGAGAGAGAAACTGATTTACAATAAGTGCTGTATAATATGGCTGTATGTAGTAAACGGGAATCCTTAGGAAAGCATTGTGTAAAAGCATGGATGCATATATTTTTTGTTATTCTATGGTAAGCAGTTTAAATCATTTATTTTGGTTTTAATAAACTTTAGTATTTTAAAAACCCATTCATGTGATAAAATGATTCCTGATCCTCCAGCAATTCCAGATAAATGTGACATTGTCTTGACCTGTTGAAAGTCTCAAGACAAATCCAAGTAGGCAACATTACCTCCTGTGATAGACTTGTAATTTCATTTAATCTCATTTTATAATTAAAGTGCCTTAACTTTGCCATCTAGTTTTTCTGCGTTATTACATTATTGCTGGGAAAATGCATACCCAGCATCCGATTCTATTTAATTTAAATTCCAAGGGTTTTTTTTCTGTTTCTATCTGCCTTATCCTAAATATTGACTTTTTAAATAATTCATCATGAGACAAAGTTTAGAGATCTTTGGTTCTCCAGTTTCTGTGAGAAAACCTAATGTAAGAGATGTTCTTCACTGTTTTAGTGAACTCCTAATTATTTATCAAGTGTTGGCCTTAGAAGTCTGGGATGAACTCATTATTCATTCTTGTCCTTTCTTGATGCCTCCTTTCTGTCTGATAATGAAACAGGTTAGAAAACTTTGCCTCTAAAAGCTTGCCTTTTAAAATTGAGCATTTTCAGGTTTGTCATTAGCAGATATAAAAATAGTGTTTACCTTAACTCTAATAAATGAAACAGATGCTTAACACAGTGTCCAGCAAATAATAGGCACTTACCAATGTTTAGTTTCTCTTTTACCTCTTAATGGGGATCAGACAGAGCCTGAATACATTTAATAAGTCATCTCTTTCCTTTCTTGGATTGTTCTTGAATTTTTATTCTTCTAATGAAATTTATACAGTGGGAAAAGGTAGAAGAAGATTCTCAAAGCTCACAAGCAAAGAAACGCATAATCTAGCTAGCACAGGCTGAGCATCCCTAATCTGTAATGCTCCAGAATTCAAAACTCTTTGAGCACAGGTATGACACTCAAAGGAAACATTCATTGGAGCATTTTGGATTTTGGATTTTTGGATTAGAGATGTATAACCATAAGTATAACACAAATAAAGCAGGTCATCAAACAGTGTGTTTTGTCATAAAATTGACAAGAAAAAACATTGGCCGGGCTCAGTGGCTCACTCCTGTAATCCCAGCACTTTGGGAGGCTGAGGCAGAAGGATTGCTTGAGCCCAGGAGTTCAAGACCAGTCTGGGTAACAGAAGGAGACCCCATGTTTACAAAAAATTTAAAAATTAGCCATGCATGGTGGTGTGCACCTGTGGTCCTAGCTACTTGGGAGGCTGAGGTGGGAGGATTGCTCAACTGGTGTGTCTAAATTGTCCCAGTCTGAATGAGTGTGGGTGTGTCTGAGTGTGCCCTGCGATAGAATGGCATCCTGTCCATGGTGGGTTCCTGTCTTGTGCTGTGACCAGCTGTGACCTTGAACTGGGAAAAGCAAGTTGGAAAATGAATGAATGAATGAATACAAGTTGTCGTAAAATAAAAATTTGTAAGATACATAGTAATCATACAAAGGCATGACAGTTGAAGGATGCAGTATGAAACTGCTCAGCGAGCCTTCCGTTTTTGTCATTGTTTTAGAACTGCCTGGTGATAGGGTGTGCTCCTTACAATTTTCACTTTGCAAAACATTTATTCCTTGATTTAACCCACCACCTCTTCACCAAAAATTGAGTTAATAATTATCTTGTTTTTATGATTCTTTCTCAAATGTGACCAGGCAGGGGGGCTTACACCTGTAATCCCAGCACTTTGGGAGGCCGAGGTGAGTGGATCACCTGAGGTCAGGAGTTTGAGACCAGCCCAGCCAACATGGTGAAACCCCGTCTCACTGAAAATACGAAAATGAGCTGGGCATGGTAGCGGGCACCTGTATTCCTAGCTACTCGGGAGGCTGAGGCAGGAGAATCACTTGAACCCAGCAGGAGGAGGTTGCAGTGAGCCGAGACTGTGCCATTGCACTCCAGCCTGGGTGACAAGAGCAAAACTCCACCTGAAAAAGTAATGATAATCTTTCTGAATTGTATGTATAGCTCACATTTTATTTCAGTGCTTAATATTTGAAGTGTTTAAGGTCATTATTTAGAAATTTGATGATGTTTTTATGACCAGATAAATGCCATAGGGACTTAACTCTTGTTTATATCAATTAGCCTGTGGTAAAACTGGTTTTGTTTTATGTTGTTTTGCTTAACATCACAATTTCCAAGAACCTATAAATGATGTTAAGTGAGGACTTACTGTATTCTAAAATCTGAAAAAGTCCAAAATCTCAAATGCTTCTGGTTCCAAGTATTTCAGATAAACCTATAAAACCAAAGCAAGATGCAGAATTGGTGAGATGAAGCCAACTATTTCTCCAAAGGCTTCATACAGCCATGTAAGTTGCTAGATTTTTAGATGTGCTTTCATCTTAGTAATCCCATGTATGGCCACAGGAGGCACATTTTTGTTAGATTGTTGGCCAACTTCCTTTTCAGTAATTGAAAGTAATCTTTTTTTAAAAACTTTTATTTTACATTCGAAGGTACAAGTAAAGGATGTGTGGGTTTGTTATACAGATTATTGTATCACCCAGGTATTAAGCCTAGTATCCATTAGTTATTTTTCCTGAGCCTCTCCCTCCTCCCACTCTCACCCTTCGGTAGGCCCCAGTGTGAGTTGTTCTCCTCTATGTGTCTACGTGTATGTTCATTGTTTAGCTCCCATTTATAAGTGAGAACATGTGGTATTTGGTTTTCTGTTCCTGCATTGGTTTGCTAAGGATAATGGCCTCCAGCTTAATCAGTGTCCCCACATAGGACATGATCTCATTCCTTCTTATGGCTGCGGAGTATTCTGTGGTGTATATGTACCACATTTTCTTTATCCCATCTACCATTAATTGGCATTTAGGCTGATTCCATGTCTTTGCTAGTGTCTTTATAATAAAGTGATTGATACTCCTTTGGGTATATACCCAGTAATGGGATTGCCAGGTCAAAAGGTATGTCTGTCTCTAGGTCTTTAAGGAATCACCACATTGTCTTCCATAATGGTTGATATTCCCACCAACAGTGTAAAAACGTTCCTTTTTCTCCACAACCTTGCCAGCATCTTTTTTTTTTTTTTTTTTTTTTGCTTTTTAATAATAGTCATTCTGACTGGCACGAGATGGGTATCTCATTGTGGTTTTGATTTGCATTTCTCTAATGATCAGTGATGCATTTCTCTAATGATCAGGATGTTCATGTCCTTTGCCCTCTTTCTAATGGGGTTGTTTTCTTGTAAATTTAACTTCCTTATAGATGCTGGATATTAGACCTTTGTCAGATTCATAGGTTGTAGAATTTTTCTCCCTTTCTCTAAGTTGTCTGTTTACTCAATAGTTTTTTTTGTTTTTTAGGGGTTTTTTTGTTTTTGTTTTTTGCTGTGTAGAGGCTCTTTAATTAGATCCCATTTGTCAAATTTTGCTTTTGTTGCAATTGCTTTGGGCCTTTTCATCATGAAATTTTTGCCCGTGGCTATGTACTGAATGGTATTGTCTAGGATTTCTTCTAGGTTTTTTTGTAGTTTGGGGTTTTACATTTAAGTCTTTAATCCATCTTGAGTTAATTTTTGTATAAAATGTAAGGAAGGGGTCTAGTTTCAGTTTTCTACATATGGCTAGCCAGTTCTCCCAGCACCATTGTTAAACAGGGAATCCATTCTCCATTGCTTGTTTTTTTGTCAGGTTTGTCAAAGATGATGATTGTAGGTGTGCGGTCTTATTTCTGGGTTCCCTATTCTGTTCCCAGTCTGTGTGTGAAATAATCTTTTATCTATTTCTAGTTTGTTTTTTACTCTCTCAGAGTGTCAGTTTGCCAGCATCCTTTGGCTTTAAATTTGAGACTTCCATCCTTATATACATTAATAATAGGATTTGAAAATAAAGAGTTCATCTTGACTAATCAAGGACAGAACTTATCTTGTGATAGCAGACTGATTGATACTGCTTTTGTGGTACTGCACAGCTAGTTGAGGGGCGGTTGATATTTTTATTCTTGTATTTTAATGTGTTTCAACATAGAAGTGCCTTCTGAATAAGAATGGCAAGTGGGCATATCTCTTTCTTTGCTAATTAGGCTAGGCATTGCTTCCTTCCTTGAGCCTTATATAGAAGACTCATTTATTCATTCAATTGGGATACATGCCTCTCACCCTGCCCCCAACATCCCTCCAGTGTTAGTGTACAAAGGATGGGCCACCATAGAACACAGTGTTTTTATAAATGCCCAAGGACTCTCTGAAACTTTATCAGAAGAATTACCCTTTATTCTAACTTTTCTTCACACAAGTAGTTCCACTCTGTGAAGGGTAGAGAAGGAACACTCTGTTGAGTGAATACTTTTATATTTGGCCATACCGTGGCTCCAATGTCAATTTACACTTCCTGGTTAATTGTGTTGCTGGTATTTATTTCTGCCCTGCTGAAAAACTGATAGAGCCTCTATGCTGTAATAATGACTGATGGGCAATGTTAATTAATAATGAATGGTAAAGAGTAATAGGCAGTGTTTTTAAATAATCTCTCTTTAAGCACATTGTTCCAATTTCATTTTAAACTTTTAAACCAGAGTCTTCACACTCATGAATTTAACAGATTTTAAATATTTTGCTTCTCTGCCTCTACTTTTTAAGTGCTCGTTGACTCAAGGAATTGAGTCCTCATAAATTGGAAGACTGAATCATGAGATATTGCTGTACCTTTGTGTCCTTAAGATCTGGCTCTGCCCTGATAGCAAAACAAGATTTCTTCCTTTTCTCTCTTTCTATGAGTCGTCTTAAAAATCCCTGGGAATCTCAGTTTGGCACAGCCTCAAATTTAGTTTAAAGTAATCTACTTCTACAGCTAGCCACTAATCTTTGCCTAGCCAGAGATTTATAATTCAGTCACAGAGTTCTGGTTCATTGACTTGTTTTCATTATTTTATTGAACTCAACTATTTTTAATACAGGCTGAGCACCCTAATCTGAAAATTCAAAGTCTGAAATGCTCCAGAATTCAAAACTTTTTGACCACTAATGTGACGTTCAAAGGAAATGTTCATTGAAGCATTTCACATTTCAGATTAGGAATGCTCAACCATAAGTATAATGCAGGTATTCAAAAATCCAAAAATATTTGAAATCTGAAACACTTCTGGTTCCAAGCATTTCTGATAAGGGATATTCAACCTGTATAGAAGACAAACAGAAATAGATGATTTTCCATGTATGGAAGTTTAAACCAATAAAGACAGTGCTTCTAATATATTTAAAAGACTCTGTTACCATCTCAAAATACCAAATTTTAAATTCACAACAGAAGCACTTTGGCAGGTCTGAAAAATGGCTGAGAGAATAAGGAGTGAAAGCTTCCACAGGGTAACAAGAATTCTAGAAGAGTTTGATTATGGGTAGACCTGGTAGATTCGCTTAATGTTCTACCACATTTAACCATACTTGTTACAGATTGCTGTTAAAACATAAGAATTATTTACTTGGGGACAAGATGGATTTTGAGATGTGTGCACAAATGCTTATCAGAACCATATTTACCATGAAATGACGAAGTTAAGATTGTTAATGTGGTAATTTCTTGGAAGGGGGAGTTTTCACACTTTTGTAGTCCATACACATCTTGAAATTATTCACACTTTCTGATAAGTCTTAGAACCCCTCCTTATATTAATAGCTTACTTAGTTAACTCTCAAAGGGCACCAGCATTAAAACAGGGTTAAAAGTTCCTTCTAGTCCTTAGAATAACAACTATGCATATTTAGACAAGTTAAGATGAAAAAAATGCTTTGAAGTTGGGTGTTCGTAGGGAAGGCTGCCTATTCATCTGGACCCAGGCCTGCGCAGCAGCATTTGCCTCAGTAACTTGCTACTGGCCAATGTCCAGCCTCTCCTTTGCATATTCAGAAACTCAATTTAATCAGTATACTAGAGTTGATTAGACAGGGAGTGCTAACTGGAGCTAACAGGCTCCTAAGACACTGGTACATTGGAGAATGTCAGTTTATTAATTTACAATGAAAAACATAATTGCCAGAAGGCCCAGATACTCCTGTGAGCCTGACCAGCTCATTGTTTCCCTGTAGACAATCCACATGGGAAGCCAAATTATAATCAGAAGATTGCTTGGTGAGTAGGGAGTTGGAACAAAAGAAGTTTTATAATTTGAATGTTTAATGGCACCAAGCTAAGATAGCCTGATTCATTCTAGCCTTGCCATGGGGTAGTAATTCTCAAAATCCATTGGTTGAGACTCCCTTTCTCCTGGACGATGCTTGAATGGGTACTGTCTTCATTTTCCTTGTAAGACTGTTTCTTTGTATTTCTATTTTAATAGACACATTTGGTCTCAAAAAGTTAATATATTCAGTCAAGTTATATAGAAAGGTATTTTTGACCTTGGAATCCATTTCTTTGGAAGAGAATCCATTTATTTCTCTTCTGATCCAAACTGATGACATATTTATTTCCCAATTCTCTAGGAAGCATCTCACTATTATCTTCACGTGTTTAATGTAGGTACTCTCTTTGTTATTAATCTAGAACTCCCCACTTACCCCAGCTTTGAAAAATAATCTATATTCTTTTCCCAAAGCTGCCATAACAAATTACCACAAACTGCGTGGCTTAAAACAACTAGAAATTTATTCTTTCACATTTCTGGAGGCTAGAAGTCCAAAATCAAGGTGTTGACAGGCTAGTTACTTTTGGAGGTTCTGAACGGAGAATCCATTTCTTGTCTCTCTCCTGGCTTCTGATGGTTGCCAGCAATCCTTGCTGTTCATTGGCTTGCAGCTACCGTCATTCCAGCCTCTGCCACTGTCATCAGATGGCATTCTACCTGTTTGTGTCCGAATTTTTCTCTTTTTTTAAGGATACCAGTCATGCTAGATTTAGGACCCACCCTAATTCAATATGACCTCATCTTAACTTGATTACATCTGCGAAGGCCCTATTTCCAAATAAGGTCACATTTACAGATATCAGGTAGACACGAATTTTGGAAGACACTATTCAATTCAGCGTACAACCTTAAAGAGCTTAAGAAAAATATGGCTTGACTCCTGACCATACTCTGTTGCCCAGGCTGGAGTGCAGTGGGGTGATCTCGGCTCATTGCAACCTCCACCTCCCAGGTTCGAGCGATTATCATGCCTCAGCCTCCCAAACAGCTCGGGTTATAGGCATGTGCCACCATGCCTAATTAATTTTTGCATTTTTAGTAGAGACAGGGTTTCACCATGCTTGGCCAGGCTGGTCTCGAACTCCTGGCCTCAAGTGATCTGCCTGCCTCGGGCTCCCAAAGTGGTTGGGTTACACCCAGCCTTGTTTTTCTTTTTATTGTAATCTTTTACCCAGTTACAATGCATCCTGTTTTTGTCTCTGGCTGCATATTCATCCACTGAGCAGATGAATTTTTTTTTTAACTTTCAGGTTCAGGGGTACGTTTGCAGGTTTGTTATATAGGTAAAATCATGTCACGGGGGTTTGTTGTACAGATTATTCCATCACCCAGGTACTCAGCCTAGTAACCGTTTCCTGATACATTTAGCAGTCTTCTTTTATATTATAAATACAAATAAGTTTTAATCTAATTTGCATGTAGCTTTTTTTTTGTATCATATAAAAATGGAATCATAGAGTAGAAAATACTCAACCAGGCGCAGTAGCTAACTGCTGTAATTCCAGCACTTTGGGAGGCCGAGGCAGGCAGATCATCTGAGGTCAGGAGTTCGAGACCAGCCTGGCCAACGTGGTGAAACCCCATCTCTACTAAAAATACAAAAATTAGCTGGGCATGGTGGCACACGCCTGTAATCCCAGCTACCTGGGAGGCTGAGGCAGGAGAATCGCTAGAACCCGGGAGGTGGAGGTTGCAGTGAGCTGAGATCGCGCCATTGCGCTCCAGCCTGGGAGACAGGAACGAAACTCCAGCTCAAAAAAAAAAAAAAAGAAAAAAGATACTCATTTGTGTCTGGCTTCTTTTGCTCAACATTATGTTTGTGAGATTCATTCATATTTGCTAGGTTAGTTGTAGATTATTCATTCTCTCTGCTGTATACTATTCCATTATGTAAATATACCACAATTTATCCATTCTACTGCTGATGGTATTTGCATTAATTCCAGTTGGGGGCCATTACAAATAGTGTTGTTGTGAGCATAATTGTAGATGTCTTTTGATGGCCATAAGCACTCATTTCTGTTGGGTATATACCTAGAGTGGAATTACTTGGTCTTTGATGGAATACATAACATTGCCTAAAAATAAGCTGTTTTTGAAGAAGTACACTATCACCTCAGGAGTCAGAGGCCTTAGCACAGTGGTTCTTAATCATTGGTGTGCATCAGAATCACTAGTGGAGCAACAGCAGAGATAACCGATGAAGTGCGTCTGGAGTTGAGCCCTGCATCTGTATTTTTCAAAAGCTCTGCAGATGATTGTGCACATCCTAGGTTGAAAACCACCTTCTCAGCCAGGCACGGTGGCTCATGCCTGTAATCCCAGCACTTTGGGAGGCCAAGGCAGGTGGATCACCAGAGGTCAGGAGTTCAAGGCCAGCCTGGCCAACATGGTGAAACCCCATCTCTACTAAAAATACAAAATTAGCCATGTGTGGTGGTGCATGCCTGTAATCCCAGCTCCTAGGGAGGCGGAGGTTGCACTGAGCCAAGATCACACCATTGCACTCCAGCCTGGGCAACAAGAGTGGAAAAAAAAAAAAAGAAAACCCCCTTCTCAGAGTGAGACTTCGTTTGGTAGTGTTATCAGGGAGAGTGACAGATAGTGATTGTAAAAGAAAAAGGCTTTTAATTTTTGTGTTTAGCTTAGGTTTAAGTTTTATTAAAATTTTGGTTTTTAAATTAAAAACAAACATTTTGGCTATTAAAATGATCATGCTGTTGACATTTACTGTCATATCTGAAAAATTTTAATTCACAATTTTAAAACATTTTATTATGGAAAATCTCAGATACAAAAGCAGAGGGAATAATATAATGAAGCCATTATTGTTCCCACCTTCCACAGTTAACACATGACCAATCTTGTCTATACTTAACCTCTGCAATATTTAAAATCAAGCCTATACATACCATTTCAACTATAAATATTCATTATGTATTTCTAAAAAATAAAAACCTCTTTAAAAAATATTACCATATCATTATTAAACCCCCCAAAACGAACATTGGCTCCTTATTTTCATCAAATGGCCTATCAGTGTTCAATTTTTTTTTTCTTTTTACTATTTATTTGAAGCAGGATCCAAAGGAGGGCCGTCCATTTGCGATTGACATATCTCTCTCTCTCTCTCTCTTTTTTTTTTTTTTTTGAGACAGAATCTCACTCTTGCCCAGGCTGGAGTGCAGTGGCGCAATCTTGGCTCACTGCAACCTCTGTCTCCTGGGTTCAAGTGATTCTTATGCCTCAGCCTCCCGAGTAGCTGGGATCACAGGTGCCTGCCACCATGCCTGGCTAATTTTTATATTTTTTGTAGAGACAGGGTTTCACCATGTTGGCCAGGCTGGTCTCAAACTCCTGGCCTCAAGTGATCCGCCTGCCTCGGCCCTCCTCGGCCTCCCAAAGTCCTGCGATTTTGAGCCACCAAGCCCACCCACAATTGACGTATCTTTTAAGTTCCTCTTTAAAGTAGGGCTTGCATCCCTCTTTTTTTTCTTGCTGTTTTATTCTCGAGGAAGAAACCAGGTTGGTCTCTGTCAGGTTGATCCTGTGGGGTTTCTCAGTCTTGATTTTGCATTCCTGTGGTGTCATTCATATTAATGTGTGTGGTTTCAGATTGTTTGTTTCCGTAATGAGACGTTTACCCTCATAAATGACTTGGTTATCCACCAGACCTTACGTTAACGTCTCTTCAGTCTTTTTGGTCATCTGAAGCTCATTCTGTAGTACATGATGCAGAACGTGCCCACAGGTGCATTATTCCCATATTCCACGAAAGTACCTGATTATGGAGATTAGTTTGATTGTTTATAAAATCCATGATTTACACTTTCTTTCTTTGCATACCTTAGTTACTCTGTGGACTTCTGGAAAAAAGCATTGCTGTCACAAAATCTGATGACAATCTGATTTTCTTTTTCCTACTTGCGATTTGGTCTTTTTTTAAAATGTGGGTGATCAAATGATTTTTTCCCTTTTCTTTAGAGGGTCAGTGTTCCTAGAAACACAGGATACCCTTTCAATATGTAGTTTCAAGCTGTCTTTTATTTTAGGAGAGTTCTTTTGAGTTGTTTTTGGTATTTGTTCTGTATTACTGCTTTGGTTTTCTTCTTCAGGACCTGCCATTGTAGATGTACCTTTGCTGATCTTCATCACTTTTTTTTTTAAATCACCTTATCGCTTCTTTTAAAATAAGTTTCTTTTTAAATAACAGTTTTATTGAGCAAAATCCTTATACCATGAAATTCACTCTTTTAAAGTATACAATTCAGTGGTTCTTAGTATATTCACAGAGGCATGCATTATTGCCAGTATCTAATTTTAGAACATTTTCAAATTTTAGAAAGAGACGTTATACCCATTAGCAGTCACTCCACATCCTCCCCTACCCCCACAGCTCCTGAAAACCACTAATCAACCACTAATCAATCTACTTTCTATCTCTTTGGGTCTGCCTGTTATGGACAGTTCATGGACATTTCATGGAATCATACAATTGTGTACTGGCTTCTCTCACTTTGCATAATGTTTTCAAGGGTCATCCCTTCATATTGATACTTCTTGTATCAATGTATTGTTCCTTTTCTAGCTGAATGATACCCCATTGTATAGATATACCACTTTTTGTTTATCCATTCATCAGATGAACACTTCAGTTGCTTCTGCTTTTTGGCTATTATGAATAATGCTGCTGTGAATGTGCAAGTTTTTATTTCTCTCGGGTATATACCTAGGAGTGGGATTGTTGGGTCACATGGTGACTAATTAGCCTGTTGAGGAGCTACCAAACTGTTTTTCAAGTGGCAGCACCATTTTACATTCCCCAGCAAGGTATGAAGGTTCTGATTTCCTGTATCTTCACCAACATTTGTTACTTTTTTATTCTAGCTATCCTAGTGGTATGAAGTGATACCTCATTGTGGTTTTGATTTGCATTCCTCTCACGACTAATGATGTTGAGCATCTTTTCATGTATTAATACTTATAGGCTATTGTAAGCACTGTAGACACAGTGATGTATCAGATACATGGTTTGCAAATATTTTCTCACATTGTTTAGGCTCTCTTTTCACTTTCTTGATATCATTTGAAGCCCAAAAGTATTTAATTTTGATGTAGCTCAGTTTACCTACTTTTGCTTTTGTCATTGTGCTTTTGGCTTCTCAACTGAGAAATCATTGCTGAGTTCAAGGTCACAAAGATTTACTTGTATGCTTCCTTTAAGAGTTTCATAGTTTTGGCCAGGCATGGTGGCTCACGCCTGTAATCCTAGCACTTTTCGGAGGCCGAGGTGGGTGGATCACCTGAGGTCAGGAGTTTAAGACCAGCCTGGCCAACGTGGTGAAACCCCTTCACTACTAAAAATAGAAAAATTAGCTGAGCATGGTGGTGCATGCCTATAATCCCAGCTACTTGGGAGATTGAGGCAGGAGAATCGCTTGAACCCAGTGAGCTGAGATCACACGACTGTACTCCAGCCTGGGCGACAGAGCGAGATGCGGTCTCAGAAAAAAAAAAAAAGTTTCACAGTTTTACTTTCCATTTAGATCTGTGATACATTTGAGTTAATTTTTCTATATGACGTCAGGAAGGAGGGATCCAGCTTTACTTTTTTTATTTTTTTATCTTTTTGAGATAAGATCTCACTCCCATTGCCTAGGCTGGAGTGCAGTGGCGTGATCTCAGCTCACTGCAGCCTCGACATCCTGGGCTCAAACCATCCACCCATCTCAGCCCCCCAGGTAGCTGAGACTATAGGTGCATGCCACCATGCTCAGCTAATTTTTGTATTTTTTGTGGAGACAGGGTTTTGCCACGTTGCCAAGCTGGTCTCAAGCTCCTGAGCTCATGTGATCCACCCACCTCAGCTTCTCAAAGTGCTGGGATTACAGGCATGAGCCATGGCACCTGGGCCAGCTTTATTCTTTTGCATATGTATATCTAGTTTTCCCAGCACCATTTCTTGAAAAGACTATTCCTTTCCTGTCTAATTTTCTTGACACCACAATAACTTTTATGGAATCTGACTGAGATCCTTTTCTTTGCTATTGTCTGCTAGTGAAATGAATTTTTGTGTACTTTTAGGAGGAGGAAATGGGCAAGGATAGCTTTCCTAGTTCATTTTCTAGGTTAAAGCTCTCTCTTCTCTGGCTTTTGCAAAGTGAGAATACATGTACCTTGTGCTTTCTGAGATGTGCCTTTTCTGCTTCTCTCCACCACTTCTATCTGAACTTATTGCTTTGTCTCTTTTGTCTGGCATTCTATAACTTGGATTCTACTCCCAGCAGTTTCTCTTCTGTGAGACTTTGTCTTGGAAAGGAACTTTTGATTTGCTAATTTTGAGAATTTATAGCACCCAGACTGTACCATGAGAACTTACTTATACTGCACTCTAGTCCGCTTGCATTTACAGTTGACCCTTGAATAATGCAGGGGTTAGGGGTGCCAGTGCCCATCCCAGCAGTTCAAAATCCACATATAACTTCTGACTTCCAAAAAACTTAACTACTAATAGCCTACTGCTGACCAGAAACCTTTCTGACAACAGAAACTGTTGATTAACACATTTTTTTATGTTATATGTATTATATACTGTCATCTTAAGGGCAAGCTAAAGAAATGAAGACGTTAAGAAAATCATAAAGAAGAGAAAATATATTTACTATGCATTAAGTGGATGTGGATCGTCATAAAGGTCTTCATCCTTATCATCTTCACAGTTGAATAGGCTGAGGAGGAAAAGAAAGGAAGGGTTGGTTGTGCTGTCCCGGGGGTGGCAGAGGCAGAAGAAAATATGAGTATAAGTGGATCTGTGCAGTTCAAACCTGTATTGTTCAAGGGTCAAATGTGTTTATAAGTGGAATTGTGCCAAACTGCCTCCTAGTTTTTGCTGCTGTTCTCAGATTAGCCCTCCACACTGTCCAGTGAGCATCTGCTATGACTGTGAGGTTCTGTTCTCCACCTGTCGGAAGTTCTCGTGCCTTCTTTCATCTTCTTCCCACACACATACTGATACCATGCAAGTCTTGTAGTTGTCAGAGGTTTGTTTACACCTGATTTTATTTGGAAGTTTGTCTCCTGATTCTGCTGTAGATGCTGTCTGTGAACCTTTGCTCTTCCTGCCCTCATTGCTTTATCTGAGTATATGGGGAGATCTAGAGGAGATTTAAAAAGTACACTGCTATTGCTGTTATCTTCCCAGAATCTTCTCATTGACAAATGTTTTTGAAGCATGTTCTATTTCTTTTTTTAAACAGTATAGCATCTACAAGTTAAAAAGAAAATGCAATCAATAGTTGATTCTGAGTTTACAATACCAGGTGATTCTGTAGTGAAACAAATTATAGGAACTTTTTCTAGGCTGAGTTAAATATCATAAAATGTTATCATACCTGTTGAATGTATGTCATTTTTTTTCCAGTGATAAGTAGTTTAATGATTTGTATGTCATATATGGACTATGCTAAGAATCAACTTTTCTCTTTCAGAATAACAAGCCTTTGTATTCATTTGAAGATAATGCAGACTATGTTTATGATGTTATGTGGTCACCTACCCACCCAGCCCTGTTTGCCTGTGTGGATGGCATGGGGAGATTGGATTTGTGGAATCTCAATAATGACACAGAGGTGAGCAGGAAAATAACAAAAATTGCATTGAAAAATAGAAAATTGGGTATTTATTGAATAATCTGTGAAATTCCTTTTATTCCAAAGAATGTAAAAGGGCTCTCTGATTGTAGCTTCATCACAAAGAACTCAAATAAGCTTTGTACCCTAAATAATAAACAGCATGCTGCGAAGAACTAAAGGGAGAAATAATGCTGCCAGGAGCACTGGGGCATTTCCTTTTACTTCTGAAAAGCACTATCATGTCTCTAATGTCCTGGCAAAGTCTCATTCATAAGATAACTGGGATGTTTTTCATTCATAGGCTAGAAAGCAGACAGTTTCAGACTGTTGAAGTATGTTAACCTTAATTCTGAATTTCTAAATTATCTCTTAGCCTTGATAGCATTGTATATCATCCATAAACATTAATCTTAGCCTGATTTGTTTGAAGGAAGGAAAAATGTATTTTGATTTTTGATGAGTTTTTTTCCATGAAGGATTGAAAACAGAGTGTTACTATAAAATGAATATAGAAACTATCAAATTTCCTAATTGCTGTACTAAAATCACTTATTAGCAATTAAATTTAATTGCAACTCTTATTTATTTTTAGTCACATGTATTTTTACCAGCTTAGAGAAGCTTAAAAATGTTCTTAGAATTCTATTCTATATTGCTGTTGGTAATAGAATTAATTAGCATTTCTTTCAATAACAATTGTTGAGAGAGAGTCAACTCAGATCTCCCACATCTCTTCCTAGTTACCTAGAATGGTACCAATTCTGTTGTCTTAATTTGGATTTTGGTCTTAGAGATTTGAGGTTACAATTAAATGTGGATTGAAATTTAATATTTCTTTATAACAATTTTGGTATTCTGTGTATGGGGTTAAATTATTTGGGGATGACTAATACAAATTATAAGGATTTTTTTGTCAAATTTCAAAATTTTTTAAAAATTTTATCTTACTTTTAGTCTGAATCCAAACACTGAATGTTTGCTTCATGTGTAGCAAATAAAACTCTTCTTCCTTAGCAAAGAAGAGGCATAGTCAGATTCCAGGGAGCTGGTGCCATTGTGTTGGTGCCATTATCCTGGCTCTCTCCGGCTAGCTCATGGAACAAGAGGCTTTAGACAGACTCATACTGCACCTTCAGTATGAACTGTTTCTAGGAACAGAGAGTCAAATACAGGTTTCAGCTGATAAGAGATACATGCTGCACAAGTGATTCCTGTCCTCTACAACTGAACCATAATCTGCTTATGAGGGCTTTTGAAGTGTTTTCTTTTTAAATGGGTTTTGGCCATGTGTTTTCAAACAGCTTGACTTCTTAAAGACATTAAAACAACAAAAAAGGATTCTTTATTCAAGAGAAGACCTTTCAAAATAATGTGTCTAGTCTTCTGAGAATTTTTTATACAAAGACTTATTTTCCCAAACCATTTTCAAGGATTGACTATAATGTCATTCATAATATATCACTGAAGAAGAAGAAAGTTGGGGAAATTCTTACCTGTTTTCATCTTTGTTTTTAAAAATGTACCCAGATTGAGAGAAGAATTACTGTTTTACATGTTTATAGAAATCTTGATGAAACTTTCAACACTGTCCTTTATTTTAAATGACTTTAGGTACCAACTGCCAGCATTTTTGTGGAGGGTAATCCTGCTCTTAATCGTGTGAGATGGACCCATTCTGGCAGAGAGATTGCTGTGGGTGATTCTGAAGGACAGATTGTTATATACGATGTGGGAGAGGTATGGGACTCCCTGCCTATAATTTTGACACATCTGTTTAGTTGCATTGTAGTAAAGGCATCTTTGTGGCTAACCCTAGGCTTTGAGGTTTATGAGTTGTATAAACTATATGGTTGTAAAGATAAAACTTACTTTCTACCACAGAAGCAACTCTTGAAACATTTTCTTTCTAAACCCAATGGTCTGTGTCCCATGCAACAGATTTTGTGGGTAATACAATAAATACATTGAAAATACCGTGTTTCTTGAAGCATGCATTGCTGGAAATTAGAAATTCTTCGGGGAGAAGTTTGGAGTTATAGGTGGACTTTGGGGTTTTATTGATATTGAAATAAGATTTATTTTTCTGTATTCATTAATTTGGGCCAGGTAGTAGAAACCAAAAGTAGTATCTTTTGAGAACCATCTGTGACTTTATGAAATGTGCATCTTGACTCTGAAGCCTTGATGCAAAGCCACAGTAATGGAATCCAATAGGATAAGCTGCAGCTGTCTCATCTTTGCTGCTCTGATTGGCTGAACACAAAGCCCAGGATGGATTTCCTCTTTTTTAACCCTGGCCAGGGGTTAAAAAAGTGACCTTAGCCACTTTCCTTTGCTATGCCTCATGATTTCTCTCCTCTCTGGATATCCCATGGCCTCTAGCAACTGGATCTGGTGGGAGGTAGATTTAATCATTTAGAGCAGCCAGTTAAACTATCTGCACAAATGGAAATGTTCTGTACCTGCACTAATATGGTAGCTTCTAGCCACATATGGCTATCGAACACTTTAAGTGTTGCTACTACAACTGCATAACTGAATTTTTAATTTTAATTAATTTTAATGTAAATAGTCACATGTGGCCAGTAGCTACCCTACTGGATAGTGTAGATTTATAAACAGGCACAGTCATTTGCCACAGTGAGTGGTTTGTGCCCTAACATGACAGTGTCAGACTCCTATGATATTATAATGGCAGTTATCAAAAATATTTGTTATTGGGGCCAGGCGCAGTGGCTCACACCTGTAATCCCAGCACTTTGGGAGGATGAGGCGGGTAGATCACCTGAGGTCAGGAGTTCAAGACCAGCCTGGCCAACATGGCAAAACCCCATCTCTACTAAAAATACAAAAATTAGCCAGGTGTGGTGGCACATGCCTGTAATCCCAGCTACTTGGGAGGCTGAGGCAGGAGAATCACTTGAACCTGGAGGCAGAGGTTACAGTGAGCCAACACTGTGCCACTGCACTCCAGCCTAGGCAACAGAGTGGGACTGTCTCAAAAAAAAAAATTATATATATATATATGTTATTGGACTGCCTCCGAAGTAAAGCATCACAAGGCTCTTTTGCCACCAGTGCAACACTAAAGCGGTAAATAGCAGCACAGCTTTTGATGAAGGAGTTAAGGTATCAAGAAAGATTACCTATGTTCCAAACAAAAATACTTAGAAGAAACCAGCCCCCTTATGAACCATGCCTCAAACACTGTTTCTTACTAGGAATTGTGCAAGAATACAGTAAAAAAAAAATTTAAGGAATTCCTCTCCAGCAAAATCCATGAGATGGTGCATAGGAGTTATATTTACAAAGCATCATTGTTATTCTCTCTTGCATTGGTGGTGATAATAGCCAAGTCATTTCTGAGGCTGTCACAACACACTTCACAAACACCGTCTTTTGTTTTGAAATGTTGTAAATCATTGTTATAGTCCCCATAATTATGGAAAGGCCATTCAGGTCAATTATTACTTTTTAACAGAAAAATTATTTGAAAACAAACTGAACAATAGTGGGTAAAATGATCTTTTATTTCATTGTATATAAAACATTGTCTTTCTTTTAATAGCAGATTGCTGTTCCCCGCAATGATGAATGGGCACGGTTTGGCCGAACACTTGCAGAAATTAATGCAAACCAAGCTGATGCAGAGGAGGAAGCAGCTACCCGAATACCTGCTTAGTTCCTGAAAAGGGGAGTGTAACTAGTGGATTTGGGAAAGGTTCTTAAGTAGATCCCGAGACTATTTGCATGCTTCTATCTAAATGATAATTAAAAGGAAATTTCATGGATTAAACCATGGGTTTAATGCAGCAAGGAAACTTAAAATGTCCCTTTATATGTAACATGCATCTTGTTTTGGATTTGTGTCATTTTTTAATATAGCTTATTGACTTCACAGAAAGCAGCTTTTTTGAATTCTAACACACAGGTGTGTATTTGGTATTAGTTATTTTGAGTTCTTTTCAACTTATAACACTATATACAGTTATTTCTAAAGCACAGATGAAATAAGTTCTGCATATTTTTAAATAATCACAGTTCCCTGTTATACAGATAATGTTCTCACTACCCGTAATACGTAGGACCATTGTTTCTCCTTAGCCGTAGTATGCATACACCTATCCATGTTCATTCTGACATCCTTTGTTGTCTTTATAATTCATGTGGTAGTTACCTATAAATAAAAACAAATATGTGTTAACTTTTCAGATTTTCATTTTTACTCCTTACAACTTGAATTTTTCCATCTTTTATAAAATATATTTTTCCGTATCTTTCTTTAAGCTCCTGCTGTGAGCAGCCATCTCAAATCCTATAGAGCTGTGTGCCCTAAATATGCCATGTGGTATATACTATAGATCTCCCAGGGCATTATGAATTGGTGTCTAGATAATCTGTTGGTGAAAAAATTTCCCCTAGGTTAACTTTTGCTTTACTACTTTATATTCTTTCCATCTAAGACATATTTCCTTTAAAAGATAAACAGAAAGCTGCCTATAATTTTCACTGATTAAGAACTATGTATGTGACCTCACTGAGAGTAAAACCTTTGAGAGAAATTGATTTCATGATTTCAGTAGCCATAAAGGCAAAGTGCTCAAATGGACCCATACTTTGGCATTAAAATCTACATCTTGAGATCTGTTGCCACAGCATTGTCTACAAGTCCAAAAGGTAGGTGACAAATATCTAAGAATTAGTATTGAAATCAGTGAATTTCAGGAATAGAGGAAAGGACTATGATCAGATCTTGATTTTATCTACTTTAAATTGTCTATTTATTTGATCCCAACCTTTTGTACCTCTGAAATGTAACTGTCTTTTATTCAACAGAACATGAACTAGGAAGAGAGATTAGCAAACAGAATGTGAACATTTTTCTTTTAATAATTGTAACAAAGATTTGTTGGGAGAGAAATGTCCAAATAATGAGTAGTGTATAGTGTAAGGAATAATTGACCTGGAATTATTGGCCCCAAACTCTCATTCTTGCTGAAGCACCTATGAGAAGTATGATTTTAGCCAAGTCTGTGCCTCACTCTTTATATGTAGGAATTAAGTTTTGATTTAATGATTTCTGAATTTTCTTTCGGCTCTACTCAATTATGGGGTATCAGTATATGAAATGGAATATAGAAAAGTAGGCAATTCTTTACTTTTCTATATTCGGTTTCATAAATTAATATCCCATAATTGCCCATTATGTACCAAAGACAACATCTCAAGTTATCTCATTGTAGCAGTGTCTGTGAGTCAAAACTTCAATTTTAGCAGAGTCACACTGTCTTTATATAGAAAAATTCATGTACTCACTACTCATGTAGTTACTGTATCTTTACTTTCAGCTTGTAAAAATGACTAAAAGTAGGGAAAACAAGTGTTAAAACATAATGGATAAGAAAAGGTTGGAAATCAGATGGCAAATCTGATGTTCCTCGGCCTCAAGGTGTTGTGTTTAGTTGTGAAAGAAAGAATAAAATTGTTTAAATGTTGCACTTTTTGGGAATGACTTCTCCCCTTCTCCCCCAGAAAATGCGATGTATACCTTTGCCCATTCAACTTTAGTCTGTAGTTTTAGGAACACACAAATTTACTTTAAGGAATCACCTTTAAAGTTGACTGTATAATAGCAAAAGAGAAAGTATTGAGACTGTCAGTGTTGATAAAGCTTCTAGCAAGATTAGGTTGACTAGAAGTACATCACAGTTCTTTATACTTTTAGAACTAAAAGCCTTATAATTTTGAAAAATATCCAGTTACAGAAATTGTACCATATCAGTTATACTTTTTTTCTGAGTAAGAAAACAAGCTATAGCTTTCTGGTTAATTTCTTATTTTTTGTTGTTTGGTTTTTGTCTTTTTGAATGGAACGTTAAAGTTTATTACCTTCATGTTAAGGAATATCCAGCTTCACAGACAATTAACTTGCAATACATCTCTGAAATAATCATTTTTTGGTATTACTTAAACCAAATATGCATTGGTAGAAGCTTTCTTCCTGTTTACAGATCCAGTTCCCTATAAAGTTTAGAAAGTCTCTTTGTATAAAATGTTGTTACAATAATGCTGAAATACTGTATCTCAAAGGAATGGATGACTTAAAATTTAGTGAGAGGAACTATAGGAAAGTCATCTTAGGAATGATTGGTCCTAGTCTTTCAGTGTTGTTAAAATGTTTTAGTCTGTTCTGCACTAGTATGGATAGACTGTAATGTCCACCCCTTGAACCATATGGAAAGACTTGAATGGATGAGTGAAAATCTGCTGTGA
Source organism: Symphalangus syndactylus (assembly GCF_028878055.3). Lineage (NCBI taxonomy): Eukaryota > Metazoa > Chordata > Mammalia > Primates > Hylobatidae > Symphalangus > Symphalangus syndactylus. The sequence goes on from NC_072430.2 coordinate 75,684,295, forward strand.
AGCATATCATACTATCTTTCCTTTATATTGAGTAGTGCATTATTTTTAAGTCAGAAAGCCAGTAGGTTTTTTTGTTTGTTTGTTTTTCCCTAAAGCGCTGCCATAAATTTCAGTGGTCACCTGCCACTCACTGGGCGGTGCATTTTTAAATGTCTTTTCCACAACCCCAGTATTTCACCATTGACATTGTAATAGTTTTCTAAATGAGAAAGCTGTATAATTAAATGTATGCTAAAGAGACTGGAGCTCCAAGTGCAGCTCCAGATGCTGCTTATCATCTAGGGTGCTGGTGTCATGTCTCAGTCTTCAGGATAAGCCAAGGTTAAAAAGCCAACAGCTTTGCTTCTTCTTGATGACTTAGTGATGGGGTTCCCATTGAGTTTTGTTTTCAATCCAAGCTACACTGCCACAAGAAAGGAGATCTTGCTTTCCTGTTACCATCTTGCTGATTGCTAGGCCAGCAGTCCCCAACCGTTTTGGCACCAGGCATCAGTTTCATGGCAGACAATTTTTCCACGGACCAGGGAGGTTGGGGAGATGGTTTCGGGATCAAACTGTTCCACCTCAGATCATCATCAGGCATTATTAGATTCTCATAAGGAAGGAGCTCACACAGCCTAGATCCCTCACATGTGCAGTTCACATTAGGGTTTGCGCTCCTATGACAATCTAATGCCGTCACTGGCTGATCTGACAGGATGGGGAGCTGAGGTGGTATTGCTCACTTGCCCGCCCGCCTGCTGCTCACCTTCTGTTATACGGCCTGCCACAGACCACTACTGGTTCTGGTTTGCGGCCCAGGGGTTGGGGCCCCCTGTGCTAGGCAACTTAGAGACCTTACAGGTTTGAGGAAAAGTCACTCCCAACTAGGACTTTATCATTTACTAATTTAAAATTATTGATGCTGTGAAATTATTTACTTAGAGATCTGGCTTACAAATCTAGGGGCTCCTAATGCTGTCAGAGAATTAGAAATTGCCCCAAAGGCAATATTCAGAGAACAGCCATTTTCAGTATTTCTTTTGAAGGGGAAGATTACAATTAGGAACATTCTTTTAACCAGTTTTTTCAAAAGTTTTACAGCCCCCAAATGGTAGTAATTTGCTTGTATTGTATTACATTTTGTAAATCCTTTTTCATAAATAGGAAGCATGTTATGGAGTCCATCTTAGAGAATCCTACACTGCTAACCAGAATACCAACTATAAAACTTGGAATCCATCACACTGGAATGCTTTTCACAATAGGCCAGTTCTCTCATTCCTTTTGTTGGACTTTATGTTATTTAGATTGTCTTTCTGCCTGCCATGTTCACAATTCCCAAACTTCTAAAAGTTCAAATGGATGGCAGGAATTTAAGTTTTCAGTATGTAGCTTTTAGCCACTGATAGTTTCCATATAGCCAATCAGCAGTCTTTTACAAACTTTTATAAAATTATGGTATTTTGTGTTGTTAGTTTCATAGCAGGAATCCCAGTTTTGGCTTCTTAATATTCCATTACCAGTTCCCAGTCAGAGGATGGAACAGCTTGCACTCAGGTAAGCTTTCTGAAAGGTCTGTTTCACTTTGTGAGGTCGCTTATTCAGGTCTCTGGTAATGTATTATCTTGCCTCTCTTATAATGTACTTGATTTGGTCAGAAAGCTGTGGGGCAGTGATTGTATGGATGTAGAACACACCTGCGTTGGGCCGAGCATGCAGAGACCTGACACTGTGACTCCTGAAATCAGGTATACCAGTGGTAAGACTTTGATAGCAAGTAATTTTATCTTTTGTGAATTTTTGTACTAGATTTTTTTTTTTTTCCGAACAAGGTAATGGAAATGCATTGAAACAAAATTTCTTATATTTAAGAGTGGCTTGGTATATGAGAGAAAGAACACTGGGTACAAAAGGCCCAAGTTCTATTCCTGATTTCCCCCATTTCTAGTAGTGTAACCTAGGATAAGGGTAAGTATTATCATCTTTTAAATGAGGAAAATATTTGCTTTCTCTGACAATTATGTGAGAAAATGTATATGTGAAGACCTTTGTAAATTATATTACAAAGTACTATACAAATAAGGGATTTTATTTTTCATTTTCTTTTTAAGAATACAAGAAGGGAGAGAGACCATCTGTGTACCCCTCTGTGCAATGTAACGAGCTCAGGATAAAGTGGGTTGGTGTTCAAGAAATTATTTTTTAATTCTAGGAAATCACATAACTTAAACCCTCAGCAGAATCCTCAAGTGTTCAGGAGTAGCAGTGAACTGAGAAAAATACCAATTGCTTTTAATCAGTGATACTTTTTCTAGGAATGTTTTATTATATTCTATGATAAAGTTACAGATTATGTTTAGTAGAAAAAAAAAATGACCCACTCTGAATTTCCATCCTAGACTCAGCTGTTCCTCTTCTGTTATATACAGAACATCGACTGTGGTATCTGGAGGCTTTGAAAAGGGCAAGTGGAACTCCTTTTTTGAATCAATGAGAGAACAAACTTGGTTCAAGACTATACAGTTACATAGTGGCAGAACCGGAATCAGTCACTTCTATACAAATCTAGTAACAACAGCTATTCAGCTGTTATGCTCTTTACATAGTACTTCTCCCTTCCCTAGGATTAGTCCTCTTGGAAATAATGTGTGCTCATGTGAGAAGATGATCACTAAAAGAAGACCTTTGTTCCTTAAGGAACTGTGTATTGGCTGTCGGGCTTACAGGACACCTTGAGATCAGTCCTGCAGAAATAGCTCTTATCTGCTTCATATCTGGATTGGCAGAGCCCTGCTCTCTTACTACATCCAAAATATGATTTCCAGAAACAAGTCAAAACCTGATATAATAAATACCCATTGAGGAAGAAACTTGGTAAAATGACTAGGCCCTTATTAATGGGCCTCATTTCTAATAATGATATAGTCATGATTTGTCAGTACATTAAGGGTTCTTAGATGGATTTGAAGGAGACTTCATTTTCTAGAGGTAAAAGAAATGATGAGCCTTAGTCTTCCTCAAACTCAGGAGTAACTTAAGTAGTATTTGTGTCAAGAAAAAATAATTTTGTGCCAAAAGTCCAATAAGGAATAATACAGTGTAATACAAAAAAGACTGCCCCTGAGTTGCCTGCTCCTCATCTTAGACAAATTCTTCATCTTTCTAGACCTTCCCCCTCTTTGCTGTAAAATGAGTGCTGCAGTATCAGCGTTACCAGGGAATAACTGGCATAATACATTCACGTAGATCAGATGCCCCAAAATGCTAAATGAATGTCAAGATGTGTTTTAATTGGAATTACATCAACTGAGAGGAAGTAATCGGCTCCAAATACTAACATTTAGTTGGTAGATTAGCCCTTTCAAACATGGTAGTCCTGAAATTTATATTTCCAGTTCTAAGAGCCTTGAATTTTAAGAGTCAACTTGTGTTGAAACTCAGTTAACCATGTCTTTGGGCAAATGTTTTCACCTCTCTAAGCCTATTCCTTCGTCTACCACTTCTTAGAGAAGTTATGAGAATTAAACCCGAATATATGTGAAAATGCATGCTAATCTATGAAGCACCATACAGGTATGAAGCATTGGTATTATGGAAGGTGATAAGTAAATAGCCTTCAACAGGTTCCGCATCTGATCTTCAGTAGTTCCTGTAAGCTTCTCAGGCTCTATCTCCTGGCTGTTAGAGGTTAAAAACAGGCTCCTAGAAATTCAGATATCTCTGCTGACACAGCTGCTTTACCACACAAAGCCTTCCTGACCAGTTAGGATTCACTTATAATGTTTATCTTAGCTTTTTTATTTTGCTTCTGAAAGAGAGTGCTAAATCAGTGTAAGTTTCAAAAAAAAAAAAATAATAGAGATGGGAGTGATATGAGAACCTACTCAAAGGTCTTTCACCATTACTTTATATTTAGTGGAAATGTACAGCTGCTTCTAGTTACCATTTCCTCTGCCTTAAAAAGAACTGGCCTGTGTACATTCTGACCATGTAGTAGTAATAACTGCTACTATTTACTGAGCATTTACTAAATAATACATATATACACACACAGATGTGGGAAATATGATTGCTAATTTACAAAAGAGGAAACTGGTTTGTAGCCAATTTGCACGATGTAAATGTTCCCACCATTGCCAATTGCAAACAACAAATGTAGTATCAATGAAAATGGAATTGGGAAGATACACACATAGTGGGCTCTCATTGGGCTGGTACAAGCCAGGTCCAGCATATCCCTGGGACTAGGGACATTAAGTGAGTCATAGCTTAGGAACTAAACACAGAAAGCCTTGATTTTAGACTTGTGTACTTAACCAAGTTGCTGCACTACTTTTATGATAGTTTTCAGCTCAAATAAGCCTACACATAATACTACATATTTAAAAGACCACAAAGCAACTCTTTGTGAGAGAGAGGAACTAGGATTACTCTTCTGGCTTCTAGAAAGTGATTCTAGAACTTTTTTTAAAAAAATACTTTTAAGTTCTGGGGTACATGTGCAGAACGTGCAGGTTTGTTACATAGGTATACACGTGCCATGGTGGTTTGTGGTATCCATCAACCCATCATCTAGGTATTTCTCCTAATGCTATCCCTCCCCTAACCCCCAACTCCCAACAAGCCCCAGTGTGTGATGTTCCCCTCCCTGTGTCCACGTGTTCTCATTGTTCAGTTCCCACTTAGGAGTCAGAACATGCAGTGTTTGGTTTTCTGTTCTTGTGTTAGTTTGCTGAGAATGATGGTTTCCAGCTTCATCCATGTCCCTGCAAAGGACATGAACTCATCCTTTTACTTATTTATTTATTTAGACATGGAGTCTCGCTCTGTTGCCCAGGCTGGAGTGCAGTGGCACAATCTCGGCTCACTGCAAGCTCTGCCTCCCGGGTTCACACCATTCACCTGCCTCAGCCTCCTGAGTAGCTGGGACTACAGGTGCCTGCCACCACGCCCAGCTAATTTTTTTGTACTTTTTTAGTAGAGACGGGATTTCACCATGGTAGCCAAGATGGTCTCAATCTCCTGACCTTGTGATCTGCCCGCCTCAGCCTCCCAAAGTGCTGGGATTACAGGCGTGAGCCACCACGCCCGGCCAAACTCATCCCTTTTTATGGCTGCATAGTATTCCATGGTGTATATGTGCCACATTTTCTTTATCCAGTCTATCACTGATGGGCATTTGGGTTGGTTCCAAGTCTTGGCTATTGTGAATAGTGCTGCAATAAACATACACGTGCATGTGTCTTTATAGTAGAATGATTTATGATCCTTTGGGTATATACTCAGTAATGGGATCGCTGGGTCAAATGGTATTTCTAGTTCTAGATTCTTGAGGAATCGCCACACTGTCTTCCACAATGGTTGAACTAATTTACACTCCCACCAACAGTGTAAAAGCATTCCTATTTCTTCACATCCTCTCCAGCATCTGTTGTTTACTGACTTTTTAATGATCGCCATTCTAACTGGCGTGAGATGGTATCTCACTGTGGTTTTGATTTGCATTTCTCTAATGACCAGTGATGAGCTTTTTTTCATATGTTTGCTGGCTGCATCAATGTCTTCTTTTGAGAAGTGTCTGTTCATAACATTTGCCCACTTTTTGATGGTTTGTTTTTTCTTGTAAATTTGTTTAAGTTCTTTGTAGATTCTGGATATTAGCCCCTTGTCAGATGGATAGATTGCAAAAATTTTCTCCCATTCTGTAGGTTGCCTGTTCACCTTCATGATAGTTTCTTTTGCTGTGCAGAAGCTGTGTAGTTTAATTAGATCCAATTTGTCAATTTTGGCTTTTGTTGCCATTGCTTTTGGTGTTTCGGTCATGAAGTCTTTGCTCATGCCTCTGTCTAGAATAGTATTACCTAGGTTTTCTTCTACGGTTTTTATGGTTTTAGGTCTTACGTTTAAGTCTTTTATTTTATTATTTTTTTTTTTTATACTTTAGGTTTTAGGGTACATGTGCACAATGTGCAGATTTGTTACATATGTCTCCATGTGCCATGTTGTTTTGCTGCACCCATTAACTCGTCATTTAGCATTAGGTATATCTCCAAATGCTGTCCCTCCCCCTCCCCCCACCCCACAACAGTCCCCCAAGTGTGATGTTCCCCTTCCTGTGTCCATGAGTTCTCATTGTTCAATTCCCACCTATGAGTGAGAACATGCGGTGTTTGGTTTTTTGTCCTTGCGATAGTTTACTAAGAATGATGTTTTCCAGTTTCATCCATGTCCCTACAAAGGATATGAACTCATCATTTTTTATGGCTGCATAGTATTCCGTGGTGTATATGTGCCACATTTTCTTAATCCAGTCTATCGTTGTTGGACATTTGGGTTGGTTCCAATTCTTTGCTATTGTGAATAGTGCCGCAATAAACATACGTGTGCATGTGTCTTTATAGCAGCATGATTTATAATCCTTTGGGTATATACCCAGTAATGGGATGGCTGGGTCAAATGGTATTTCTAGTTCTAGATCCCTGAGGAATCGCCACACTGACTTCCACAATGGTTGAACTAGTTTACAGTCCCACCAACAGTGTAAAAGTGTTCCTATATCTCCACATCCTCTCCAGCACACCTGTTGTTTCCTGACTTTTTAATGATGGCCATTCTAACTGGTGTGAGATGGTATCTCACTGTGGTTTTGATTTGCATTTCTCTGATGGCCAGTGATGATGAGCATTTTTTCATGTGTTTTTTGGCTGCATAAATGTCTTCTTTTGAGAAGTGTCTGTTCATGTCCTTCGCCCACTTTTTGATGGGGTTGTTTTTTTCTTGTAAATTTGTTTGAGTTCATTGTAGATTCTGGATATTAGCCCTTTGTCAGATGAGTAGGTTGCAAAAATTTTCTCCCATTCTGTAGGTTGCCTGTTCACTCTGATGGTAGTTTCTTTTGCTGTGCAGAAGCTTTTTAGTTTAATGAGATCCCATTTGTCAATTTTGGCTTTTGTTGCCATTGCTTTTGGTGTTTTAGACATGAAGTCCTTGCCCATGCCTATGTCCTGAATGGTATTGCCTAGGTTTTCTTGTAGGATTTTAATGGTTTTAGGTCTAACATTTAAGTCTTTAATCCATCTTGAATTAATTTTTGTATAAGGTGTAAGGAAGGGATCCAGTTTCAGCTTTCTACATATGGCCAGCCAGTTTTCCCAGCACCATTTATTAAATAGGGAATCCTTTCCCCATTTCTTGTTTTTGTCAGGTTTGTCAAAGATCAGATAGTTGTAGATATGCAGCATCATTTCTGAGGACTCTGTTCTGTTCCATTGATCTATGTCTCTGTTGTGGTACCAGTAACATCCTGTTTTGGTTACTGTAGCCTTGTAGTATAGTTTGAAGTCAGGTAGCATGATGCCTCCAGCTTTGTTCTTTTGGCTTAGGATTGACTTGGCGATGCAGGCTCTTTTTTGGTTCCATATGAACTTTAAAGTAGTTTTTTCCAATTCTGTGAAGAAAGTCATTGGTAGCTTGATGGGGATGGCATTGAATCTATAAATTACCTTGGGCAGTATGGCCATTTTCACAATATTGATTTTTCCAACCCATGAGCATGGAATGTTCTTCCATTTGTTTGTGTCCTCTTTTATTTCATTGAGCAGTGGTTTGTAGTTCTCCTTGAAGAGGTCCTTCACATCCCTTGTAAGTTGGATTCCTAGGTATTTTATTCTCTTTGAAGCAATTGTGAATGGGAGTTCACTCATGATTTGGCCCTCTGTTTGTCTGTGATTGGTGTACAAGAATGCTTGTGATTTTTGTACATTGATTTTGTATTCTGAGACTTTGCTGAAGTTGCTAATCAGCTTAAGGAGATTTTGGGCTGAGAGGATGGGGTTTTCTAGATATACAATCATGTCATCTGCAAACAGGGACAATTTGACTTCCTCTTTTCCTAATTGAATACCCTTTATTTCCTTCTCCTGCCTGATTGCTCTGGCCAGAACTTCCAGCACTATGTTGAATAGGAGTGGTGAGAGAGGGCATCCCTGTCTTGTGCCAGTTTTCAAAGGGAATGCTTCCAGTTTTTGCCCATTCAGTATGATATTGGCTGTGGGTTTGTCATAGATAGCTCTTATTATTTTGAGATACGTCCCATCAATACCTGATTTATTGAGAGTTTTTAGCATGAAGCGTTGTTGAATTTTGTCAAAGGCCTTTTCTGCATCTATTGAGATAATCATGTGGTTTTTGTCTTTGGTTCTGTTTATATGCTGGATTACATTTATTGATTTGCGTATGTTGAACCAGCCTTGCATCCCAGGGATGAAGCCCACTTGATCATGCTGTATAAACTTTTTGATGTGCTGCTGGATTCAGTTTGCCAGTATTTTATTGAGGATTTTTGCATCAACGTTCATCAAGGATATTGGTCTGAAATTCTCTTTTTTGGTTATGTCTCTGCCAGGCTTTGGTATCAGGACAATGCTGGCTTCATAAAATGTGTTAGGGAGGATTCCCTCTTTTTCTATCGATTGGAATAGTTTCAGAAGGAATGGTACCAGTTCCTCCTTGTACCTCTGGTAGAATTCAGCTGTGAATCCATCAGGTCCTGGACTCTTTTTGGTTGGTAAGCTATTGATTATTGCCACAATTTCAGAACCTGTTATTGGTCTATTCAGAGATTCAACTTCTTCCTGGTTTAGTCTTGGGAGGGTGTATTTGTCGAGGAATTTATCCATTTCTTCTAGATTTTCTAGTTTATTTGCATAGAGGTGTTTGTAGTATTCTCTGATGGTAGATTGTATTTCTGTGGGATCAGTGGTGATATCCCCTTTTTCATTTTTTATTGCATCTATTTGATTCTTCTCTCTTTTCTTCTTTATTAGTCTTGCTAGCGGTCTATCAATTTTGTTGATCTTTTCAAAAAACCAGCTCCTGGATTCATTAATTTTTTGAAGGGTTTTTTGTGTCTCTATTTCTTTCAGTTCTGCTCTGATTTTAGTTATGTCTAGCCTTCTGCTAGCTTTTGAATGTGTTTGCTCTTGCTTTTCTAGTTCTTTTAATTGTGATGTTAGGATGTCAGTTTTGGATCTTTCCTGCTTTCTCTTGTGGGCATTTAGTGCTATAAATTTCCCTCTACACACTGCTTTGAATGTGTCCCAGAGATTCTGGTATGTTGTGTCTTTGTTCTCATTGGTTTCAAAGAACATCTTTATTTCTGCCTTCATTTCATTATGTACCCAATAGTCATTCAGGAGCAGGTTGTTCAGTTTCCATGCAGTTGAGCAGTTTTGAGGGAGTTTCTTAATCCTGAGTTCTAGTTTGATTGCACTGTGGTCTGAGAGACAGTTTGTTATAATTTCTGTTCTTTTACATTTGCTGAGGAGAGCTTTACTTCCAACTATGTGTTCAATTTTGGAATAGGTGTGGTGTGGTGCTGAAAAAAATGTATATTCTGTTGATTTGGGGTGGAGCGTTCTGTAGATGTCTATTAGGTCCACTTTGTGCAGAGCTGAGTTCAATTCCTGGATATCCTTGTTAACTTTCTGTCTCGTTGATCTGTCTAGTGTTGACAGTGGGGTGTTAAAATCTCCCATTATTATTGTGTGGGAGTTTAAGTCCCTTTGTAGGTCACTCAGGACTTGCTTTATGAATCTGGGTGCTCCTGTGTTGGGTGCATAGATATTTAGGATAGTTAGCTCTTCTTGTTGAATTGATCCCTTTACCATTATGTAATGGCCTTCTTTGTCTCTTTTGATCTTTGTTGGTTTAAAGTCTATTTTATCAGAGACTAGGATTGCAACCCCTGCCTTTTTTTGTTTTCCAGTTGCTTGACAGATCTTCCTCCATCCCTTTATTTTGAGTCTATGTGTGTCTCTGCACGTGAGATGGGTTTCCTGAACACAGCACACTGATGGGTCATGACTCCTTATCCAGTTTGCCAGTCTGTGTCTTTTAATTGGAGCATTTAGCCCATTTAAATTTAAAGTTAATATTGTTATGTGTGAATCTGATCCTGTCATTATGATGTTAGTTGGTTATTTTGCTCGTTAGTTGATGCAGTTTATTCCTAGCTTTGATGGTCTTTACAATTTGGCATGTTTTTGCAGTGGCTGGTACCGGTTGTTCCTTTCCATGTTTAGTGCTTCCTTCAGGAGCTCTTTTAGGGCAGGCCTGGTGGTGACAAAATCACTCAGCGTTTCCTTGTCTGTAAAGTATTTTATTTCTCCTTCACTTATGAAGCTTAGTTTGGCTGGATATGAAATTCTGGGTTGAAAATTCTTTTCTTTAAGAATGTTGAATATCGGCCCCCACTCTCTTCTGGCTTGTAGAGTTTCTGCCAAGAGATCAGCTGTTAGTCTGATGGGCTTCCCTTTGTGGGTAACCCGACCTTTCTCTCTGGCTGCCCTTAACATTTTTTCCTTCATTTCAACTTTGGTGAATCTGACAATTATGTGTCTTGGAGTTGCTCTTCTCGAGGAGTATCTTTGTGGCGTTCTCTGTATTTCCTGAATCTGAATGTTGGCCTGCCTTGCTAGATTGGGGAAGTTCTCTTGGATAATATCTTGCAGAGTGTTTTCCAACTTGGTTCCATTCTCCCCGTCATTTTCAGGTACACCAATCAGACGTAGGTTTGGTCTTTTCACATAGTCCCAAATTTCTTGGTGGCTTTGTTCATTTCTTTTTATTCTTTTTTCTCTAAACTTCCCTTCTCGCTTCATTTCATTCATTTCATCTTCCATCAGCAATACCCTTTCTTCCAGTTGATCGCATGTGCTACCGAGGTTTCTGCAATCTTCGCGTAGTTCTCGATACTTGGCTTTCGCCTCCATCAGCTCCTTTACGCCCTTCTCTCCATTGGTTATTCTAGTTATCCATTCGTCTAATTTTTTTTCAAAGTTTTTAACTTCTTTGCTATTGTTTTGAATTTCCTCCCGTAGCTCGGAGTAGTTTGATCGTCTGAAGCCTTCTTCTCTCAACTCGTCAAAGTCATCCTCCATCCAGCTTTGTTCCGTTGCTGGTGAGGAACTGCGTTCCTTTGGAGGAGGAGAGGTGCTCTGCTTTTTAGAGTTTCCAGTTTTTCTGCTCTGTTTTTTCCCCATCTTTGTGGTTTTATCTACTTTTGGTCTTTGATGATGGTGATGTACAGTTGGGTTTTTGGTGTGGATGTCCTTTCTGTTTGTTAGTTTTCCTTCTACCGGACAGGACCCTCAGCTGCAGGTCTGTTGGAGTTTACTAGAGGTTCACTCCAGACCCTGTTTGGCTGGGTGTCAGCAGCGGTGGCTGCAGAGCGGCGGATTTTCGTGAGACCACAAATTCAGCTGTCTGATAGTTCCTCTGGAAGTTTTGTCTCAGAGGAGTACCCGGCCGAGTGAGGTGTCAGTCTGTCCCTACTGGGGGGTGCCTCCCAGTTAGGCTGCTCAGGGGTGAGGGACCCACTTTAGGAGGCAGGCAGTCTGTTCTCAGATCTCCAGCTGCGTGCCAGGAGAACCACTACTCTCTTCAAAGCTGTCAGTCAGACAGGGACATTTAAGTCTGCAGAGATTCCTGCTGAATTTTTGTTTGTCTGTGCCCTGCCCCCAGAGGTGGAGCCTACAGAGGCAGGCAGGCCTCCTTGAGCTGTGGTGGGCTCCACCCAGTTCGAGCTTCCTGGCTGCTTTGTTTACCTAAGCAAGCCTGGGCAATGGCGGGCGCCCCTCCCCCAGCCTCGCTGTGGCCTTGCAGTTTGATCTCAGACTGCTGTGCTAGCAATCAGCGAGACTTCGTGGGCATAGGACCCTCCGAGCCAGGTGCGGGACACAATCTCCTAGTGTGCCGTTTTCCAGGCCTGTTGGAAAAGCACAGTATTAGGGTGGGACTGACCCGATTTTCCAGGTGCTGTCTGTTACCCCTTTCTTTGACTAGGAAAGGGAACTCCCTGACCCCTTGCGCTTCCCGAGTGAGGCAGTGCCTCGCCCTGCTTTGGCTTGCGCACAGTGCGCTTCACCGACTGTCCTGCACCCACTGTTTGGCACTCCCTAGTGAGATGAAACCGGTACCTCAAACAGAAACGCAGAAATCACCCTCTTCTGTGTCGCTCAGGCTGGGAGCTGGAGACCAGAGCTGTTCCTATTCGGCCATCTTGGCTCCACCCTCACGTTTAAGTCTTTAATCCATCTTGAGTTAATTTTTGTATAAGGTGTAAGGAAGGGGTCCAGTTTGTTTTCTGCATATGGTTAGCCAGTTTTCCCAGCACCATTTATGAAATAGGGAATCCTTTCCCCATTGCTTGTTTCTGTCAGGTTTGTCAAAGATCAGATGATTGTAGATGTGTGGTATTATTTCTGAAGCCTCTGATCTGTTCATTGATATATATATATGTATAATCTGTTTTGGTACCAGTACCATGCCGTGTGGTTACCGTAGCCTTGTAGTATAGTTTGAAGTCAGGTAGTGTGATGCCTCCAACTTTGTTCTTTTTGCTTAGGATTGTCTTGGGTATGCAGGCTCTTTTTTGGTTCCATATAAAATTTAAAGTCGTTTTTTCTAATTCTGTGAAGAAAGTCAATGGTAGCTTGATGGAGATAGCATTGAATCTGTAAATTTCTTTGGGCAGTATGGCCATTTTCATGATATTGATTCTTCCTATCCATGAGCATGGAATGTTTTTCCATTTGTTTGTGTCTTCTCTTATTTCCTTGAGCAGTGGTTTGTAGTTCTCCTTGAAGAGGTCATTCACATCTCTTGTAAGTTGTATTCCTAGGTATTTAATTGTCTTTGTAGCAATTGTGAATGGGAGTTCACTCATGATTTGGCTATTATTGGTGTATACAAATGGTTGTGATTTTTGCACATTGATTTTGTATCCTGAGACTTTGCTGGAGTTGCTTATCAGCTTACGGAGATTTTGGGCTGAGATGGGGTTTTCTAAATACAGAATCATGTCATCTGCAAACAGAGACAATTCTTCCTCTTTTCCTGTCTGAATACTCTTTATTTCTTTCTCTTGCCTGATTGCCCTGGCCAGAACTTCCAACACTATGTTGAATAGGAGTGGTGAGAGAGGGCATCCTTGTCTTGTGCTGGTTTTCAAAGCGAATGCTTCCAGTTTTTGCCCATTTGGTATGATATTGGCTGTGGGTTTGTCATAAATAGCTCTTATTATTTTTAGATACGTTCCATCAATACCTAGTTTATTGAGAGTTTTTAGCATGAAGGGTGTTGAATTTTGTCGACAGCCTTTTCTGCATCTATTGAGATAATCGTGGTTTTTGTCATTGGTTCTGTTTATGTGGTGAATTATGTTTATTGATTTGCTTATGCTGAACCAGCCTTGCATCCCAGGGATGAAGCCAACTTGATTTGATGTGCTGTTGGATTCAATTTGCCTTTATTTTATTGAGGATTTTCACATCGATGTTCATCAGAGATATTGGCCTGAAATTTTCTTTTTTTGTTGTTGTTGTTGTGTGTCTGCCAGGTTTTGGTATCAGCATGATGCTGGCCTCATAAAATGAGTTAGGGAGGATTCCCTCTTTTTCTATTGTTTGGAATAATTTCAGAAGGAATGGTATCAGCTCCTTTTTGTACCTCTGGTAGAATTCGGCTGTGAATCCGTCTGATCCTGGACATTTTTTGGTCGGTAGACTATTACTGCCTTCATTTCAGAACTTGTTATTGGTCTTTTCAGGGATTCAACTTCTTCCTGGTTTAGACTTGGGAGGGTGTATGTGTCCAGGAATTCAGCCATTTCTTCTAGATTTTCTAGTTTATTTGCGTAGAGGTATTTATACTATTCTCTGATGGTAGTTTGTATTTCTGTGGGATCAGTGGTAATATCCCTTTATCATTTCTTATTGTGTATATTTGATTCTTCTCTATTTTCTTTATTAGTCTAGCTAGCAGTCTATGTATTTTGTTGATCTTTTCCAAAAAAACAGCTCCTGGATTCCTTGATTTTTTTTGAAGGGTTTTTTGTGTCTCTATCTCCTTCAGTTCTGCTCTGATCTTAGTTATTTCTTGTCTTCTGCTAGCTTTTGAATTTGTTTGCTCTTGTTTCTCTGGTTCTTTTAATTGTGATGTTAGGGTGTCGATTTTAGATCTTTCCTGCTTTCTCTTGTGGGCTTTTAGTGCTATCAGTTTTCCTCTACAGACTGCTTTAAATGTGTCCCAGAGATTTTGGTACGTTGTGTCTTTGTTCTCATTGGTTTCAAAGAACTTATTTCTGCCTTCATTTCGTTACCCAGTAGTCATTCAGGAGCAGGTTGTTCAGTTTCCATGTAGTCATGCAGTTTTGAGTGAGTTTCTTAATCCTGAATTCTAATTTGATTGCACGGTGGTCTGAGAGACTGTTATGATTTCCATTCTTGTGCATTTGCTGAGGAATGTTTTACTTCCAATTATGTGGTCAGTTTTAGAATAAGTGTGATGTGCTGAGAAGAATGTGTATTCTGTTAATTTGGGGTGGAGAGTTCAGTAGATGTTTATGAGGTCTGCTTGGTCCAGAGCTAAGTTCAAGTCCTGAATATCCTTGTTAATTTTCTGTCTCGTTGATCTAATATTGACAGTGGGGTGTTAAAGTCTCCCACTATTATTGTGTGGGAGTCTAAGTCACTTTATAAGTCTCTAAGAACTTCCTTTATGAATCTGGGTGCTCCTGTATTGGGTGCATATATATTTAGGATAGTTAGCTCTTCTTGTTGCATTGATCCCTTTACCATTATGTAATACCCATCTTTGTCTCTTTTGATCTTTGTTGGTTTAAAGTCTGTTTTGTCAGAGACTAAGATTGCAACCCCTGCTTTTTTTTTGCTTTCCATTTGCTTGGTAAATATTTCCCCATCCCTTTATTTTGAGCCTGTGTCTTTGTACTTGAGATGGGTCTCCTGAATACAGCACACTCATGGGTCTTGACTCTTTATCCAATTTGCCAGTCTGTGTCTTTTTTTTTTTTTAATTTTTGAGACAGAGTCTTGCTCTGTCGCCCAGGATGGAGTCTAGTGGCACGATCTCCGCTCACCACAACCTCCGCCTCCTGCGTTCAAGTGATTCTCCTGCCTCAGCCTCCTGAGTAGCTGGGATTACAAGCCTGCACTACCATGCCCGGCTAATTATTGTACTTTTAGTAGAGACAGGGTTTCACCATGTTGGTCAGGCTGGTCTCAAACTCCTGACCTCGTGATCCACCCACCTCGGCCTCTCAAAGTGCTGGGATTACAGGCATGAGCCACCACGCCTGGCCAGTCTGTGTCTTTTAATTGGGGCATTTAGCCCATTTACACTTAAGGTTAATATTGTTATGTGTGAATTTGATCCTGTCATTATGATGCTAGCTGGTTATTTTGCCCATTAGTTGATGCAGTTTCTTCACAGTGTCGATGGTCTTTACAATTTGGCTTTTTTTTGCAGTGGCTGGTACTGGTTATTCCTTTCCATGTTTAGTGCTTCCTTCAGAAGCTCTTGTAAGGGAGGCCTGGTAGTGACAAAATCTCTCAGCATTTGCTTGTCTGCAAAGGATTTTATTTCTCCTTCTCTTATGAAGCTTAGTTTGGCTGGATGTGAAATTCTGGGTTGGAAATTCTTTTAAGAATGTTGAATATTGGCCCCCTCTCTCTTCTGGCTTGCAGGGTTTCTGCAGAGATCCACTGTTAGTCTGATGGGCTTCCCTTCGTGGGTAACCCAAACTTTCTCTCTGGCTACCCTTAACATTTTTTCCTTCATTTCACCCTTGGTGAATCTGATGATTATGTGTCTTGGGGTTGCTCTTCTCAAGGAGTATCTTTGTGGTGTTTTCTGTATTTCCTGAATTAGAATGTCGGCCTGTCTTGCCAGGTTGGGAAGTTCTCCTGGATAATATCCTGAAGAGTGTTTTCCAACTTGGTTCCGTTCCCCTCGTCACTTTCAGGTACATCAATCAAACGTAGATTTGGTCTTTTCACATAGTCCCATATTTCTTGGAGGCTTTGTGCATTCCTTTTCATTCCTTTTTCACTAATCTTGTCTGTTCACTTTATTTCATTAAGTTGATCTTCAATCGCTGACATCCTTTGCTGACATCCTTTCTTCCACTTGATTGATTTGGCTGTTGATACTTGTATATGCTTCACAAAATTCTCATGCTGTTTTTCAGCTCCATCAGGTCATTTGTGTTCTTCTTTATACTGGTTATTCCAGTTAGCAATTCGTCTAACCTTTTTTCAAGGTTCTTAGCTTCCTTGCATTAGGTTAGAACATGCTTCTTTAGCTCGGAGGAGTTTGTTATTACCCACCTTCTGAAGCCTACTTCTGTCAATTTGTCAAACTCATTCTGCATCCAGTTTTGTTCCCTTGCTGGCGAGGAGTTGTGATCCTTTGGAGGAGAAGAGACATTCTGGTTTTTGGAATTTTCACTCTTTTTGTGCTGGTTTCTCCTCATCTTTGTGGATTTATCTACCTTTGGTCTTTGATGTTGGTGACCTTTGGATGGGGTCTCTGAGTGGACGTCCTTTTTGTTGATGTTGATACTAGTTTTCCTTCTAACAGGCCCCTCTGCTGCAGGCCTGCTAGAGTTTCCTAGAGGTCCACTCCAGACCCTGTTTGCCTGGGTATCACCCAGGCTGCAGGACAGCAAAGATTCCTGCCTGTTCCTTCCTCTGGAAGCTTCATCCCAGAGGGGCACTCACCAGCTGCCAGCCAGAGCTCTCCCATATGAGGTGTCTGTCAGCTCCTACTGGGAGGTGTCTCCCCATCAGGAGACACTGGGGTCAGGGACTCACTTGAGGAGGCAGTTTGACCCTTAGCAGAGCTCGAATGCTGTGCTGTGAGATCCACTGCTCTTTTCAGAGCCATCAGGCAGGGACGTTTAAGTCTGCTGAAGCTGTGCTCACAGCTGCCCCTTCACCTGGGGGAAGGTGACATCTGTCCCAGGGAGATGGTGGTTTTATCTCTGAGCCCCTGACTGAGGATGCTGCCTTTTTTTTTTTTTTTTTTCCCAGAGATGCCCTGCCCAGAGAGGAAGAATATAGAGAGGCAGTCTGGCCAGAGTGGCCTTGCTGAGCTGCAGTATGCTCTGCCCAGTTCGATCTTCCAGGTGGCTTTGTTTACACTTTGAGGGTAAAACTGCCTACTCAAGCCTCAGCAATGGCAGACACCTCTTCCCCCACCAAGCTCAAGCATCCCAGGTTGAGCTCAGACTGCTGTGCTGGCAGCGAGAATTTCAAGCTGGTGAATCTTAGCTTGCTGGGCACTGTGGGGGTGGGACCCACCGAGCCAGACCACTTGGCTCCCTGGCTTCAGCCCCCTTTCCAGGGGAGTGAATGGTTCTGTCTCACTTGCGTTCCAGGAACCACTGGGGTATGTGGCTAGCTTGGTGTCTGCCCAAACAGCCGCCCAGTTTTGTGCTTGAAAGCCAGGGCCCTGGTGGCGTATGCACCCGAAGGAATCTCCTGGTCTGCAGGTTGTGAAAACCGTGGGAAAAGTGCAGTATCTGGGCCGGAGTGCACTGTTCCTCACAGTACAGTCCCTAATGGCTTTCCTTGGCTAGGAGAGGGAGTTCCCCTGACCCCTTGTGCTTCCTGGGTAAGGCAATGCACCACTCTAATTTGGCTCGCCCTCGTGGGCTGCACCCACTGTCCAACAAGTCCCAGCGAGATGAACCAGGTACCTCGGTTGGAAATGCAGAAATCACCCGCCTTCTGCATCAATCTCTCTGGGAGGTGCAGACCAGAGCTGTTCCTATTCGGCCATCTTGCCAGCCATCAATTCTAGAACTTTTTACTCCTCTTCTCATTAGCTCAAACTACTGGAAGAAACTGGTTAGATATGGAATATGTTTCCACTGGCTGAAAAAAATGGTAGTAGCTATAAAAGTGGCTTACCTACAACTCAGCAGGACTACTTTATGACATCACCGTTTGCAGGTATGCTGCCTGGACCCACTTAGGAATCACTCTTCTCCTTCCTAGGCCCTCCCCTAAAATTTGCAGGCCCTGAAGCAATAGATAGGTCAAGATATTTCAGTTTTATAAATCAAGCTTAAAAGCTACTAAATTTTATGCACAACATGCAAGTCCACCTTGGATTTTTACACTTCTCAGAATTCCATGCCCAAAGATGGCAGCCAGGGGAGAACCAGCCTGCAGCACATTGCCTGCCTTTTCTTCCACCTGCTCCTTCAGTATTCTGAAGGGCTTCACAGGAACACTTGTGTATTCTTCAGCCTACATGCCTAAAAGTTTTTCCACAGCCTTGCAAATAGCTGCCCCTTGGCCACCTTTTCGACCAGGGTAAGTAAGCTTGGGCAAAAGATAGGCCTTGTGAAAGCCCTGGAAGCTGAGCAGTTTAGGCAGGAAAATCAGGGTTTCAGGTACCTTGAACGTGGTCTAGAAGAGAATGAAGTGAGTTCCAGGTAGGCATAACCCATTGGCCCTGCAGACTTTCTGCCCCTTGGGAAAGAACACAACTGCAGGAGGGCCTCTAAAATGAGGCACCCGAGGGCAGTGCTGGGCCTGTCTTTTCTCCTAAAGTCAACTGGGTCACTTTTTAAAAGATAGATAATTCTGTTGTCCCTAATATGTTATTTTTTCAATGCAAATAAAATTATCACTGAATACTATTTCATGACTCAGAGTAGAGTATTCACTGCTAGGAATTGGTGTTTAGTATTAACAGATTCATCACAAAATGTGTGTTAGGAAGAAAGGAAAAGAGCTGATATTTTAATAAAACCTTGTAAATATGTTCTGCGAATTACTAGTTGCACGGCACATTTTGTAACTATAGGATCATCCCAGGAGCGTCAACAAGAGAAAGAAAAGAGTAGTGCCGTTAGTGAGATTGGATCAAGATGGCAAACAGAAGTATCTGCTCTCCCTCTCAACTCTAAATTCCATAAAGTGCTGTAATAAAACAGAAGAAAAATAAGAAATCTGCTATAGCACTGAAAGATGAGAGGGCTAGCAATGGAATAGAAATTTGGAAGAATGCCAGAAACATCAAAAGCAGGTAGGATCAGTTCTAGGCAAACAAAATGATAGGGAATCATAATTCCAAACAGGCAAGATTACTATAAAAGGAGGCATGGGTTGGAACCCAGAGTCAACAGATGCAAAGAGCAGGAGGGTTCCCTGGGGTACTGGACAAGGTGACTCATTAGGGAGCTGATTCAGAGTAGCTACGCAAGTCCCCTTCCCCAACCACAGGCCGAGTGGTGGACAAAAGGAGTGTCTTTGGCCAGCCTATAACATAACTGAGTGATGCCACCAGAGCTGGGAAAGCAGGGCAATGCCCCCAGACACTTGCTGACCCGCAAGAGGAGAACAGAAGCCCATACCCTAGTTCCCCCTTATCCATGGTTTTGCTTTCCACAGTTTGTTACCCATGGTCAACACAGTCCTAATACATTACATGGAAAGTTCCAGAAATAATTCATGAGTTTTAAGTTGCAGGTAGATTCTGAGTAGTGGGATGAAATCTTGTACCATCTGCTTTGTCCTTCCCAGGATGTGAATCATCCCTTTGTCCAGTGTATCCACACTGTCTACACTGCCTACCTGTTAGTCAATTAGTAGCTGTCCTCGTTAATCAGATCAACTGTTACAGTATCTCAGTGTTTACATTCAAGCAACCCCTATTTAACTTAATAATGACCTCAAAATGCCAGTAGTGATGCTGGAATTCAGATATGCCAAAAAACCATAAATTGCTTCCTTTAAGTGAAAATGTAAAAGTTCTTGACAATTTTTTTTTAATTGTATGCTGAGGTTGCTAAGATCTAAGGTATGAACAAATCTTCCATCCGTGAAATTGTGAAGAAGGAAAGATAAATTCATGCTAGTTTTGCTGTACACCTTAAACTGCGGAAGTTACCCCACAGTGCAGGTAGGCACTTAGTTAAGGTGTAAAGAGCATTAAACTTGTGGATGGCAGACATGAATGGAAACGTGTTCCAACTGACAGCCACTGGGTTTGGTACTATTCATGGTTTCAGGTATCCACTGGGGGTCTTGGAATATATTCCCTGCAGATAAGGGGAACTACTGTACCCAGAGCCAAAATACTGGCATATCTTCAACACAGCACAGCCCACCGCTCTCATCACAGGCTATGATAAACAGATACGGCATCCATAAAAAGAGGCTCTCAAATACAAAAATGAGCAACTAAATAACAAAATTATAACTGTGAATCACTAAAATATTTGAAGAAAGTAACACGAAAGGCCCTGAACAAACCTTTTTAAAAAGTCCAAATAACAGCCTATTAAAGAAGACATCAAATAAGTGTATTTAACATCCCAAGAGTATAGAGTATGATATCATAGCCATAAAATAAGTATAGGTTATTATAAAAGAACCAATCCAATCTTAGATATTACAATTATGGTTGTTAAAGTTGTTTTAAAAGCTAAATAGTAGAGGGATACAGCTGAAGAGTAAAGCTGTCAGTAGAATAATCACAAGGTGTCTCTCAGATTCAACCAAAAAGTAGTAACAGAGAAAGTATCAAGGAAAGCTCAATGATACAGGGATATGTCCCAAAATTCCAGTATCTAAATAGGAGATAAAAGATGGGACATAGGGAGAAAAATATAGACTAGAAAAGCTTTCTTTGGTTTGAAAAGGCACAAGTTTAGGACTATAAAAGGATTTATCCCTTTTAAATATGAATCATTGACCAAAAGTGTCAGAATATCTCAACAGGAGTGATTGTGGGTGTATTTTTACCATAGTGCACTAAAATGTACATTTTTAAATGCAAGGCTTGCCGAAAAGAAAGTTTTCAAATCCCCTTCTAAATAACTCAGGGCAAAAGGAAAGTTAAAAATTATATAATTTAGTAATTAATACAGAATTAGGGCTCCGTGGAGAAATGACTAATGTCTGGTCTTGGCAAGAAATAAAAGCAAGAGTTTGGAGCATCTTGTCATACCAGAAAGCTAGGAAGCTATCAAAGATACCTGAGGGCCAAACACAGTGGCTCATGTCTAATCCCCGTGCTTTGGGAGGCCAAGGCAGGAGGACTGCTTGAGCTCAGAAGTTTGAAAACAACCTGAGCAATATATTAGGTTGGTGCAAAAGTAACTGTGGAAACTGCAACCTAAAAGCAAGACCCCTGTCTGTACAAAAAATTGAAAAAATAAAAAATAAAAAACCAGCAGGTGCAGTAGCATGCATCCATAGTCCTAGCTACTCATGAGGCCGAGGTAGGAGGATCACTTGAGCCAAGGAGTTTGAAACCAGCCTAAGCAACATACCAAGACCCCATCTCTTTAAAAAAAAAAAAAAAAAATCCTGAGGTAATATTGGTAGGACTCAGAAGTTAATTGCAAGAGGCTCCCACTGGCCGAAGATGAGACAACTTGAGTATTAAAAAAAAAAAAAAAACAAAAACAAAACCAGGCGGCCATGGTGGCTCACACCTGTAATCTCAGCACTTTGGGAGGCTGAGGCGGGCGGACCACCTGAGGTCAGCAATTGGAGCCCAGCCGGGCCAACATGGTGAAACCCTGCCTCTACTAAAAATACAAAAATTAGCCTGGCGTGGTGGTAGGTGCCTGTAATCCCAGCTACTTGGGAGGCTGAGGCATGAGAATCGCTTGAACCTGGGAGGTCGAGGCTGCAGCGAGCTGAGCTCATGCCACTGCACTCCAGCCTGGGTGACAGAGCGAGACTCTGTCTCAAAAAAAAAAAAAAAAAAATCCAAAGGTTTAAAACATATCAAATATGTTTAATTCTTTGACACTTTTCAAAGAAATTCTCATTGGTCATCTCTGGAAGATGCTGGGGAAATATTTTGAAAACAGAAAAAAAGTCAAGCATTTATCCTGTTTTTCCCCTCTGTGTAACTAAATAATTGTTACGTTTCTCTTTATAAAAGTATCTCAGCTAATATATAATAGAATACCACCATTTTTCAACTCCTGATGAAATAATGGTTGAAGGTAATTATCAAAAGCTGCTAGTATTACCAAAAGAGACATTATTATGTGCCTTCTTTTGGATGTACACGTAACACACCCACAAAGTATTCTTTTTTTTTCTGAGACGGAGTCTCGCTCTGTCGCCCAGGCTGGAGTGCAGTGGCGCGATCTCGGCTCACTGCAAGCTCCGCCTCCCAGGTTCACGCCATTCTCCTGCCTCAGCCTCCCCAGTAGCTGGGACTACAGGCGCCCGCCACCACACCCAGCTAATTTTTTGTATTTTTTAGTAGAGACAGGGTTTCACCGTGTTAGCCAGGATGGTCTCGATCTCCTGACGTCGTGATCCACCCGCCTCAGCCTCCCAAACTGCTGGGATTACAGGCGTGAGCCACTGCACCCAGCCTCCACGAAGTATTCCTACAAAAAAAAAAAAAATTGATCATGAATGCTGTCAAGCCTCTAAAACATAACTACCAATTTATGCAAAATTCAGGGAAATAGAAACAGCTAAACACCACCACAAGGATGCAATCACCAAAACTGAGAATGTAGGAAACTACAGGACAAACAGGCTGAAGTCTTATGTGCAAGTAAAAAAGAGGAGGAGAGGGAAACCAAAAACTAAAAAGAGATTTGAGAGTGATATCAATCATATTCCATGTATGGACTTCACTTGGATACTGATTCAAACTGTGTGTGTGTGTGTGAGAGAGAGAGAGAGAGAGAAGGAAAGAGAGACTGACAAACACGGTTGGGGAAATGGTGGTGTTCGATTTAAGAGAGGTATCAACTATATTCCATGTATGGACTTTACTTGGATACTGATTCAAACTGTGTGTGTATGTGTGTGTGTCTGTGTGTGTGTGTGTGTGCATGCACGCGCAAGAGAGAGAGAAGGAAAGAGACTGACAGAGTTGGGGAAATGGTGGTGTTATGTATTTTTTTCAAAAGTCCTTAACACTTAGAGGTATATAAAGAGATATTTCTGGGTGATCTGATGTCTGGGGTTTGTTTTAGAATAATTCAGTAAGGGTGGAAGAGACATGGATGAAGTATAATTGAAACAGGATTAGCTATGAGTTGATCATTTTTGAAGCTGCATGATGAGTAAAAATTGTAACTATTACAGTATTCTGTTTACTTTGTGTATGTTTGAATTTTTCCAAAAGTTAAGTCAATACAGCATATACCTTTGTTAATAAATTTGAAAACCTGGACAATATAGAAGAAAAACTAAGGAAAATATAAATTGGTGAAGTTGATCTAAGAAGTAAAAACTTAAATAGACCAGTAAACCAAAAAGAAGTTGAAAAGGTTACCAAGGATTACTCCCTTGAAATACATAAGCTTTTTTTTGAGACAAGGTCTCATTCTGTCACCCAGGCTGGAATACAGTGTCACGATTTCAACTCACTGCAACCTCTATCTCTAGGGCTCAACTGATTCTCCCATCTCAGCCTCAGTAGCTGGGACCACAGGTACATGCCATCTCTCCTGGCTAATGTTTGTGCTTTTTTGTAGAGACAGGATTTCGCCATGTTGCCCAGGCTGGTCTCGAACTGGTGGGCTCAAGTGATCCACCTGCCTTGGCCTCCCAAAGTGCTGAGAATACAGGCACGAGCGACCACGCCTGGCTGAAAGACATAAGCTTTAAAGGCACAATTTCTAGATCTTTAGTAACAGCTATTCCAGAAACTAGAAAACGATGGAAAATGCAGTGAACACCAAACCAGACATGGACAGTACAAAGTCAAAACAAAAGAATAAGCCAATCTCAGGCATTAACAAAAATGCAAAAATTGAGTATGTGTGGATTAAGATATCCTAGAAATTTTTAAATGTTTCACTATGAGAAAATGTATTAATATTGCTAATCACATGTAAAAATTAAAGAGAAAAATCTCAGTGGAGGCAAAAAAGTATATTATAAAATTTAATATCTACTCTTGATTTTAAAAGAAAAAAGAAACACCAGAATAAATTAGGAATAGTGAAAACTCTTAAGTCAATAAAGGGTATCTATCAGCCCAGCGCGGTGGCTCATGCCTGTAATCCCAGCACTTTTGGAGGCCGAAGTAGGCGGATCACCTGAGCTCGGGAGTTCGAGACCAGCCTGACCAACATGGAGAAACTCCATCTCTACTAAAAGTACAAAATTACCCGGGCGTGGTGGTGCATGCCTGTAATCCCAGCTACTCAGGAGGCTGAGGCAGGAGAATCGCTTGAACCTGGGAGGCAGAGGTTGCGGTGAGCCAAGATCGTGTCATTGCACTCCAGCCTAGGCAACAAGAGCAAAACTCCGTCCCAAAAAAAAAAAAAAAAAAGCGTATCTATCAGAAACCTATAGCGAGCATCACACTTAAGGGTGAGATGTTAGAATCATTCTCACTAATGCTAGAGAAATGTATGGATGCTTGCTATCACACTCCTCCTGTTTAACATGGTGGTAGAAGTCAAAGCATCTGCATTAAGATAAGAAAATAAAATGTAAATATTGAAAAGACACAAAACCACCTTTGCAGAAAAAATTTTTAACCATGAGAGGACAAGATAATCAGTCAACTGAAAAATATTGCAAGAGTTCATTAAGGTGACTGAGTATAAGATTAGCATATCCAAATTGCCTATTACATTAGTTAGAAAATGTAATGAGCAATAACTCTGTTCATAATAGGAATGAAAACATTTAAACCTAAGCATACTACTAATAAAAGGAGTTTGTAAAACCTAATACTTAAGAATATGAAATTTTGCTGAAGGATATTAAAAAATCTGAAAAATGGACAGACCTGAGATGGAAAGAGCCCATATTATCAAATATCAGTATACATCCTAAAGCAAATTATAAATTTCCAAGGAAAATTCCAACAGAATTTTTAACTAGAACTTGAAAAAATGTTGATTGTATAACTCATGGAAGAGAAATGATGGAAAAATAAGCAACATAATTTTGAAAATGAACACTGAAGGTGAACTTGCTCTCCCAAATGCTACTTCATATTGCAACTGGCCTTCCCTCCCTATTTGCAGGTTCTATATCCATGGATTCAACTAACCAACTTGAAAATATTGGGAAAAAAACTATTAAAAATAACAATACTCAATAAAAATAATGCAAATAAAAACCCAATACAGCTATTTATGTGCATTTACATTGTATTAGGTACAAGTAATCTAGAGATGATTTAAAGTACATGGGAGTATGAGCGTAGGTTATATGGAAATACTAAAACATTTTTTGGGGGGAATTGAGCATCCTTGAATTTTGGTATCTGTGAGGGATCCTGGAAATCAGGAGTAGATATACTAATTTCAAACAGAGAATACTCCAGAGCAAGCAAAGTTAGCAGGGATAAAAAGGGGCATTATATAATGATAAAGGGGTCAATGCTCCAGGAAGACAGAACAATTTTTATGTATGCTCCCAACCAGACAGCGTCAAAATATGTGAGGCAAAAACTGATTGAACTACAAGGAGTTCACTAGTATGGTTAGAGGCTTCAACACCCCTCTATCAGAAAGGGACAGATCCAGCAGGCAGAAGATCAATCAGTAAGGACATAGTTGAACTCAGCAACACCATCAATCAACTGGATGTGATGGATGCCTATTGACTACTACACTTAAAACAGCAGCAGAATGCACATTCTTATCAAGCTTACATGAAACATTCACAGAGACCACATTCTGGGCCATAAAAACACACTTTAAAACATTTAAAAGAATAAACATATAATGTCTATTCTCAGGCCTCAAAGGAATTAAACTAGAAATCAATAACAAAGATAGCTGGAAACCTTAAAATACTTGGAGATTGAACAACACACTTCTAAATAACACATGGGTCAAAGAAGAAATCTTAAGAGAAAATTTAAAATATTTTGAAATATATGAAAATGAGGGCAGGTGCGGTGGCTCATGCCTGTAATCCCAGCACTTTGGGAGGCTGAGGCAGGCGGATCACTTGAGGTCAGGAGTTTGAGAGCAGCCTGGCCAACATGGTGAAACCCCATCTCCACTAAAAATTAAAAAATGAGATGGGCTTGGTGGTGCAGGCCTATAATCCCAGCTACTCAGGGGGCTGAGGCAACAGAATCGCTTGAGCCCAGGGGGCAGAGGTTGCAGTGAACTGAGATTACGCCACTGCACTCCAGCCTGGGTGATAGAGCAAGACTCTGTCTCAAAAAAACAAAACATATATATATGAAAATGAAAATACAACTCATCAAAATTTATGGGATGCAGTGAAAGCAGTGCTTGCAGAGACATTTATTACATTGAATGTATATATAAAAAAAGAAGAAAAATCTAAAATCAGTAATCTAAGCTCTCACCTTATAAATAAATCCAACATAAGCAGCAGAAAAGAAATGGAACAGAAATCCGTGACATTGAAAACAAAATCAATAGAGAAAACCAACAAAGCCAAAAGCTAGTTCTTTGAAAAGATCAATAAAATTGTAAGCCTCTAGCCAGGGCCAAGAAAAAAAGAAGATACAAATTACTGATACCAGAAACGAAAAAGGGCCATCACTATAGATCCCATGGGCATGAAAATGATAACAAAGAAATACTATGAACAGCTCTATGCCCACAAAATGTAAAACACAAAACTGGCCTGGCACAGTGGCTCACGTCTATGATCCCAGCACTTTGGGAGGCCGAGGCGGGTGGATCACGAGGTCAGGAGATCGAGACCATCCTGGGCAACATGGTGAAACCCCATCTCTACGAAAAATACAAAAATTAGCTGGGCATGGTGGCATGCACCTGTAGTCCCAGCTACTCAGGAGGCTGAGGCAGGAGAATCGCTTGAACCCAGGAGGTGGAGGTTGCAGTGAGCTGAGATGGCGCCACTGCACTCCAGCCTGGGCGACAGAACGAGACTCCATCTCAAAAAAACAAACTATAAAACCCCTAGAAGATAACAAATGAGAAAAACCTTTGATAAGGAGATAACCTGGAGTATGACAATAATATTTTAGATACAACACTAAATATATGATCCATGAAAGAAATAATTGATAAGCCAATTTCATTAAAATTTAAAACTTCTGCCTCTGGGTAAACAATGTGAAGATAATGAAAAGATAAGCCATAGACTGGGAGAAAATATTTGCAAAAGACATCTGATAAAAGGCTGTTATCCAAAAAAATACAAGGAACTTTATTTTTTATTTATTTATTTTTATTATACTTTAGGTTTTAGGGTACATGTGCACAATGTGCAGGTTTGTTACATATGTATCCATGTGCCATGTTGTTTTGCTGCACCCATTAACTCGTCATTTAGCATTAGGTATATCTCCTAATGCTGTCCCTCCCCCCTCCCCCCACCCCACAACAGTCCCCGGAGTGTGATGTTCCCCTTCCTGTGTCCATGAGTTCTCATTGTTCAATTCCCACCTATGAGTGAGAACATGTGGTGTTTGGTTTTTTGTCCTTGCGATAGTTTACTGAGAATGATGATTTCCAGTTTCATCCATGTCCCTACAAAGGACATGAACTCATCGTTTTTTATGGCTGCATAGTATTCCATGGTGTATATGTGCCACATTTTCTTAATCCAGTCTATCGTTGTTGGACATTTGGGTTGGTTCCAAGTCTTTGCTATTGTGAATAGTGCCGCAATAAACATACGTGTGCATGTGTCTTTATAGCAGCATGATTTATAGTCCTTTGGGTATACACCCAGTAATGGGATGGCTGGGTCAAATGGTATTTCTAGTTCTAGATCCCAGAGGAATCGCCACACTGACTTCCACAACGGTTGAACTAGTTTACAGTCCCACCAACAGTGTAAAAGTGTTCCTAAAGACTTAAATGTTAGACCTAAAACCATTAAAATCCTACAAGAAAACCTAGGCAATACCATTCAGGACATAGGCGTGGGCAAGGACTTCATGTCTAAAACACCAAAAGCAATGGCAACAAAAGCCAAAATTGACAAATGGGATCTCATTAAACTAAAGAGCTTCTGCACAGCAAAAGAAACTACCATCAGAGTGAACAGGCAACCTACAGAATGGGAGAAAATTTTTGCAACCTACTCATCTGACAAAGGGCTAGTATCCAGAATCTACAATGAACTCAAACAAATTTACAAGAAAAAAACAACCCCATCAAAAAGTGGGTGAAAGACATGAACAGACAATTCTCAAAAGAAGACATTTATGCAGCCAAAAACACATGAAAAAATGCTCATCATCACTGGCCATCAAAGAAATGCAAATCAAAACCACAGTGAGATACCATCTCACACCAGTTAGAATGGCCATCATTAAAAAGTCAGGAAACAACAGGAGCTGGAGAAGATGTGGAGAAATAGGAACACTTTTACAATGAACTTTAAAAACTCAACAATAAAAAAAACAAACAACCTAATTTAAAAATGAGCAAAAGACCTAAACGGGACACTTCACCAAAGAACATATACAGATGGCAAGTAAGCATATGAAAAGATACTCCTCCACATCATATGTCATTAGGAAGTTGCAGATTAAAACAACAATGAGATACCACTACACACCAACTAGAATGGCCAAAATCCAAAATACTGACAACAACAAATGCTGACAAGGATATGGAGCAACAAGAACTCTTAATTCATTGCTGATGGGAATGCAAAATGGTACAGCCACTTTGGAAGACAGTTTGGCAGTTTCTTACAAAACTAAACATACTCTATTCATACAGTCCAGCAATTGCACTTCTTGGTATTTACCCAAATGAGTTGAAAACATGTCTACACAAAAACCTGCATAGAGATGTCCATAGCACCTTTATTCATAATTGCCAAACCTTGGAAGCAACCAAGATGTCCTTTAGTAGATGAGTGTCTAAATAAATTGTGGTACATCCAGGCTTTGGAATATTATTCACCATGAAAGAGAAATGAGCTATGAAGCCATAAAAAGGCATACAAAAAACTTAAATTGATACTCCTGCTGAGGCAGGAGGATCACTTCAGCCTAGGAGTTCAAGATCAGCCGACGCAATATAGTGAGATCCCATCTCTACCAAAACAAAACAAAAAAAAAAGTGAAAGAAGCCAATCTGAAAAGGATACATACTGCATAACTCAAAGTATATGATACTCCAGAAAAGGCAAAACTATGGGGATAGTAAAAAGATTAGTGGTTGTCAGGAGTTGGGGGAAGAGAGGGATGAATAGGCAGAGCAGAGAATTTTTAGGGCAATGAAATTATTTTTTACAATGATAAACACATGTCTTTATACCTTTGTCAAAACCTATCAATTAGAACCAAGTGATCGCAAGAAAAAAAAAAAAGAAAAAGAAAAAACCCTATGGAATGTACACCACCAAAAGTGAACTCTAATGTAAGCTACGGACTTTGGGTGATAATGATGAGTCAATGTAGGTTCATCAAACATACACCACTGTGGTGTGGGATGTTGATTTGGGGAAGGGTGTCCAAGTGTGGGGAAAAGAAAGTGGTATATAAGAACTCTGTTTTCCACTCAATTTTGCTATGAACCTAAAACTGCTCTAAAAGATAAAGTTTATTAATTTTTTTAAAAAAGATTTGCCACCTCATCCTGTGTTCAATTTTTTTTTTAAAAATTATATGCGCAGAAAAGGATTGGTAGAAATATTGCAAAGAGTTGATATCCAGATAACCAAGAATGTCTATAAGTCAATAAAGAAAAAAATTGTAAACCCTATTTAAAATTTAAAAGTAGGCAGTTCGCAGAAAGCACACAAATAGGGAACTTCATTCCTAGGAAGATGGCAGGCTCCGTTATTTGTATCAGCACTAAAAACTAAAAATGCTAGATTTTTAAAAATTTTCAAAGCACTGAAAAGCTGAGAATATAAGCAATCTAAGGAAAAGCCAGAACCTAGAGAAGTAAGGTGAGCATTTAAGCAGCTTTTGCACTGTAGGATAATACCAAGTCTTCAAGTGTACTAAGATCCTTATATAAACAAGAGCAGAGTGAATCAATCCAACTTCAATTTTAGAAAATTAAGTATGCATATTATAGATTTACTAAAACAATAAACAAAGTACATAAACTCCAAACAGTGGGAAAAGAATAGAAAAATAAAAATAATTTCTCTAAAACACCCAAGAATATATTAAAAATAAGTAGAGATGGGTCAAAGGAATCACAAAATGAAATTTTATACTTAAATACAAATAAGGTATATCTGTAATTACATTAAATGAACTAAAATGCTTCCACTGAAAGAGTAAAGTCAGACTACACTTTTTTAAAAATCCAAATATATGCTGCTTATAAGTGACATACCTAAAATTAGAGAAAATGTGAAAATAAAAGGACAGAGAAAATTTTCCTTGTAAATATTTAAAAAGAAAAATACAGTAATATCAAAAAGAATAAATTTCCAGACAAAAAGCATTACTAGAAATTAAAAAAAGAGACAATGACAAAAGAATTCATCTGGAAGCTCTTAATAATTTTGTCTTAATGTACCTAATGACATAAACTTAAAATGTAAAAAGCAAACATTGACAGAACTACAAGGAGAAATAAAAAATACAAAATTATAATAGGAAAGTTTAACATGCTTTTTGTTTTTTTACCAATTGACAGAGCAAGCAAACAAAAAGTAGGATATAGACATTTTAAATAAATTACTGTACTTGACCAAATAATGCCATGTGTGAAAGTAGTGAGTACACACATGCATTCACACAAAGAGTACCTATCAATAGCAGAATACATATTCTTGTAAGTGTTCATGCAATATTTATTTTAAGATGACCATCTGTGGAGCCAAGAGGATTTCAAAAGGATTGTAATCATAGATAGTGTGTCGTTAGACTACGATGCAATTATGTTAGGAATCAATAATAAAAACTAATATATATTTTCCCAAATTTTGAAATTAAGAAACACTCTTCTAAATAACTCATGAGTCCAAGAAGAAATAATAATCAACAAAGAGTTCCTTCTCAGTTTCTAGCATATGATGATTAGAAAAGAGTTCTTAAAAAAAAATAGTGAGGCCGGGCGCGGTGGCTCACGCTTGTAATCCCAGCACTTTGGGAGGCCAAGGCAGGAGGATCACAAGGTCAGGAGATCGAGACCATGGTGAAACCCCGTCTCTACTAAAAATACAAAAAAAATTAGACGGGCGTGGTGGCGGGCGCCTGTAGTCCCAGCTACTCGGAGAGGCTGAGGCAGGAGAATGGCGTGAACCCGGGAGGCGGAGCTTGCAGTGAGCTGCGATTGTGCCACTGCACTCCAGCCTGGGTGACAGAGCAAAACTCCATCTCAAAAAAAAAAAAAAAAAAAAAAAAAAAATAGTGAAAATGTCCTAGCTTTCTTTAAATAATAATAATGAGGGGCTGGGCATGGTGGCTCACACCTGTAATCCCAACACTTTAAGAGGCTGAGATGGAAAGATTCCTTGAGCCTAGGAGTTTGAAACCAGCCTGGGTAACATAGGGAAATCCTATCTCTACAAAAAAAATTAAAAATTAGCTGGCTGTGGTGTCATACACCTGTGGTCCCAGCTACTTGGGAGGCTGAGGTGGGGGATTACTTAAGCCTGGGAAGTCAAGGCTGCAGTGAGCTGTGATTATGCCACTGCACTCCAGCCTGGGCAACAGAGTGAAAACCTTATCTGAGAGAGAATGAGAGAGTAAGTGAGAGAGAGAGTGAGTGAGTGAGTGAGAGAGAGAGATCTCAAGAAGTTAGAAAAAGAATGGCAGGCAGGTCATGGTGGCTCACACCTGTAATCCTAGCACTTTGGGAGGCTGAAGAGGCTAAGGTGGGTGGGTCACATGGGGTCAGGAGTTTAAGACCAGCCTGGCCAACATGGTGAAACCCCATCTCTACCAAAAAACAAAAATTAGCAAGGCATGGTGGGGGTGCCTGTAATGCCATCTGCTCAGAAGGCTGAGACAGGAGAATCACTTGATCCCAGAAGGCAGTGGTTGCAGTGAGCCGAGATTGCATCACTGCACTCCAGCCTGGATGACAGACGAGAGTCTGTTTCAAAAAAAAAAAAGAAAAAAAAAGAAATAATGGCAAAATAGCCTAAGAAAATAGAAGAAAAACAGTAAGAGCAAAAATTAACGAAACAGCTGGGCCTGATGGCTCACACCCGTAATCCCAGCAATTTGGGAGGATGAGGCAGGCGGATCACTTGAGGCCAGGAATTTGAGACCAGCCTGGCCAACAGGGTGAAACCCTGTCTCTACTAAAAATACAAAAATTAGCCAAGCATGGTGGCATGCATCTGTAATCTCAGCCACTTGGGAGGCCGAGGCAGGAGAATCACTTGAACCCAAGAGGCAGAGGTTGCAATGAGCCAAAGTCACGCCACAGCACTCCAACCTGGGTGACAGAGCGAGACTCTGTCAAAAAAAAAAAAAAAAAAAAAAAAAAAGGATCAACACAGCCAGGAGTCAGTTCTCTGTAAAAACTAATAAAATTGACCAATCTCTGGACTGAATCATTAAAATACAGAAAGAAGTCACAAAGAATATCAGAAATGAGTAAGAAGAAATATAAAATTCTATAGGGCCAGGTGTGGTGACTCATGCCTATAAACCTAGCACATTAGGAAGCTCAGGGACAAGGTTCACTTGAGCCTGAGTTCAAGACCAACTTGGGCAACATAGTGAGACCCTGTCTCTACAAAAAGTAAAAAGTAAAATATTAGCCAGGCTTGGTGGCAGGCACCTGTAGCTCCAGACACTTGGGAGCCCGAGGTGGGAGGATCACTTGAGCCCAGGTGTTCAAGGCTGCAGTGAGCTGTAATGCTGCCTCTGCACTTCAGCATGGCTGACAGAGTGACCCTTTCTCTTTGTCTCTATTTATTTATGTATTTATTATTTAATTAAATGTATTTCATTTATTATATATAATTTAAAAATGCTACAGACATTAAAAATAAAATACTTTTAAAATTTAAATAAAACTGGCCAGGCACGGTGGCTCATGCCTGTAATCCCAGCACTTTGGGAGGCCGAGGCAGGAGGATCATGAGGTCAGGAGATCGAGACCATCCTGGCTAACATGGTGAAACCTCGTCTCTACTAAAAATACAAAAAATTAGCCGGGCATGGTGGCGGGTGCCTGTAGTCCCAGCTACTCGGGAGGCTGAGGCAGGAGAATGGCGTGAACCCGGGAAGCGGAGCTTGTAGTGAGCCAAGATCGAGCCTGGGCGACAGAGCGAGACTCTGTCTCAAAAAAAAAAAAAAAATTAAATAAAACTGAAAAATTCCTAGAAAACTTAAAATTTAACAAAACTGAACCGAGAAAGGTTTCTTTATTTATTTTTTTTTTTGAGATGGAGTTTTGCTCTTGTTGCCCAGGTTGGAGTGCAATTGTGTGATCTCGGCTTCCCAAAGTGCTGGGATTACAGGCGTGAGCCACCATGCCCAGCCAGAGGAATTCTTAAAACCTGAAAATCTGAAGAACTAAAAGAAAAAAAGAAGGAAAATGAACAAAGCCTCAGAGACCTGTGTAGCACCATCAAGCATACCAATGTACGTATAATTGGAATTTCAGAACTTTATACTTCAGAAGACAACAGGGAGTGGCCAAGCACGGTGGCTCACACCTGTAATCCCAGCACTTTGGGAGGCCAAGGTAGGTGGATCACCTGAGGTCAGGAGTTCAAGACCAGCCTGGCTAACATGGCAAAACCCTGTCTCTACTAAAAATACAAAAATTAGCCAGGCATGGTGGCACACGCCCATAGTCCCAGCTACTTGGGAGATTGAGGTGGGAGAATCACTTGAACCCAAGAAGTGGAGGTTGCAGTGAGCCAAGATCATGCCACTGCACTCCAGCCTGGGTGACAGAGCAAGACTCTGTCTCAGGAAACAAACAAACAAAAAAAGACAGTGAGCAAACGGAATAAAAAGAGATCAACATTTAGGCATGTAACATTCAAAAAGAGGAATTTTTGAAAGCAGCAAAAGAAAGATGACTTACCATATATAAGGGAACAACAATAGGATCAACAGTTGATTTCTCATCAGAAACCATGGATGCCATAAGGCAGGAAGATGACATACTCAAAGCTGAAAGGAAAAAAAAAGAACCTGTCAGTCAAGAATTCTATGTCAAGCAAAATTATTCTTCAAAAATGAAGCTAAAATAATGACATTATTAAACAAATGACTGACGGTAGTTGTTGCTAGACCACCTACCTTGCAAGAAATTATTAAAGGAAGTCCTACTATCTGAAAAGAAATAGCAGTAGTGTTTTAGACCATTTTATGCTGCCATAACAGAATACCACAGATTGGGTAATTTATAATTAACAGATATTTGGCTCACAGTTCTGGAGGCAGGGAATTCCAAGAGCATGGTGCTGGCATCTGGCAAGGACCTTCGTGCTCCATCATCCCTTGGTGGAGGGCAAGACAGGGTGAGAGCAAGAAGGGCCAAACCCGCTTTTATAACAAACCCACTCTTGTGATAACCAACCAACTACTGAGACAAATATGTTAATCCACTCATGAGGGCAGAGCCCTCATGACCTAATCACCTCTTAAAGGTCCCACTTTTTAACACTGTTGCATTTGGGATTAAATTTTCAACCCATGAACCTTGTTGGATACATTCAAACCACAGCAGATGGTAACTCGAATTCACATGAATGAAAAACACCTATAAAGGCAATACATAGGTAAATATAAGACTACATATATATTTCTTATCTTAATTGATTTAAAATACAACTGCAAGGAACAGTAATTATAAAACTTTACTGTGTCGTTATAATATATATAAATGTAATATATACAACAATAGCAAAAGGAGGGAAAGAAATGGAGCTATATTAGAGCTACGTTTGTATATTTTATTGGAACTTACTGGAATATATTTTCCAGAATTAATATTAATCAGTACATTGTGATAAATTAAGATATATATTTTAACCCCTAGATAAATTACTAAGAAAATAACTCCAAAAAATAGTTAAAACAAAAAACTTAGAATGGAACACTATAAAATATATATTTTTAACACAAAAGAAAGCAGTAAAGGAGAAAGGAACAAGAAAAAAAAAGAAGAGACATAGAAAGTAAAACCCAATTATCAAAACCAGTGAGTTCAGCAAGGTTGTAAGATACAAGATCAATATACAAAACTCAGCTGTTTCTTTGTATAACAAAGAACAATCTGAAAATGAAGAAAATTACATTAATAAAAACATCATAAATAAAATATTTAAGGGCCGGGCACAGTGGCTCACGTCTGTAATCCCAGCACTTTGGGAGGCTGAGTCAGGCGGATCACAAGGTCAGGAGTTCGAGACCAGCCTGGCCAACATGGTGAAACCCTCTCTCTACTAAAGATACAAAAATTAGCCGGGCGTGGTGGTGTGTGTCTGTAATCCCAGCTACTCAGGAGGCTGAGGCAAGAGAATTGCTTGAACCTGGGAGGCGGAGGTTGCAGTGAGCCAAGATCATGCCAGTGCACTCCAGCCTGGGTGACAGAGTGAGACTGTCTCAAAAAAATAAATAAAATATTTAGGAATAAATTTAACAAAGAGGTATTAGACCTGTACACTGAAAAATATAAACATGGCTGAAATTTCAAAGATCTGATTAGAGATCCCAAGTGTGTGGATTGGAAAACTCAGGATTGTTAAGATGGCAGTTCTTCCCAAATTGATCTATAAATTCAGCAAAATCCCTATCAAAAAAAGAACAGCTGGTTTTTTTGAAGAAATGGACAAGCTAATCCTAAAGTTTATATGGAAATACAAAAGATCCAACATAAGCAAAACAGTTCTGAAAAAGAACAAAGTTAGAGGATTTACACTTCCCTATTTCAAAACTTAATGTGAAGCTACAATAATCAAGATTGTGATACTGGCATAAGTATAGTGATATAGATTAATGGAACAGAAATGAGGGTCTAGAAATAAACTCTTACAGGTATTGTCAATTTATTGTTGATTAAAGAACACCAAGGCAATTCACTGAGGAAAGGATTGCCTTTCAAGAATGGTGCTGAGGTTGGACATAGTGGCTCACACCTGTAATCCCAGCACTTTGGGAGGCCAAGGCAGGAGGATTGCTTGAGGCCAGGAATTTGAGACCAGCTTGGGCAACATAGTAAGACCTCATCTCCACAAAAAGTAAAAATAAAAAAAAATAGTAATTAGACAATCAGATATTCACATACAGAATATGAATTTAAATCCTTACTTCATACCATATACAAAAATTAACTCAAAATAGATCATAGACCTAAATGTAAGAACTAAAATATTAAACTTTTCAAGGAAAACAGAAAATCTTCGTGACCTTAGTTTAACCAGTTTTTAGATGACACCAAAAACAGGAAATTGAACTTAATAAAAATGTTAAGCTTTTGTGCTTCAAAAGACACCAATAAGAAAACAGATTGGGAGAAAATATTTGCAAATCTGATATAGGACTCACATCCAGAAAGTATAAAGAACTACTACAACTCAATAATAAAAAGACAAACCCCAATTAAAAAATAGATAAAAGATTTGAAGAAACATAGATGTCTATAAGCACATGAAAAAATGCTCGACATTAGTTATTAGGGAAATGCAATTAAAACCACAATGTGGTATCACTTCACACCCACTGAATAGCTAAAACAAGATAGTCAATAATTAAGTATTGGTAAGGATGTGGAGAAACTGTAACACTCATCCATTACTGGTGGGAGTATAAACTGATAACATTTTACATTTTGGAGCATGATATCAATGCACTAAAATTTTATTGTGGTGATGGTTATGTAGCTCTGTAAATACTTCAGTAAAGCTGTCAGAAAGAAAACTGTACTGCTAGACTAACTTCCATTTTATTGTACTGGAACACGTCAGACGATACCAGGAGGAAGCAATCAGATAAACAACGTGAGACATTCTGTAAGACAACTGGCTTCCAATGTTATGAAAATACTGAATTATATTCCCACATACCAGAAATGACATTTCCAAAAAAGATATTTATAATGGCATCCAAATATATGATGTACCTAGGAATATATGTAACAAAAGATTTACAAGACCTTCTTGGTGATTAATAAAATTTTATTAAGACATTAAAAGGACTTAGCAATATATCATGTTCATGGATCGAAAGGCCCACTGTGATATAAATTCTCCCAAAATAGCTCATAGATTCATTGCAACTCCAATCAAATTTTCAATGTGTTTGGCTTTTTTTAGTGAAACGTGATAAGCTATTTCTAAAATATATAAAGAAGAGCAGAGAACCAAGAAGAGCCACAAGCTGTTGATGAATAATAAGGACGTGAAAGGACTTTGATATTATATATCAAAAATTTTTTTGAAGATGATGGAGTAATGAAGAGAGTGTACATTAGCACAGGAAAAAACCAATATAATAAAGAGCCCATAAAAGATCTTTGCATATATTGACAATATACAACAGAAAAGGCACTTCAAAGCAATAGGAAAAGGAAGGTTTTTTTTTTGTTTTGTTTTTTTCAATAAATAGTGCTGGCACAACAGACTAGCCCTAAAGCAGCAAAAAAATTACCTCATACTATATGTTGAAGATTGTTCCAAGTGGGATGAAACCAAAATGTGAGAGGCAAAACTACAAAGCATGTAACAAGAGAATATTAACTATAGTTTTAACGTAACAATTAAAAAAAAAAAACAAGCTAACCATAAAGGAAAACTATTGATATATTTGAAGATATTAAAATTAAAATGTTAATATATTTATAAACATTGTGAAAAGACAAGCCACAAAGTGGGAAAAGATTCTGCAACACAACTCATAAAGGAGTAGTATCCAGAATATATAAAGAACCACCTGCAAATTAATGAGAAAAATGGGAGAACTTTAACATACTTCATTCACCAAAGATGAAATCCAAATGGCCAAAAAATATATGAAATGTGATCAGCCTCATGAACACCTTTCATATTTTTTTCCATATAAGGAAAATGGTCATTTAAACTACAATATGATACCATTATACATCTACCAGATTGGGGGGCTGGGGAAAAGCCAATACACCCTGGGAAGAATGTAAATCAGTACAAGAATCTTTGGGAAACAGTTGGCATGATCTAGGTTCCACTCTTATGTATATGTCCTTTTAAAGATGCAAACTCCAGAAGACATGTTCAAAATATCCATAGAAGCACTGTTTGAAATATCCCCAAAGTGGAAAAAATCCAAATTGTCCATCAAGAGTAAAATGAAAAAAGGATATGTAATACATTCATACAATGGAATAAACACACTATGGCTACATACAATGATAAGGATGAATCTCATGCTTAGCAAAAGAAACCAGTCTCAAAAGTGTACAGTATAATTTGATTCATATAAATTCCAAAAATAGAAACTAAATATGGTCTTTAGAGACATATACATGGGTGGTAAAACTATGAAGAAAAGCAAAGCAAAGAGTAAGGATGATGTTAAAGTGGACAGAGGGTTGTGTTAGGGAGGGACATATATGGAGCTTTTGAGGTAATGGAGATGTTCTATTCCTTGACCCAGTGGTCATATGGTATGCACATTATGATATGTTAAAAATATATATATGTATGTGTGTATATATCTGTTGTATACATGCATACATGTTTCATGTACTTTGTCTATATTCCACAATAAGAAAATATACAAATGACCAGTAAATGTGAAAAGACATTCAATCTCACTAGTAATTAGAAAAATAAAATAACCATGATCAGCTATCATGATTTGCTGAAAATGTAAAAGACTGATAATATCCCTCTTTGCTGAGGTTGCAAAGAAATAGGCATTCTCATATGCTATCAATAGGAAAGTAAATTAATAATTCCTTTTTGAAGAACAATGTGGCAATATGTATAAAAACGTAAAGCTTGTCTTAAAAGTTTTCAATTCCAATTCCAAATATCTATCCTAATGAAATTCACATGCACTCAAGATATGTGTACAAAGATGTCTGCCATTCACTACAGCATTGTTTGCAGTAGTGAAAAAAATGAATAAATATCAATAAGGGAAGATTTATGAAAAGTATTATAACCCATACAATGAAATACTATGCAGCCATTAAAAATAAAACTTTATAAACTGACATGGAAAGATATCCAAAACACATTAAGTGAACAAAAGCAAGACACAGAATAACACACACATAACATAATCCTGTTTTTAAAATATAAATACGTACATATATTTATATAGAGTTGTGAAAAACAGACTACAGATTCATGCTGTAACCTGTTAGCAGTGATTATCTCCGGGCCAGGAAGTGGTGGAGGTAGAAGGAGGGTAAGCGGGACACTTGCCCATCTCACTCTAGATACATACATAGGATTCTTTTGTAATCACATATCCATGGACTACTTATATATTTCTAACAAGTGGTAGTAGCAAAACAACTGTATTATTATTTGTTCCATTCCCATGAGACCAATCTAATACATTTGAAAATAACTTGCTTTCAAATCTAATTCTTTTGTTCCTAGAGGGCCTCGAGAGAGCCTACAGTTGTGGTCACAGGGCTGTCAGCCATCAATCGAGGAGCACTGTGCAGGATACTAAGTAACTTGGTCTGTCTCCAGGCTCGCCTCTTGAAAATATTTGCATACATTCTCATATCCCAGCTTACTGGCAGTAGCAATAATGTCTTCCCAGAGCACTTTGGTAAGGTAAATAAATTCTGATACTGCACATCAAATCACATCCATATCAAAGTGTAGATGTGGCTGTCAAGATGTATGTTTAGATCCAAATTAGTAATCACGCCCTTGGTGAGTGACTTTTAGAACAGTTTGCATTTGGATTCCAAAGTAAGAACCTAGACCCCACTAAATCACCATATAGAACTTTTCTTCTCTTTCTTCTTCCCTCCCTTCACTCTGCACTAGCCCTTTCTAAAACTAATTTTTCTATTTTCTATAAAGGTGGAAGAAAGGGCGAACATGATCATGAGTTATTTGGAATCAGTAGTCAATCAGAACAAAAAGCATTATCAGTATATTTACGAAGAAAAATCCAACTACATGTATACATTTTGGTGCGCATTTTATTTTTGACTGGAATCATATCCATATGAAGGAAATTGTGAAAGTATCCTTTACTCTTTTGAAAGCTTGGCCTTTGCCTTGCTGTGTCAAAGGAAAGCAAAACTAAGCCAGTAATGATGGAGATGTCCCTGTTTCTATATGCACACTGACAGGAGAGGAGCTGCCTAGGAAATGCTTTTTGATTGATGAACAGAGGAGGGTCTACACACACATTAAATACAAATGGAAACACATCAGCGCACACAAGTCATTAGCCTGGTCCTCTGGCATCCACTGGCATGCATCTTTCCAAAGCATCACTTATTCAGTGGTATCAGCACTATGTCTCGTTATGCCTTTTATCAGCAAATACCTTTTTATTCCAGAATGGAAAACAAACTAGGAATTAAATACATCCAATATTGATGCTTTATTTCCATAAGTCACCAATAAGAGAATGAATTTAATTTTAATACATTTATTTTTGTGTGATTCTTAATAAAACACTTTCAAAACATTCTGTACATTTCAAGCCACTCAGAACTGCATTACATTTCTACAAATGTGATTTGTTGGGATGAGGTGCCAAGATATCTCTGTACAAAGATGTACAATATGTACAATCACTGTAAGTGCAAGCTGTGCAAAGCAGAGTCTAGAACACTAATTCATGCCAAGGCTTACAAAAACATTTCAACACATAAGACTAAAGCTTGAAACAGCGTTGTGGTTTTTTCCCTGGGCAAATGATTATTTTATAAACAAGTATATGTATATGTCATATAGAAAGAAGGGTTTACTTCTCAGCTCAGTCAGCACCATGCAGCTGACTGGATACATTACAGGGCTGCTCTCCTAGGCCTCTTTCTTCAAGGCGCCATTTTGCCACACTCAACAGTTGTCTCATCACTGAGTGGC